>NC_083688.1:22871515-23174545 GCF_033118175.1 Dama dama | reverse complement strand
AGAAAGCCCTTGAGCAACAACGAACACCCAGCACAGCCAAATGTAAAATACATTAATTAATTAATTTTTTTAAAAAGAAATAACCACTGTTATAGTTGGTATATTTCCTTTTAGATTTGTATTGTACAGGCATAGAGGACAAGAGTGAAATTTAGTTTTTAAAACAAACATGGGAATCCTAGCATATGTACTGTTTTATATTCTACTAATTATTTTTTTGTTTGGGGCTTTTTTGGGGCTGAGGGTAACAGTTGCTGAACAAATATTAATTGATCATCTGCTTTGTGCCAAGAACTGTGTTGGCCCTTGGGCATAGAACAGTGAGGCAGGGGGAAGATACGAATGGTCCCTCTCAAGATGAGTATGCAGTGCTATAGGGAAGCAACTTTTTTTAAGTAACATACATAAATATATAATTATCAAAAAGAGAAAGTGCTATGCAAACCTGTAAGAAATCCTGACGGACATTTACTTTCCTCTCCAGGATCCATTCTCCCTGTTTCCTGAAATCCCAGTTTGGGTTTGGAGACCCAACATGTACATAACTCTTCCCTTCAGGAATAGCACATGGCCCGACAGCATCCTGGCAGATCAGAGTGTTGTTCCCCAACAGAGACAGTGGCTGGTTCTGAAACAGGCATATGCTTGGAGTTAAGTAACCCAAGCCATCAAGACCAAATTCTGGGGTATTAATTGGAATCCTCTTGGAGAAGTATATCCACTCTTCCCACTAGGTTTGAAGTTAAAGAGGAAGCTGGAGCCATTGCACCCACCTTAGCACCATGAAGAATGAACATCTCTTTGAAGCCATCACCAAAGAAATGGGTCCAAGAGACAAGAAGATAATCAGGTCCTCATGACACTTTTTAAGTCCTAGATCAAGCCTGAATTTTGCAGTTACCTGAACCAGTCTGGCTGGTTCAGTTTGGCTGGGTAAGAGAATTCAAGGCATAAATGAGTCAGGCAAGGTTTCTCTGAGGAAGGGAGGTATAAGATGAGACCTGAGGTCTGGAGCAGGAGACAGGGTGAGGAAAGCAGTTGAAGGGGAAAAACAGCATGCACAGGGGCCTGGAGCAGATGAAGCATCAGAACACTGGACAAAAAAGCTTGAGTACATGCAGGGCCTCAGAGGTTGGATTAAAGATTCAAAATATGAGATCAAGAAATGAGAAGCCATTTAAGTCTTGCAAGGAGAGAAGGGTCAAAACTGTGGTTTAAAGATATTTATTAACAATCCCACTTGCTGTGGTTTGGACAGCCGAACAGGTGGCAGACAAGAGAGGATTCAGAGAGACTTAAATGGTCTTTACAATGTTTCAAGTGAGAGATGATACAAGCTTCAACCAGGAAACTTGGTAATACATTTTTATGTAATATTATTTTGTGAGAATCTCTCAATATCAGTTTCTAGTTAAACACATATACAGTGAATTCTCTGGTGGCCCAGCGATTAGGACTCTGCCCTTCTACTGCAGGGAGCATGGGTTGGATCCCTGGTCTGGGAACTTAGATCCTGCATGCCACAAGACAGGGCCAAAAAAAAAAAATTTAATGAAAAATACATAATAGTTAATAGTCCATTCTTGAGCTATTCATGTTCTAGTCCCTTATAAGAAACCCATCATGAAATTCTAGAAATCTAAGTCCTTACAACTAAATACTGAGATTGTTTCCACTTCTTATGTTATGAATATTACAATGGAAACCTGTACATAAAATTTTTCTCCAAGTTTCTGGTTACATCAGGATAAATTCATAAAACTCAAACTACTGTTACAAAGAATAAACCTTTTGAAGCCTCTCTCCATATATCCATCAAGAAAGAGTGTCCCAGTTTATACTGGTCTACATTCCCACCAGTAACAAACAACTCAGGTAACTCTTAAACTAAGAATAAATTTCAGAACTTCCCTGGTGGTCCAGTGGTTAAGAATCCACCTGTCAATGTGGTGAACACAGTCCTGGTCCAAGAAGATCCTATGTGCTGAAGGGCCACTAACCCCTTGCGTCACAACCATTGAAGCTCTCACTCTGCAATAAGAGAAGCCACTGCAGTGAAAAGCTCTCGTATCACAACTACAGAGTAGCCCCCATTCCCTGCAGAAAGAGAAAGCCTACTTGCAGCAACCAAGATTCCAAGAAGTCTAGAATAAATAAATAGATAAATAAAATAAAATAAAAGTTCAGTTTAAACAAGGTTGGGGCTTCCCAGGTGGATGTTAGTGGTAAAGAACCCATCTGCCAATGCAGGAGAGTTAAGAGACACAAATTCAATCCCTGGGTCAGGAAGATCCCCTGAAGGGAATGGCAACCCACTCCAATATTCTTGCCTGGAGAATCCCATGGACGGAGGAGCTTGGCAGGCTACAGTCCATGGGATCACAGTCAGACACTACTGAGCAAACAGCATTAACTTACCTAGATCAGAGTCTGGACCTCTCTCATCTTCATGCTCACTTCCAAGTTTAACTGAGATGTGGCGTGAGTTAAGGTAGTGAGTGTTTCAAAGCCACTAGTGTGGTTTGGCGCCAGTTTTTGAAGTGCACTAAATAGCAACCCACTCCAGTATCCTTGCCTGGAAAATCTCATGGACAGAGGAGCCTGGTGGGCTGCAGTCCTTGGGGTCGCAAAGAGTCAGGCACGACTGAGCGACTAACACAACAATGTCAGTCAAGGGCTTCCCTGGTAGCTCAGCTGGTAAAGAATCTGTCTGCAATGCAGGAGACCTGGATTCGATCCCTTGGTTGGGAAGATCTCCTGGAGGAGGGCATGGCAAACCACTCCAGCATTCTTGTCTGGAGAATACCCATGACAGAGGAGCCTGGCAAGCTACAGTCCATGGGGTTGCAAAGAGTCAGACATGACTAAGCACAACACAGCATCATGTCAGTCAAATAATTCCTGTTTCACTTTTAGACAACAAGAGTCTATTGATGTTTTTATAGCAGGGGCGAGGATGTCAGGAGTGGGTGCAGTGGAAAAGGTTAGCAGCATGTGGCTGAAACAAAGCTGTCCTTGAAAGAGATAAACTTGAAAAGGTATTTGGCTGCAAGGCATAAGGACATGCTGCCAGAAGGATTTGTTCAAACTAGATCCCAATCACGTGGGACCGTAAGTGTCCTTGTTGAGATTTGAAGAGAAACTAGTAACTTGGCCAAGAAATTCAGTGTGTGAATGTGATTTAATTTACTGACATGCATGTGAATTAACACACATATGCACACACACACACATATTACAATGAAAACAAAATTTCCACAAGCAGTTCCTTCAGGTAATGTCTTTTATTGATTACTGAGAAAGCAGTACACAAACTTTCAAGTTGTTTCCATTTCTATATAAGTGTGTTTCCAACGTGTTTTTCATGCAGTAGGGATTTATGGAAAGAGGGTGTAAACTCCAGAGCCAGAGCTGTAGTGAGGTTAGGACAGATCCTTGAGGAAGATGGGAAATCCAGCAAGTCAGATGCTATAAGTTCACTGTCACCCCTACAAGTTCTTGGTGGGGGTACTTTGCATAGGCTCCTCCCTCTTCGGGGAAAGTCCTAGACTGCCAAGCTCTATTGGTCCCTCCATAAGTTAATTACATCTATTTTCTCTAGAGACCACAAATGGGCTTTAAAAGCATAGCTACGTGCATATCACTAAGAGTGGGCTGCTCTAACATCCCATCTTGACATACTGAAGGATTCGTGCAGACATTGCAAATCCCCGAGAATGTGAAATTATTAAAGAATGAGGCAAATATCCCTGTGGTTACCTGCATCTTTGCCTTAGAGGTTTAATGGTACTTAACTAGATGATATATTAATATATATTGATTAATACTATTCAAATATTTCTTTATCACACAGTAAATTCCATATTGTCTTTAGAAAAGAAAAAAGGTACAAAGTATGCATTTGTGTGTGTGTGTGTGTGATTAAGCAAAATGCTTCCTGATGGCTATTGAATTCTTAAAAGTAATCTTTGGAATCGGTGAATAAATGACTTACTAATGTCATCAAAGAAGATTTGTCAAGAAATGAATAAGGTTATTCTTTTTTTTCTGATCATAATGGCAATTTGGTTAAAGGCTAACTAAAGTAAAAATAAATGGAAGGGGAGGAGTAGTTCCTGGGTTTCTCATCTTGTTAATCTGGTCAAATACAAGATACTTCAACTAGAGTAGGCTGATGGTTATCACTGCTTCACTGAAGGAGAAAAGAAAATGGAATGCGGATACAACTTGACATTGGCTGGCAGTTACAATTACCATTAAAAGTGCAGCATATGTCACTGTAATGGATGCCAACTAAGCTCAAGAGCCTTTGAAACAATTCCTTGAGAGCTGGCCTTTAATCCTCCAGTCGTGTTCAGAGACTTGCCTTCCAGGTCTTGGTTACAAAGGATTGGCATTATTCCTGACAACAACACTGCACTTTTGTCTGACTTATGCCACCATTTTCTCCTTACTTATTCCCACCCTACTTTGGAATTCTGAATGCTCAAACAACTGCCTTGCTCCAGGAAGTTCTTGTGGCCGCTCCTGATATCCAGTGGTATAATGCTGAGGAGTTGCCTAAGGCATAGATGTGATGTTTGGGCTCAGATTTCTAGCTGGGGAGGAGGGGCCTTCACTGAAGCTTAATGCCACAGTGGTATCATCATTGCCAAGTGAAAGTGTTAATTGCTCAGTCATGTATGACTCTTTGCAACCCCATGGACTGTAGCCCACCAAGCTTCTCTGTCCATGGGATTCTCCAGACAAGAATATTGGATTGGGTTGCCATTCCCTTCAGAGAATCTTCCAGACCCAGGGATTGAACCCAGGTCTCTTTCATTGCAGGTGGATTCTTTACCATCTGAGCTAACAGGGAAGCCCATCATCATTGCCAGTCTCCTCTGAAATATACTGGACTCCATGGTTGATATTTAAATTTCATATCAAGCAGAGAATCCTTAGTCCTGATGTTCCTGATAAGCAACAACCTTTGGTTTTGTAGGATTTAGTCTAACTCCCTAGGTAATCCTGTGGTCATGTGTAGGCTGAGCATACCTACAGAGTCATTAGATCCATGTATATGTTGGGCAAGGGACTGAACCTCAAAGTCAATGATTTCAAAATCCAGGTCAGGTAGTGGGGAGGGTGATGAAGAGTCAGAATCACCTAGTCCTCAAGTGAGTTGGAACAGAAAGAGTGGAGAATTAACATTGCCCAGGGAAATGTGCTAGGATTGTCTTACAGAGGAAGAGTTTCTGCAATCAAATGCCCTAAGTGCAGGTCTGATCTCTCTTCTGACCCGCCAGGTGAATTTGGGCAAGATGCTTAACCTCATTGCACCTCATTTGCCTCATCTCCAAAGTGCAGATAATCATCATCATGCCTCCTAAAGGGATTCATAGGGAGTTGGGATTCCCTGGTGACTCAGATGCTAAAGAATCCGTCTGCAATGCAGGAGACCTGGGTTCAATCCCTGGGTTAGGAAGATCCTCCAGAGCAAAGGGAATGGGTACCCACTCCAGTATTCTTTCCTGGAGAATTCCATGAACAGAGGAGCCTGGCAGGCTATGGTCCATCGGGTCACAAGGAATCGGACATGAATGAGTGACTTTCACTTTCACTAAAGACACTGGCTATAGACCATGGGGTCGCAAAGAGCTGGACACAACTGCGTGACTGGGCATAGGATTAAAAAGTCCACACTCAATAATTATAGTTGCTGCTACTAGTAGAAGTAAATTTAATTAGTGTTAACTGTATCTTTTTTTAATTAATTTATTTATTTTTTATTTCTGGCTGGGCTGGGTCTTCATTGCTGCCTGGGCTTCTCATTGCAGTGGCTTCTCTTGTTCTGGAGCATGGGTTCTAGAGGGCAGGCTTCAGTAGTTGTTGTTCATGGACTTAATTGTCCCAGGGCATGTAGAATCTTCCTAGACCAGGGAATCAAACCCAGGTCCCTTGCACTGGCAGGCAGACTCTCAACCACTGTGCATGCATGCTCAGTCACTTTAGCTGTGTCCAACTCTTTGTGACCCCATGGACCATAGCCCACCAGGCTTCTCTGTCCATGAGATTTTCCTGATAAGAATACTGGAGCAAGTTGCAACGTCCTCCTCCAGGGGATCTTCCCAACCTAGGGAGCAAATCCAAGTCTCCTGCATCTCCTGCATTGCCAGCGGTTCTTTATTGCTGAGCAATGGGGAAGCCCCTCAACCAGTGTACCACCAGGGAAGTCCAGCATTAACTTTATTTAAAAGCTGCTTTATTTCCTCACTGATCAAGACACCTTTTCCAAAGTCTGATGTGCCTTCTTGAAAGCATGTTTCACAGGAAAAAAAAATTAAGTTAAAAAAAGCATGTTTCAAAGCCATGGAGAGAGCTGAGTGGGGTGGCATGGTAGCTCCGTGTCTCCAGCCAGCTTATCCCCAGCAGTGCAAGCCACACTTGACTTTCACACAAAACTCAGGCAATAAGCAGAGTAATAATCTGCACACACAAGCAAGACTTGGGTGATCACATGGTCTAAGAGTCTTTAGGGTCAGTGATGTCAATTCGTAGAGGAAATGATCACCTAAGAAAACGTCAGCTCACTGTCTGTTACTTGTGAGAGAATGCTTTCCTTCCTTTGTTGATAGAGATCAGGTTCTCTGCCTTGTAATTTCTGTCCTTATAATATTATGCCATCAAAATACCTAATTACATGCTGGCTTTCTTTTAATAATAATAATAATTAACACTTACTAGCTGCTTTCTGTGATTTCAGTAGAAGGCTTTAAATGTATTGCCTTATCTAATACAGTTATCCATTGATATGGGTTATATGTTTATAATTGCATTTTTATTGAAGTGTAATTGATTTACAATGTTGTGTTAGTTTCTGGTATACAGCAAAGTGATTCACTGTGTGTGTGTGTGTGTGTGTGTGTATTCTTTTTCATTTTTGGCAGTGCCTCACAGCTTGTGGGATATTGTTCCCTGACCAGGGATTGAACCCGGGCTTTCAGCAGTAAAAGCACAGAGTCTTAACCACTGGACCACTAGGGAATTTCTGTTTTTCATATTCTTTTCCATTATGACTTGTTACAGGATATTGAACGTAGTTCTCTGTGCTATATAGTAGGACCTTGTCATTTAACTATTTTATACATACTGATGTGTATCTGTTCATCACAAATTCCTAATTTATCTCTCCACTGCTTTCTCTAACATGTGTTTTCTATGTCCGTGAATCTATTTTCATTTTGCAAATAAGTTCATTTGCGTCATATTTTAGATTCCACATAAAAGTGATATCATATGATACTTGTCTTTGACTTACTTCACTTAGTATGATAATCTCTAAGTCCATCCATGTTGCTGCAAATGGCATTATTTCGTTCTTTTTTATGACTGAGTAGTATTCCATTGTTTATGTATACCACATCTTCTTTATCCATTCATCTATTGATTAACATTTAGGTTTCTTCCATGTCTTGGCTATTGTAAATAGTGCTGCAATAAACATTGGGATACATGTATGTTTTTGAATTAGAGTTTCCTCTAGATATATGCCCAGAAATGGGATTGCAGGATTGTACATTTAGATTCTGTTTTACACAGTGGCTGCACCAGTTTACATCCCCACGAACAATATAGGAGGGTTCCTTTTTCTCCATACCTTTTCCAACATTTATTATTTGTCAATTTTTAGTGATAACCATTCTGAGTGATGTGAGGTGATACCTCATTGTAGTTTTGATTTATATTTCTCTAATAGTTAGCAAAGTTGAGCATCTTTTCACCTGCCTATTGGCCAACTGTTTGTCTTCTTTGGAGAAATGTCTTTTTAAGTCTTTTGCTCATTTTTTGATTGGGATGTTTTTATTGTTGTTGCTTTTGTTGATTTGTATGAACAGTTTGTACATTTTGGAAATTAGGCCTTTGTCAGGCTTTTTTCTATTATTCATCAGTACTCTAAATATAGTGTTAGTAGGTACTAGATAATGGCTATAATTTTGTCTTGAATACAAACATACAGCCCTTTTGATCTAGTATTTTAAGACGTGGGTGAAGCAAACAACTAGCCGGAATTCATTCAGCCGTGAGGTTTTCTATGCAGGCTCAGTCCCTTCTTTATCTATTTTCTTAAACCACATGCTTTTCCTCTCTGGCTACTCATTTCCTCTCTGGTCACACTTGTTTCACTCTTGTTTCCACCCTGGTCATACATTTTGAAAAGTACTGAGATTGCTCCAGATAGTGTGTATTTTGTTATCTCTCCTTTGTACATGAGGACACTGAGGCTCAGAATGATGAAAAATTGTTAATATCACCTCAGTGGTAAAGTGCAGATCCGGGGTTCAGATTTGGGTAACTGTGGCTTCTAAGTTCATCATCTTTCCACTAAGGTGCTCTTTCAGAGCCCAGCACGTGTTTTATCCAGACTTGAGCCTTCCTTTAGTCTTGTCCCCTTCATTCCCAACTCCAAACCTCCCAGTGTTTTAGAGGACAATTCTGTGTTTTGTTTTGCCACGCCACATGGCATGTGGGATGTTAGTTCCCCAACCAGGGATCGAACCTGCACCCCTTGCATTGGAAACTCAGAGTCTTAACCACTGGACCGTTGGGGAAGCCCTCAACCACAATTCTGAAGAGGCTTCCCAGTCCTGCACACATCGTTCATACCCTTTTTCAGCCTGAGGTATGCAGTCACCACCTTAGACATGAGTCAGAGTCCCAGGCGGTGAACTCAAACCCATGACAAAGGTCCTGCAGTGGGAAGCTATGAGAACTCTGGCCCTGCTCACTAGAGCCACTAAACTCCAAATTTCGGTGGCACAGAAGAAGTGAGGAGGGCCCATGCTAATTCTCCCCTGCCTAGAGAAACGCAGACTCAGGATCTCTGTTCCAAGGCCTAGAGTGAGGGCTCAGATTCTACTACAGGCTTTGATTTCAGTCCTGGTCTCACCACGCACTAGCTCTGCCACCTTGGACTGATTGCCTAGCTTCTCCGTGTCTCGGTTTCATCATCTGTAAATGGAGATATAACATCAACATACAATTCAGTTTTGTTGTGACCATGACCCACAATAATCATACCTGAAAAATATCTAGTGTGGTGCCTGGTACATAGTTGTTGCTGTTTCAATCACTAAGTCATGTTCGACTCTCAGGGACCCCATGAACTTTGGCATACCAGGCTCATCTCTCCATGGAATTTTCCAGGCAAGAATACCAGTTGTTGTTCAGTCACTAAGTTGTGACTCTTTGTGACCTGATGAACTGCAGCGCACCAGGCTTCCCTGTCCTTCACTCTCTCCCGGAGATTGCTCAAATTCATGTCCATTCAGTCCGTGATGTTATCTAACCACCTCATCCTCCATCGCCCCCTTCTCCTCCTGCCCTCAGTCTTTCTCAGAATCAGGGTCTTTTCCAGAGAGTTGGCTCTTCACATCAGGTGGCCAAAGTATTGGTGCTTCAGCTTCAGCATCAGTCCTTCCAATGAATATTCAGGGCTGATTTCCTTTAGGATTGACTGCTTCCCTGGTGGTTCAGATGGTAGAGAATACTGGAGTCGGATTACCATTTCCTCTTCCAAGGGATCTTCCTGCCCCAGGGACTGAACCCAAGACTCCTGTGTCTTCTGCATTGGCAGGTAATTCTTTACCACTGAGCCACCTGGGAAGCCCGTGGTACATAATTCAGTTCAGTTCAGTTCAGTCACTCAGTCGTGTCTGACTCTTTGTGACCCCATGAACCACAGCATGTCAGGCCTCCCTGTCCATCACCAACTGCTGGAGTCTACCCAAACCCATGTCTACTGAGTCGGTGATGCCTTCCAACCATCTCATCCTGTCGTCCCCTTCTCCTCCTGCCCTCAATCTTTCCCAGCATCAAGGTGCTTCAAAAAAATTAACTGTTTTTGGGACTTCCCTGGGTTTCTCTGCTGGCTCAGATGGTAAAGAATCTGCCTACAATGAGTGAGACCTGAGTTCGATCCCTGGATTGGGAAAATCCCCTGGAGGAGGGCATGGCAATCCACTCCAGTATTCTTGCCTGGAGAATCCTCATGGACAGAGGAGCCCAGCAGGCTACAGTCCATGGGGTCACAAAGAGTCAGACGTGACTGAGCATCCAGTGGCTAATACTTCATGCTGCCAATGCAGGCGGAGCAGGTTTGATCCTTGGTCAAGAACATAAGATTCCACAGGCTGTGCAGTACAGCCAATAAATTTAAAAAAAGAAACAGTTCTTATTGATACTAGATGTTCGTGATTTTTTCCTCAGGTAAAAACAAAGATCTCACTCAAACTTTCTGTCCCCCAAGACCAGTAGAGAATTTGGAGTTCTGAGTTTGCTCTCTGTCCTGGCATCCGCACACAAAGGCAGTTATTTTTCAGTTCACTTCTGTCTGGAACACTCCCTAATAGGAAGCTCTCCCCAGGAGCACCTCAAAGGCAAGGCACAGGCTACCCCTCACTTTCTAACATAAATGATTAAAGACCTCACAGCTTGTGAAGACCCCAAAGTCACTTCCTTATTGACAAGCACCACATCCATACACCACCATTCCTTTCTTTGCTAAGCCCAATTTCACTATTCTGTATTCTGTCCCTACTGTGTGCCGGGCACTGAGTTAGGTGCATAAGTTCCATTGGATGAAATAGACAGCATCCCAGTGGATTATAATCTAGTGGAGAATGGAAAGTAACCAGTATGCCAGCAAGAACACTATCACTGGAAATTGTGATAAGTTCTATGATGGATAAAATCAGAGGCCAGAGTGTAATAGGGAATCTACCTAGAGGGGGAATAAAGGGAGAGACTCTCTGATGAAGACATTTAACCTGAGGGCTGAAAGGGGACCTGCCAGGTAAAGGGGAAGGGAGAGAACAGGTGAGTGCTTGGAGGGACTGAAGGAAGGCAGGTGGAGCTGCAACCACCGGGGAGCAGAGCATTTGTGAGGCAGGAGATCCTCCAGGTTCCACTTTTACAACTGGCCTCCTGTTTGCACTTCATGGGACCCTAAGACCTGAGCTTCAGGCTGAATATTTACAACTAGTCTCCTGCTTGCATTTCCTGAGAGGGGAGATAGGAGGGCTCCAGGTAAGGCATTTACCATCAGCCTCCTGTTTGCATTTCAAAATAGAAATAACAACAGAAACAGGGTAAATAGACAGTCTTTGTCTCTTGCCAACACCTTAAGATAACAGCCAAGGCAAGAACAAAGAGGGACAAAACCCTGTTTTTGTTTGTAAAGGATTAAGGAATCGCCACTCTCCCTCCCCCCACTTCTTGGGGCAAGGGAGACACTACACATGCTAGAAAGGCTCTTTGGGGTCAAAAGTCAGAATAATGCCAGGCTTCCTCCCAGAAGCCTTCCTGTCAAGATCCATCTTGGCTGACGAATGAGTGCTCTGCTCAGGAGAAAATCTTAAGACAAATTAGCCAGAGGGGGACAAAACAAGATGATTGGCCTAAAGGAAGAAAAAGACCCAAGAAACTGTCCCCTTATACTACAGCCATGAAATTAAAAGATGCTTGCTTTTTGGAAGGAAAGCTATGACAAACCTAGGCAGCACAGTAAAAAGCAGAAACTTTGCCAACAAAGGTACATGTAGTCAAAGCTATGGTTTTCCAGTAATCATGTACGGGTGTGAGAATTGGACAATAAGGAAGGCTGGGTGCCAAAGGATTGATGCTTTTGAACTGTGGTGTTGGAGAAGACTCTTGAGAGTCCCTTGGACTGCAAGGAGATCCAACCAGTCCATCCTAAAAGAAATCAACTCTGAATATTCATTGGAGGGACTGTTGCTGAAATTGAGGCTCTAATACTTTGACCACCTGATGCAAAGAGCTGACTCATTGGAAAAGATCCTGATACTGAGAAAGACTGAAGGCAAAAAAGAAGAGGTTGCAAAGGATGAGATGGTTAGATAGCCTCACCAACTCAATGGACGTGCATTTGAGCAAACTCTGGGAGATAATGGAGGACAGAGGAGCCTGGCGAGTTGCAGTCCTTGGGGTTGCACAGAGTCAGACACGATTTAGCGACAGAACAACAAGATAAAGGATTTAAACTTCCCAAAAGCATGACTCGCTCTCTGAGTTCGCCTGTGGGTCTTTCTGCATGTACTTTTCTTTTCCAATATACTTTTTCCTTTTCTCCTTACCTTCTGTCTCCTCGCCTGAATTCTTTCTTGACAAGGCAGGCAAGTACTAGGGATCCAGGCCCTAGCTGCTGGCCTCTGTGGTCTAATGGTTTAGGATTCCTGGTCTGGGAACTAAGATCTTGCTCCCTGCTACTGCTCATTGACATTTGCTGCTGCGTGTGTCCCAAATCAGTTGGAGAATATCTTGGTCCCAAGTGAGGCAGGCCTTGAGGTCTCTGGTAGAGCTAGAATTTTATTTTTAAAAAACCTTAATTCTTTTACCTTTCTAAACAAAACGGGCCTTAGGAAGCACTGTTATCAATAAAGCTAGTGGTGTCAGTGGAATTCCAGCAGAGCTATATAAAATCCTAAAAGATGATCCTATCAAAGTGCTACACTCAATATGTCAGCAAGTTTAGAAAACCCAGCAGTGGCCACAGAACTGGAAAAAGTCAGTCCTCATCCCAGTTCCCAAGAAGGGCAGTATTTAAAGAATGTTCAAACCACCGGACAATCGCATTCATCTCCCACGCTCATAAGGTCATGCTCAAAATTCTGCATTCTAGGCTACAGCATTATGTGAACCAAGAACTTCCAGACATCCAGTCTGGGTTTGGAAAAAACAGAGGAACCAGAGATCAAATTGCCAACATTGGATCATAGAGAACGCAAGGGAATGCCAGAAAAACATCTACGTCTGTTTCACTGACTATGCTAAAGCTTTTGACTGTGTGCTGTGCTGTGCTTTGTCCAACTCTTTGTGACCCCATGGACTGTAGCCTGCCAGGATCCTCTGTCCATGGAGATTCTCCAGGCAAGAATACTAGAGGGGGTTGTCTTGCCTTCCTCCAGGGGATCTTCCCAACCCAGGGATCGAACCCAGGTCTTCCACTTTGCAGGCAGTTTCTTTATCGTCTGAGCCACCAGGAAAGCCCACGAATACTGGAGTGGGTAGCCTATCCCTTCTCCAGGGGATCTTACCAACCCAGGAATCAAATCAGTGTCTCCTGCATTGCAGGCAGATTCTTTACCAGCTGAGTTACCAGAGAAGCCCTACACATATCTAAAAACACTTCATTTGGAGAAAGATGTTTTCATACGGTTTGGGTGAAAATGAAGCCATCCGACAGAACCATGCCATAAACACCACCACCAAGTGCAGACTTCCAGGCTAGAATCCTTCCCGAGCCCATAGTTCCCGCTTGCCTCTTTCTGGTCCAGGACCTGGCCACACTCTGTGTCACACGGTCACCACTGGGTACATCTTCTGTTTGCTGTTAGTGTGAGGGAAGAGAGCCTGGATCTGCCTGCTCGCCCAGGAACGGGGGCACCGGGGTCATGGGTACCGAGTCTGGCTGCACAGTGTACCCCATGAAGCGGGGAGGCAGGTACTGCCCCTGATGGGGCACGATCTGGCTTGCTGGCAGTTGAGCCCGATGTTCATGGGCATGTTCATGTACACGTTGCTCATGGTGCCCGCGGGCAAGCAACAGTTGGTCTAGGACCTGGTCAGGGGTGCCTGGGTCCCTGAGTTGGCCCTGGGGCTGAACTGTGTGGATCATAACAAACTGTGGAAAACTCTTAAAGAGATGGGGATAACAGACTATGTTACCTGTCTCCTGAGCAACCTGTATGCAGGTCAAGAAACAATAGTTAGAACCTTGTATGGAACAACTAACGGGTTCAGAATTGAGGAAGAAGTACAACAAGGCTACTTACTGACACCCTGTTTATTTAATTTATATGCAGAGCACATCATGAGAAATGCTGGGCTGGATGAGTTACAAGCTGGAATCAAGATTACCAGGAGAAATATCAACAACCTCAGATATGTGGATGATACCACTCTAATGGTAGAAGTCAAACAGGAATTAAAGAACCTCTTGATAAAGGTGAAGGAGGAGAGTGAAAAAAGCCAGCTTAAAACTAAATGTTAAAAAGGCTAAGATCATGGGCATCCAATCCCATCACTTCATGGCTTTCTATTGAAAGGGAAAATGTGGAAGCAGTGACAGATTTCCTCTTCTTGGGCTCTAAAATCACTTCAGATGGTAACCGCAGCCAGAAAATTAGAAGAAGTTTGCTTCTTGGCAGGAAAGCTATGACAAACCTAGACAATGTGTTAAAAAGCAAAAGGATCACTTTGCTGACAAAGGTGCGTATAGTCAAGGTTATGGTCTTTCCAGTCACCTGTGGTTGAGACAGCTGGACTATAAAGAAGGCAGAATGCCAAAGAATTGATACTTTAGAACTGTGGTGCTGGAGAAGACTCTTGAGAGTCCCCCAGACAGCGAGGAGATGAAAACAAATCAATTGACCCTGAATACTCACTGGAAGGACTGATGCTGAAGCTGAAGCTCTAATACTTTGACCACCTGATGTGAAGAGCCAACTTCTTGGAAAAGACCCTGATGCTGGGAAGGATTGAAGGCAGAAGGAGAAGAGGGCGACAGAGGATGAGATGGTTGGATGGCATCATCAGGGCAATGGAAATGAACTTGCATAAACTCCGGGAGATGGTGGGGCACAGGGAGGCTTGGCATGCTGCAGTCCATGGGGTCACAAAGAATCAGACACGGCTTGGCGACTGAACAAGAGACAAATGGAGAGATTTCTCTGGGCAGTCCAATGGTTAAAACTCTGTGCTTCCAATGCAGGGGACAGGGTTTGATTTCTGGTTGGTGAACGAAGACCCTACCTGCCGCAGAGGGCAGCCAAAAATTTTTAAAAATTTAAAACAAAATGGCACCCAAGTCTCATTAGTTCCAGTGACTAACAAATTCATGAACAGAATGTTTGTCCCCTACCCCTCTCTCCCCTCTCTGAATCCTTTTATAAATGGTGTCACCCATCTCAGCCCTCGGCAGTGAAGTTATTTGCTTATCTGAGCCCCTCATAAGCAACCCAGGATATCATTTTTCTTGGAATAGGGAGTTTTCCACATTTACCACTGCTCCCATATGTAATCACTGAACATTTGCCCACATAGTTCTCTTGCATTAAACTACACTTCCAGGCAAAAAGAGGAGTGTGCATATTAGCCCAGAGCTTGATTTGTGGTAAAATGAAGCTCTCAGAGGAATAAATAATCTTTTCTGTCTCTGCTGGATTTAAAGACGAGATTCTAAGTCTTAGGAGAGTAAGGTGTTACTATAGCTTTCAAAGAAGACCAAAAGAGTGAGCTGATTTCAGCCAAAACATGGCAGGAGAGACCCCGTGTGTTCATTTTGAGTCATAGCTACTGGCATGAACCTGGATTTCCCCTGATTAGAAACAGAAAGAAGAAACCAGGAGCTTGGAATGAACACAGTCTACTGCTATACATGACAGATGACTGACGGGGACTTGTCTAGTCCAGGCAGCTCTGCCTAATATTCTATGATAACCTGTACGAGAGAAGATTCTGAAAAAGAATGAATATATGCGTATGTATAACTGAATCACTTTGCTGTACACCTAAGCCTAACAAAACGTTGTAACCAACTATACGCTAATAAAATTAAGAACTTTTAAAAAAAGCGAATGGACTCCAATTACATGCCTGACAGAGAGCAAGAATGTAATCAATGTTTGTTAAACTGAAATTCATTGATTTGAATACTTAGATTAAAAAATCACAAAAAAACACAGACATTTCTCCCTAAATTTTATTAATAAAAATAAGTGACATTTCACATTTAAAAAGAGAAAATGATAGAAGTGTAAAAATGTCCTTTATGAGCCAGAGCCATTCTTAAGAAGTTGTTGTTGTTTTTTTTTTTTTGTAATTAGTTGCCACATTTCCAAATACAACTCAATAAACAAGAAAGTCAGCTCAGATTCAGTGGCACTAAGAAATAGGAAGGCAGCCTTAAAAATGCATTCCAACATACATTAAGTGCAGCAAGTACTGTTTGATTCTGCTTACACAAGCTACCTGCATACGTGCCTGCCAAGTCGCTTCAGTTGTATGTGACACTTTGTGACCCTATGGACTGTAGCCTGCCAGGCTCCTCTGTCCGTGGGATTCTCCAAGCAAGAATACTGGAATGGTCTGACACGCCCTCTTCCTGGGGACCTTCCCAACCCAGGGATCAAACCTCTGTCTCATACATCTCCTGCACTGGCATACATTCTAAGTTGTTTCAGTTATCCCAACTCTTTGTGACCCCCTGGACTGTGGCCTGTCAGGCTCCTCTGTCTATGGGATTCTCCAGGCAAGAATACTGGGGTGGATTGCCATGCTTTCCTCTAGGGGGTTTTCCCAACCCAGGGATTGAACCCACACCTCTTACATCCTGTATTGGCAGGCAGATTCTTTACTACCAGGGCCACCTGGGAAGCCCATACACAGTACCTAGAATAGTCAAATTCATAGAGTCAGAAAGAACACTGGTAGATGCCAAGGGCTGGGGATGGGGTAGGGACTGCAGAGTCAGTGTTTAATGGGATCAGAGTTTCAGTTCGAAAAGTGAAAAGTTCAGGAGATGGATGATGGTGAGAGTTACACAACGACGTGAATGTACTTCGTGCCACTGAAATGTACAGGTAAATATGGTTAAAATAGTATGTATTATATTATGTGACTTTTACCACAATAAAAAACATTAATAAATAAATGGATCTGCAGAAAAAAAAAAAAAGAAGAAGTCAGGTCAGTAATGAACTGTCTTTCAGCCTTGCGGGGCCTTGGTGTTACCTTCAGTGAACATAGTACGTTTGGCCCATGTACTATCCTGCGGCCATTTCGACTCTAAACTTTCAGGAGCCTGTGATGACGACTGGAGATCTGGGTTCTAGTCTTGCCTTTGCCTTAGGTGGTTAAGTCACTGAGCCACACCCGGTCTCAGGGTCAAGAAGGAGCTAGGGGATTGGATTTAGGCTCTTCTCAGCTGTGTTCAACTTGTAACTTTCAAAGCTTCCACCCAAATTCCCAGGCCTGAAAGAGTCCCCACTGCAACTTGTCCAAATATATGGCACTCCCCAAGCTTGGCTCTCAGTGTTTGGGAACACTGTGGTCTCTGTTCCCAAAAAAGAAGACCTGAGTACAAAGGCCAGTCGGGAGCCAGGGAAGGAAGATTCAGACATGAAACCATGGGAAGCAGTAAGACTCTTCAAACACCCTCTCATCAAGCAGGGCTGGGAACTGGGTGGACGACCTGCTTGACACTATCTCTGCCTGGATAAGGACTCCCAGACTCCACCCTGCTGGGCACGAGGGGCCTCTGAGTGTTTTGCAGGCCTCTGAGATACATTATTATTCTTTGAATTTCTAATCTTCTGGCCCAGGCTGGTGCATCAAAAAAGTTCAAATTTATTGAGCATTGAATGTGGCAGGCAATGTTCAGAACATTTTGCATGTATTAATTCATTTCACCTTCACTACAAGACCCTCTGCAGGTAATTACTGTCCCCACCACATGGGTAAAGAAGTCTTAAGCCAGAGGTTAAATAACCAGTTTGAGACCACACAGCTCCTAAAGGAACCTCAAGTCCAGGCAGTCGGCTCCACAGCCCATGGTCTTGGTCACCCCCCAATACTCTGAACCCCAACAGCTCTGCAAAGTGGCTGCCTAATGAATACATGTTGAGTGAATCCATGTTGAGTGAATGCTTGAATGAATCAAAATGCAACTCACTTCAAGATTCAAGATCCCACTGAGCAGTGTTCCTAGGTTCCAGATTCTCCCCGCCCCTTCCCTTCCTTTCTGGCCCCTACGGGTTTCTCGGCCAGCAGGTCAATTCCTGGCCCATGGAAGGTGCTTTCCCTTCAGGACAGCAGAGCCCTTTGGCTACCTTGGAGAGGTGGCCTCACCCATAATCACCAGTCCTGCTCACGCAGATTTATGTTTATTTTTCTTTAACTGATAACAAGTACCCCCGGGCCTGGGCTAAGGAACGCCTGCGTGCCCTGCCCAGTATCGGCATTTTGTTAAAGCAACCGGTGTTCTTTTTAGGCTGTGAACCAGGAATTCAGGATGCCATCAGGCCACACATCTTAACTCTCCACCCTAAAGTGAGCCTTGCCTCAGGGAACATGTCTCACACACCCCTCTATTCCCCATCAGCCTCTCCAAAGCAGGTTCAATCTCCACTTTAACTCCATCATTTCTAGTGAAGGGAAAGAGGAGAGAGAAACTAGTATCTAGTACGAATGCTAGGCTAGCTACTGCAAAAACTTTATGCTTTCACATATACAATATTATTGTACTGATTCTACAGGTAATGAAAGCAATTGAGTGGCCAGGATGTTTGCATAACTTGCCAGTGTTAACCTAGCCAGTGAAGAGCTGTGCTGGAATTCAATCCCAGATAAGTCTGGGAGCAAAGTCCATGCTCTTTCTACCTCATGCTATGTTTGAAGGTGCTGATTAGCACTTCCCCTGGGCTTCCTCTAGGATGCCAGAATCAATGTTTGGGTAGGAAAAAACAAAACAAAACAGTATTTAAGGACCATTTCTTTATCTGCAAAATAGGAATAAGAATAGCTCCTACCACAAAGGGTTCTTAAAAGGGTTACATGAAAAAACCCAAATGAAGAATTTAGCACCAAGATTAAAAAAGAATAAGCACCATTACCCTTCCTCTTCCATTATTTTCCTCCTCTATCTCCTCTGGACAACAGGTGAACAAAAACTAGAGCTCATACAAGAGAAGCAGTAACGCCAGGCCATTTGGAAGAAGAAGGAGCAATGTGGTGGTTAAAAAAAAGAAAAGTAGGTGGGGTAAACATGTAACTTTATATCCAGACAGGCTTGGTTTCAAATGAATACAATTTAAAATTGTATGCTGGGACTTTCCTGGTGGCACAGTGGTTGAGAATCTGCCTTCCATTGCAGAGGACATGGGTTTGATCCCTGGTCTGGGAACTAAGATACCTCATGCTGCTGGACAGCTAAGCCCCTGAACCTCAACGAAGACTCAGCACAACTAAAGAAATAAAATAAGTAATCATATGCTAGCAGCAAACATGTTTTCAGTAAAGAATAGTTAAATTCTGATTCGAAAAAAAAATTTTTCTTTTTTTGGCCACACCACGCAGATTTTGTGATCTTAGTTCCTTGACCAGGGAGTGAACCCAGGGCCATTGCTGGGAAAATACTGAGTCCTCATCTCTGGACCACCAGGAAAACTCAAAAATTTTAAAGAACTGCCGGAAATTCAACAAAGAAAATCACACATGCAAAGAGAAAGCAACAAATAACAAAACACAGAGTTCTGAGATGTTATGTGTTGTCATGGGCCAGCGCCCAGCCTGGTGGGCTACAGTCCATGAGGTTGCAAAGAGTCAGACACCACTGAGTGACAACTGTTCCCATACTGAAAGGTCTTCCAAGGTGGTGCAGTGGTAAAGAATCTCCTAGCATGAGTCACAGGAGATGTGGGTTTGATCCCTGGGCTGGGAAGATCCCCTGGAATGGCAACCCACTACAGTATGCTTGCCTGGAAGAGTCCATGGACAGAAGAACTGGCGGGTTATAGTTCACTGGGTTGCAAAGAGTTGGACATGACTAAGCACACACACCCACACACACCCATGCTAAAACACAAGCACTGGATTTAAAAACAAAATGCAATTCAATTCTGTGCCTACTTTTACCTTTTTTTTTTTAATTTCAGCATAGCTGATTGCTCAGTTATTAAGTTGTGATGGACTCTTTGAGACCCCATGGACTGCAGGACTACAGGCTTCCCTGTCCTTCACTATTTCCTGGAGTTTGCTCAAACTTGTATCCATTGAGTCAGTGATGCCATTCAAACATCTCATCTTCTGTTGTCCCCTTCTCCTATTGCCCTCAGTCTTTCCCAGCATCAGGGTCTTTTCCAGTGAGTCAGCTTTTCACATTAGATGGCCAAAGTATTGGAACTTCAGCTTCAGCATCAGTTCTTCCAAAGAATATTCAGGACTGATTTCCTTTAGGATTGACTAGTTTGGTCTCCTTGCTGTCCAAGGAACTCTCAAGAGTCTTCTTCAACACCACGGTTCAAAAGTGTCAATTCTTTGGAGCTCAGCCTTCTTATAGTCCAACTCTCATATCCATACATGACTACTGGAAAAATCATAGCTTTGACTATGTGGATCTTTGTTGGCAAAGTAATGTCTCTGCTTTTTAATATGCTGTCTAGGTTTGTCATAACTATTCTTCCAAGAAGCAACCATCTTTTAATTTTGTGGCTGCAGTCACTATCTGCATTGATTTTGGAGGCCAAGAAAGTGAAATCTGACACTGTTTCCACATTTTCCCTATGTATTTGCCATGAAGTGATAGGACCAGATGTCAATATCTTAATTTTTTTTATGTTGAGTTTTAAGTGAACTTTTTCAGTCTCTCTTTCACTCTCATCAAAAGGCTCTCTAGTTCCTCTTCGCTTTCTGCCATTAGAGTCGTATTATCCACATATGTGAGGTTGTTGATATTTTTTCAGCATGCAAGAAGCTATTCTTTGAAGGTGAACATTTTCAAGTTTATTTTTATAAAAATATGGCAAATGGTAAGAAACAAGCTTATTAAAGTGTTTTAAGATTACAGTTAGAGGGAGCCAATGTAGGAAAAGCTGTAAATTAAAGATAAAAAGGTGAAATGGCCCGGACCTACTCATGGTTCATAACATTGTATAGGAGGCGGTGATCAAAACCAAAGAAAAAGAAATGCAAAAAGGCCAAATGGTTGTCTGAGAAGGCTTTATAAATAGCTGAGAAAAAAAGAGAAGCAAAAGGCAAAGGAGTAAAGGAAAGATATATCCATCTGAATGCAGCATTCCAAAGAATAGCAAGGAGAAACAAAAAAAAACCTTCCTAAGTGAACAAAGAAAAGAAATAGAGGAAAACAATAGAAGGGGAAAGACCAGAGATCTATTCAAGGAAATTAGAGATACCAAGGGAACATTTCATGCAAAGACGGGCACAATAAAGGATAGAAACAGTATGGTCCTAACAGAAGCAGAAGATATTAAGAAGAGGTGGCAAGAATACACAGAAGAACTATACAGAAAAGATCTTCACGAACCAGATAACCATGCTGGTATTGATCACTCACCTAGAAACAGACATCCTGGAGTGCAAAGCCAAGTAGGCCTTAGGAAGCATCATTACAAGCAAAGCTAGCAGAGGTGATGGAATTCCAGTTGAGCTATTTCAAATCCTGAAAGATGATGCTGTGAAAGTGCTGTACTCAATATGCCAGCAAATTTGGGAAACTCAGAAGTGGCCACAGGACTGGAAAAGGTCAGTTTTCATTCCAATCCCAAAGAAAGGCAATGCCAAAGAATGTTCAAACCACTGCACAATTTCACTCATCTCACACGCTAGCAAACAATGCTCAAAATTCTCCAAGCTAGGCTTCAGCAGTACATGAACCGAGGACTTTCAGATGTTCAAGCTGGATTTAGAAAAGGCAGAGGAATAAGAGATCAAATTGCCATCATCTGCTGGATTATAGAAAAAGCAAGAGAGTTTAAAAAAAAAAAAATCTGCTTCATTGACTACACTAAAAGCTTTGACTATGTGGATCACAACAAACTGTGGGAAAAAATTCTTAAGGAAATAGGAATACCAGACCACCTTATCTGCCTCCTGAGAAATCTATATGCAGGTCAAGAAGCAACAGTTAGAACCAGACATGGAATAACAGATTGGTTTCAAACTGAAAAAAGAGTATGTCAAGTATGTCACCTTGCTTATTTAATTTATATGCACAGTACATCACGCAAAATACCAGGCCAGATGAAGCTGGAATCAAGATTGCCAGGAGGAATATCAATAACCTCAGATACTCAGATGACACCACCCTTATGGCATAAAGCAAAGAGGAACTAAAGAGCTTTTTGATGAAGGTGAAAGAGGAGAGTAGAAAAGTTGCCTTAAAATTCAACATTCAAAAAACCGGATCATGGCATCTGGTTCCATCAGTTCAGTTCAGTTCAGTCGCTCAGTCGTGTCTGACTCCTTGTGGCCCCATGAACCTCAGCACGCCAGGCCTCCCTGTCCGTCACCAACTCCCAGAGTCCACTGAAAACCCATGTCTATTGTGTCGGTGATGCCATCCAACCATCTCATCCTCTGTCATCCCCTTCTCCTCCTGCCCTCAATCTTTCCCAGCATCAGGGTCTTTTCAAATGAGTCAGCTCTCCGCATGAGGTGGCCAAAGTATTGGAGTTTCAGCTTCAACATCAGTCCTTCCAGTGAACACCCAGGACTGATCTCTTTTAAGATGGACTGGTTGGATCTCCTTGCAGTCCAAGGGACTCTCGAGAGTCTTCTCCAACACCACAGTTCAAAAGCATCAATTCTTCTGCGCTCAGCTTTCTTTATAGTCCAACGCTCACAACCATATATGACCACTGGAAAAACAATAGCCTTGACTAGATGGACCTTTGTTGACAGAGTAATGTCTCTGCTTTTTAATATGCTGCCTAGGTTGGTCATAACTTTCCTTCCAAGGAGTAAGCGTCTTTTAATTTCATGGCTGCAATCATCATCTGCTGGTTCTATCACTTCATGGCAAATTGATGGGGAAATAATGGAAACAGTGAGAGATGTTATTTTCTTGGGCTCCAAAATCACTGCAGATGGTGATTGTAGCCATGAAATTAAAAGATGCTTGCTACCTATGACCAACCTAGACAGCATATTAAAAGCAGAGACATTACTTTGCCAACAAAGGTAGTCTAGTCAGAGCTATGGTTTTTCCAGTAGTCATGTACGGATGTGAGAGTTGGACCATAAAGAAAACTGAGCACTGAAGAATGGATGCTTTTGAATTGTGGTGTGGGAGAAGACTCTTGAGAGTATCTTGAACAGCAAGGAGATCCAATCAGTCCATCCTAAAGGAAATCAGTCCTGAATATTCATTGGAAGGACTGATGCTGAAGCTGAAGCTCAAGCTCCATTACTTTGGCCACCTGATGTGAAAAGCCAACTCATAGGAAAAGACCCTGATGCTGGGAAAGATTGAAGGCAGGAGGAGAAAGGGATGACAGAGGATGAGATGGTTGCATGGCATCACCTATTTGATGGACATGAGTTTGAGCAAGCCCCAGGAGTTGGTGATGGATAGGGAAGCCCGACATGCTGCAGCCCATGGAGTCCCAAACTGTTGGACATGACGGAGTGACTGAACTGAATTGATGCATGTTTTAAAAATCCTTAGTATGCAGTAGCTTCTGCATAACTTTCTACTCAGTTTTCTTTTTACAGAGAATGACTTTATTAAAGTTGCATATCTAGATACAGATCTGTATCTTTATCCCGTAGGGCTCTTTTACTAACCAAGCTAACTAGTCCTTTGCGAACCATCTTCATATCCTACTCAGTGTTCCTGTCTCAACACCAACTAAGGAGTCATCTCCAATTAACGGAAGCTTCCCTGGAAGATGCACTTTTCCTTCTTGTTAAACTCTGTGTATCACTCAAAGACCCTGTAATTTTAATTAAGATCCAGATAGATTATCAATAGTCCCTGGACAACTAAAATTTCAGCTAATGATTTCTCTCATTCCGTCATCATGTGATATAAAATCCATTGCTATATTCATAGTGTTTTTCTTAAAACAGTGCCAGAAACTAAATATGTGAGAAAGATATTTGGATAAGTGAATAAATAAATAAACACATGAATCAATATTTACCCTCTTTGAAAAATGGGTTCTTCAATGCTCTACTTTTTAATTTGACTTTGTTGAAAGCACCAGTTGGCTCTAAGTAAAAACCCAATATTCTTTCATTTCACCAGAGGTATATAGAATATATTGGACATTTTTTTCCATTGAATTAACTCTGAACTGTGTGATGCTGGGAAAAATTAAAAAAGGAAACTGTCAGGGAATGTTTGACGGGAGGATTCCTACGTGCTGTCTTTCATGAGTCCTTTGTCCCTCTTCAAGCAGAACAGCACACTGCTCCCAGGGACTGAGGTCATTGTGTGAGGCAGGCTTGGGTCTCCTTTAGTAAACATTCTCTTTAGGACAAAGCTGCTTAGTCTCGTTCCCCTTTCTTGAGATATGAATTGTGTCATGACCTTGTGACTAACATTACCCCTTGTTCCCTTGGTAACAGTTGCTGTACGTTTGGTTTTCTGATCTCTATCATTCCCGAAAGAAGTTTCTTGTACCACAGCCTATATATACTCATAGGAAAATCATTAAAGCACCTTTGTTCCATCAGAGCTTAGGTCCCCAGGTCTTTTTTTGTCTCTCTCTCTCTTTCTCTCTCTCTCTTTTTCTGGCTGACTCTCTGGAGCGTGGAGACCCGTGGTGCTCACTTTTCTGCCCGGGCTTCTAAGACCCCCTCGAGAGGGCGCCTGGTGCCTTCGTGAGCGATGCAAGTCCTGTGTCAAGGACTTTATTGGTCCTGTGCGTAAACCAAGGGATATCAGCCTCTTTCTCTCTTTCACTTTGTTATTGTCGACTCCGTACCACAAGGTTCCGGTCCATTAAAGGACCCCAACAGAAACAAAGTTTCAAGACTTACTCGAAGTACACACACTTCCTTTTATGTCATTTTGGATACTTGATTTCTAGACACTGAGCACAAACACTGAGATAAATTCTATAATGGTATCTTATTTTCTGAGATGTAAATGCCCCTCTGAATCCTGCCATGCCGTGACTTAGTTTTGAGGCTTAGGCAATAGGCAGAAATATTCAACATTCTGCATTTAATTAGAAGCTTTCATTGAATTCACTAGGATGCAGATATTTTACATCGGGAGATTAAAGAACAATTAAAATGATTATAGGAGTACAGAAACAACTTTGAAACTAGTGAGAATTCTCCTAAATGTGTAATTGCATTTTCAACACAATTAGGTGCTTAATTGTGTACAATCCTTAATTAATACATTTTAACACATAAACCCTTAGATTGGGAGGGAAAAATGTCTTTGTCTACTGCCTTTTGGCAATCTGAAAAATATATGGAGTTTTCTCTCTACCCTTTACCCAATAGGTTGCTCACGTTTTGAATGGTGAATCTAGAGTATGTCATACAGAGTGAAGTAAGTCAGAAAGAGAAAAACAAATATCATATATTAACACATAGATGTGTTAGGGGGAGCACACTGACTGAAACCGCCCACCCTGGCCAGGCACCGTAATAACCATTTGCATGAGTTCTTTTATGACAGGAGGTCCAGATAAGGAACACAGAACTAATAAGCCACCACCAACCGGCAGAGTTCGAGAAAGGTCAAAAAGTGACACCACATGTCCAGCCGCCTCCCAGAATCCTTCTCTCTGGCAGCCATCTTGGCTGAACAAGGCGTGCACCACCATGAAGAACTCTGAGTCAGAATGATTGGTTAAAGACAACCCAGAAACTAATCCCATCACCATAAAACCCGAGACTGCGAGCGTGACAGAGCAGTTCTCCTAGGTTCCCTTACCTACTGCTCTCCACCCCGGCACCCTTTCCCAATAAAATCTCTTGCTTTGTCAGCACGTGTCTCCTCAGACAATTCATTTCCGAGTGTTAGACAAGAGCTCACTTTCTGGCCCTCGAAGGGGTCCGCCTTCCTGCGGCATACGTGTCGACTGAAAAAGATGCACAACATGAGAATTGCATGTTAAGTTTTATTTGGGGCAAAATGAGAACTGCAGCCTGGGAGACAGCATCTCAGATGGCTCTGAGAGACTGCTCCAAAGAGATAGTGGGGGGAGGTCAATATATGTGATTTCAGGGAAGGGAGAGTTCATGAAATCAAGCACTTATCTTATTCTACTAGTCCCAGGAAGCTGATGTCACCACGAAGGAATTCAGTGTTTTTCTAGATATGAGAAAATGCAAAGATTGGGATCCTGAAATTCGTTCCTGAAAATGTCTATCTAAAGACCTGTTTCACCAGTTTTCCTGGAGCACAGAGTGACTCATTGCCCATCCTGAACACCCTTTGGGTGTGTTGAAGGTCAGCAGCTACAGCAGCACATGATTCCACGCCTTCAGAGGCAGATGGCAAATACCCTTCCTTGGTAAGTGCCAATTTGTAGTTGACATGGAATCTAGAAAAATGGTACAGATGAACCTATTTTGCAGGGCAGGAATAGAGATGCAGACATAGAGAATGGACCGCACATGTGGTGGGAAGGAGAGGACGGGATGAACTGAGAGAGTAGCATTGACATATATACACTACCGTGTGTAAAAGAGATAGCTAATGGAACCTGCTACTAGTGGAACCACAGGGAGCTGACTTAGATGGGTGGGATGGGGGAGGTGGGAGGGAAGCTCGAGAGAGAGGAGATATTTGTATACATAAGGCTGATTAACATTGTTGTATAGCAGAAACTAGAACAACATTATAAAGTAATTATACTCCAATTAAACACTTTTTATAAGTTTTGAGTGGTTCAAATTCATGTAAGTATAATCTGTTTAATATTTGTAAATAATGGTTAAAAGCTTGACATTTTTTACCGTAATTAAATATGAAGATTTGAGAGAACATTATATTGAAATGTACTTTTCTTAATTTTCATTGATCTACTTTTACAAGTTGGGTTGAAATGTAGCAGGAAAAATTCTTCAAGTAAGTCATTGTATATCACGGATGTCCAGGTTTTATGAAGACTAACGGGTTTTTGGGAACAGAGGCAGAAAGACAAAATTGTTTAAAACAGTCAGCACTCAATTAAAAAAAAAAATCAGTCAAGAAGCTAGGTATAATTTCAAAAGAGAGAAAAAAATCAATAACCTTCATATATTCAATTACCAATTAGAAGATATAATGAGAAGCTTTCAAATCAATAAAATGAAAAGAAAAAAAAATTGGGGAATAAATTTAACACAAAATGTGCAAAACTGTAAAGGAGAACCAAAACCACTGGTTAGGGAAGAAAGATTCCCCCACCAAAATAGCGGGTATTTTGGGGTGTGACCCTATCAAGAGTCTAGGAAGGTAACTATACATGCTGTGCTGCTAGTAGCTCCGTCGTGCCCAGCTCTCTGCAACCCCATGGACTGCAGCTTGCCAGTCTCCTTTGTCCATGGTGATTCTCCAGGCAAGAATACTGGAGTAGGTTGCCACGCCCTTCTCTAGGGGATCTTCCAAACTCAAGGATCGAGCCCAGGTCTCCCACACTGCAGGCAGATTCTTTACCGTCTGTGCCACCAGGGAAACCCAAGAGTCCAGCAGACATGGGCACTTATGCAGCAGTAACTCCTCAGCCAGCCCTGCTACTGTTCTTCAATATCCTCCTATTGTATATCTCCATAGAATAGAAGTCTATGAAGATGTAAGACAAAAACGTAGTTTATCAGGCATTCCTAATTAACAGATCATCGGGCATCATAGAGAATTCAGATGTCAAAAATAAAATGGTGCTGAAGTCAGCATAGCAAAGATCCAGAAACTATAGGTAACTTATATACCTATGCTTGGAAACCCTAGGTATTTATTCCTAGCTAACTATATGTAAGACTCAAAGAAAACTTGACTTCAACCTTCTTTGGCAGCAATGTGTTCGACCTATACAAGATAATAAAACAGTAAGAACAGAAGCCATTCAAGTTGAATGGAGTAAATCAAGTTGATTTGTAAGTATAAGAATACTGGAGAATATATCAGTTCAGAAAAATGATTTAGAAGGCAGTGACACTGTTTGTTGTTGTCGCTAATTTTCGTCTGACTCTTTTGTGACTCCATGGGCTGTAGTCTGCCAGACTACAGGTGCTACAGTTCCTACAGGCTCCAGGCTCCTAGGTCCATGAGATTTTCCATGCAAGAATACTGCTGTGGGTTGCCATTTCCTTCTAGGGGATCTTCCCAACCCAGAGATCCAACCCACATCTCCTGCATTGGCAGGCAGTTTCTTTACCACTCCATCACCTGGGAAGCCCTGTGATACTTTTTCGTCAATAATTTTGTCTTACACAATTGCATAGTTAAGCAACATATTATGATAAAGTAATAGTGAAAATGCCAGCTGCTAAGATCCTAGAAAAAGACCTTGATGCTGACCCTGATGCTGGGAAAGATTGAAGACAGGAGAAGAGGACTACAGAGGACGAGATGGTTGGATGGCATCACCGACTCAGTAGACATGAGTTTGAGTAAGCTCCAGAAGATGGTGAAGGACAGGGAAACCTGGTGTGCTGCAGTCCATGGGGTCACAAAGGACAGGACTGAGCGACTGAACAACAAGGTCCTAGTGGAGGAAAGCCCCCTGCCCCCCCCCCCCCCACCCGCCTAACCAGGGTGCAGCAGAATCAACAGGCAGTAGAGTCGAAATGGAATTGAAATGGCTCCTCCTTTTAGTAGGTTGGGCAAGGTCACTGAACTTTCATGTCTCTGAACCTTTCGGAACTTTAGTTTCCTTCTCTGTAAAATGAGGATTCATGCTCATTCATGAATGTTGTGTGAAATCAAGCAAACAATGCACAAGGAGTATTAGTTCAGCATCTGGTCTGAATCAAGCAAAAATGCAGAAGGAATATTGGTTCAGCATATGGTCCGAATACGCTGGGTACTTTTTTGTGGTATGAGGTTCAGATAAAGGTTCCCAGCATCTACTCTTCAGCTCAACAACTGATCATAATTCTGAGCTATATGTCAGGTTCATCCTTCCAATGCTCAGGGCAAACCTTGGAGCCTTTTCTGACTGAGCCACTGTCTTTTTGCCTAGATTACTCCCCATTCTTGCTACTACAGGCAAAGAACAGCAGAGTGGTTGGTGACCCTCCTAATACAACAGTCAGATCACATCGCTTCTATACTGAAAACCTACAGATGGCTCCTACCTCATTTAGTAAAAGCCAACATCCTTGCAGTGGCCTCCACGATCCAGCCCCCACGAAGTGCTCACCTTCTCTGCTCTCTCCTTCAGACCACTGCAGCCACTCTGCTCTCTGCTGCTTCCTGACACACCAGCCTCACTCCTGTCTTGGAACCTCTGATCCAGCGGTGTTCCCTCCCTGGGACCCCCATCTTTGATTTCCACTTAGCTATCTTCCACATATCCTTTGAATGCTTTCAATACATAATCACCCCAATCATTCTGACAAATTGCCCCCTACCCCTCACCTACACACTCCACTTGCAGCAACCTGCTCTGTCCTCTCTCTGTAGCACCATCACGTTTGAGTATGGGTGTGTGCTCGGTCGTGTCTGACTCTTCGAGACCCCATGGACTGTTGCCTGCCAGGCTCCTCTGTCCATGCCATTTCCTTCTTCAGGAGATGTTCCCAATTCAGAGCTCCAACCCGCCTCTCCTGCATTGACAGGATGATTCATTACCAGTGAGCCACCTGGGAAACCCACCTTCGAAGTATGCTGTATAATTCATCTATCTTTTAGGTTGATTGTCTGTCTCCCACTGCAAGAATGTAGACTCCACAAGAGCAGGATCTTTGTTTAGTTCACTTTTTTTCAAGGATCTAGAATAGTACCTATACATGGTAGAAATTCATTTTGCAAAGAATGGTGCTGTGTGAATAGAAACACAATATATATGACACACATCTCATAGTAATGTTTCAGTGCTTGGAAAACTGGAAATTCCATAATTCAGAACTCCCTATGCCCTAATCATGGTATATAACTTGCATTTCCATAATGGGCAAAAACACTGAGAAAATTAAGCATCCTTAAATGTGGCCCATATAAAATCTGAATATGCTTAGTGCAGACTGGGGGTTAATTTAAAACCAAATTCAATGTGGCCAAAAAGAAAACCTCAAAGAAAAATTTGGAGTGGAAATAGGGGGATGAGGCTTGGTGGGTAGGAATGTGGAAGAAATCTGAAGAAAAAAATGTGGATCATGACCCATTAGCTATAGGCCTGTAAAATACTCATGCAAAATAACTCATTGTTTTTGAAGAAGCTCATCAATACTATGTTGACTTGGGTCCACTTTTCTTGCTAGGGTTGGGGGTGGGGTGGGGAGGGGTGGCGCTCTGCCCTCTGGTTCCCAGATGGGGAATTAATGGCTCCTTGTTCAGGTTATTCTATTGCTGTAAAACAAATCACTCCACAACTTAGCAGCTTCAAACAAGCATTTTATTTTGTTGACAGTTTTGTGGGTCTGGAATTCAGGAAGGGCTCACCTTGGCAGCCCTCAACTGGGTGTCTCTCCTGCTACGGCAGTTGGCAGCTGGATCCGCAGGCATCTGCAAGCTCAGCTGGGCTGGACATCCAAGATGTCACATGCACTCGGCTGGCAGTTAATGCTGGCCATGCTCAAGCTCGGCAGCTGACCAGAATACCTGTTGGTCTCAGGTGCCTGGTGTCCCGCAGAGAGCCCGGTGGAAGCTGCAGGTCGTGTTCTGATCTAGCCTCAGATACTGCACAGTCACTTCTGCCACATTCTATTGGAGAGTCACTAAGGCTGGCCCAGAATCAAGGGGAAGGCACCTAAGACCCACCACTCAACAGAAGCAAGGTCTAAGCATTTGCACAGATATTTTAAAATCACACACCCCATCAAGCATGAAGCTGCAGAGTGAAGTTACATCTGATTAGGTCTTATGATGATCAGAAAGCTGGAATTAGTGTTTAATGTTTTAGAAACGTCTCATGTTCCCTGTGTACTTAGCCTCTATAGTATCTCCCCACTTTTCTCTAACTGCTCCTTCTGGCCTCTGGAAACTGTTGGAGTAGCTTGGAAGGAAGGACAGGGTAGGCAGGAATGATGGCAGTGGAGGAACAGGAATTTCACACTACCGACTCACTCCCTGAGAAAATTCAGTTAAGTTCCTTGTCATTTACGCACACTGCATCCAAACTGTACACATACAGGCAATGCTATGTATTTATTTTTTAAAATATTGCTAGTTTAAAAATTTTTTTGGCTGTGGTGGCACAAGGCTTGCACAATGAGTCTTTGTTCTCAGGGATGGAACCCATGCTTCCTGAGGTGGAAGCACACAGTCTTAAGTAAGCACTGGACCACCAGGGAAGTCCCACCTCATTAATTATTGAGTGCCTACTGAGGTCTATGCTGTTTGCACAAATTCTCTGTCCCATAGAGTTAGAGCAATGAACACAACAGCTGCGTGGCTAGACCAGAGTGAGCAAGGACAGCACAGGGGTCAGGGAGGTGATGACTGGACTGTTCACAACTAGGGGGTCTACTGTGGGTGGGGTGGAGTCTTGAGGGTTTTGTGTCCAAGAATGGCGTGATCAGAGTTGTGTTTTAACAGGCATGTTGAGAAAAGGCTGGTAGGGGTAGGAGCTGGGGGACGGGTTAGGAGGCCACTGGCGCAGTCCAGATGCCAGGGAACTGAACCGTGGTAACAGGAGTCGGATGGTGAAAAGTGGCTGTACTGGGAGGATGCACTTTGAGGGTAGAGCCACTAGGCTTGTACTGAGGTTTGGGTCTGCAAGCTTGTCTGTTATTTCAACACACGTTTGCAACGTGGGACTCATTAGATAGATACAGCTGATAGACTCCTGCAGCAAAAGACAATTCAATGTCAATAAAATACAAACAACATGAAAGTACATTAATAATGTAGAAATACAAGTCCCAAGTCACTTGAGCAAAAAATTATTTTTATGTAAGTAAACCCAGAAATAAATTTGTTTGACCATATGCTTTTTTCCTCTGGGGTGGGTTGCCATTTCCTCCTTCTGGGGATCTTCCCGACCCAGGGATCGAACCTGCATCTCCCGCATTGGCCAATGGATTCTGTACCACTAAGCCAACTGGGAAGTTCCCCTTTGACGCCACACTGGGCTAAGTCCACCAGATGTTTCTACTTCATTTTAGAAGCTGCTCTCTAACTAGTTCCTCTAACTCTAGGTAACAGCTCAAGGAAGAGCACACAAAACCAACGCATTCAGCCTGATATGGCATTTTCAGTGGATGGGCAGAAACTCGGGTATGAAGGGCAGTGACGACACAGAAAGGCTAGTCCCCGCCTTCCAGAGGCTCTCTGGCAGGAGCCAGTGCACACGTTAGCAGGCCATCACCATGCACGTGGCAACTTTCCTGTCGTGATTTAAAGTATGTGGTGGGTACAGAAGAAGAGTCTAAATAAACCTGCACGTGTTGGAAAATCATCTTCTTCTCTGTGACTTCAGTTTTCCTGAATTCAACAAGTTGTGGGATCATGCAAATTTTAATATCACTGCATTAATTGGGAACAGCCTACAGCTAGGGAAATACTTGGTTACCATTATATTGTCAAAAGAATTATCATATTTAATAAGGGAATGACACTCTGAATTCTGAAACAGTAAAATCATGTAACATGTAAATGTAACATGAGACTCTACTAGGTGAGTTTGTTTCCAGAGTCTACAAGTTATTGGCCATTCTTAAATGTTGCAGGGATAGATGATAATCCCCCTTATGAGGGAAGATCTAAATAAAAATCCATTACAAGTGTCATAGGCTTTAACAGCCATACTTTAGAAGAGTGATTTCCAAGTTCTTTCAAATTTTTGATTTGGGGACATGCCTACATTCGTTGTTGTGCATTAATCTATTTCAGATAAAAATAAAATTTACTTTCTAGAAGGAATTTTTTAACCACTTCGAAATGATGCAAAAATAAGAAGAGTATCATAAATATCGTAGAACATAGACTAAGGATCCCTGTTCTTTAGAGTATATGGGAAATGATTGGTTTGTAAGAAATTTTGGCATTGTTACCAAAGAAACCACTTATCAGGGCCACCACTGATTCATGACTGGGCGGGGGAGCATGATAAATAGAGTCCTAATGGCCCACTGGAAGGACTGATGTTGAAGCTGAAATTCCAATACTTTGGCCACCTGATTTGAAAAACTGACTCACGTGAAAAGACCCTGACGCTGGGAAAGATCGAAGGTGGGAGAAGGGGATGGCAGAGATGGTTGGATGGCATCACTGACTCAAAGGACATGAGTCTGGGTAAACTCTGGGAGTTGGTGATGGACAGGGAGGCCTGGCGTGCTGCGATTCATGGGGTCATAATGAGTTGGACATGACTAAGCAACTGAACGGTCCTCTCGATCTCAAACACTAGGGTGTTGGGAAACATGCCACATGACCCTTATTTATTTATGTAAATAAATTTCTATTACTTCATCATTCTCCAGAATGTCAAGTTCAGGATTTAAACTCTCTTCACAGAAAAATCAAGATGGGGCACTAGAAAGAGGAGCATGGGTTTTGAGGTCAGATGGGCCAAAGCTTGACTCGTCAGTCTTCCACTTGGGTTTGACCCGGGAAACTTTCTCTCAGGCTCCATCTCTATACTACAAATGACAGAACTCATGGTCTCAGAATGAGTTACTCAACTTTATGTATCAATATGGGACAAGCTTCCTAAGGGATGGTCTGTATGTGCGATGAAAGATATAGAAAGAGATCTAATTATACTGGTGTCAAGGAAACTCAGGGACTAAAGACTGGTGGATGGGAAAGGAAGCTATATCTCAAGTACCTACATTCCCTCCTGAGAATATTTTCACAAGTAAGCCAGGTAACACCTAAAAGGGAAGGCAGGACACAAGAACTTGTTAGTCTGCTTCCACTTCCCAAGTAAAGAGAGACCAGCTCACCCTCCAGCAACCTTGGAGACACACATATCAGGCCGTTGTGACAGCAGCAGGATCACCCACCAACCTTTCTTCCTCTGCATCCTGTCCACTGAGCGGCCTTCCCGGGGTGACTGGGGTTCTATCTAGACTGTCCCACAGAAACTCAAACGTTAATAAACTGGAATTTCATAGACTGAGACACTTAAGCTATGCCTGTTTATTGCCTGTGCAAAGGAACCAATTCAAGTATTGGCAATGGTATGAGGATATTCGCAAGAAGAGTAAAAACTTAGAATAGATATTCTTTGACCTAGCGATTTTTACTTCTAAGAATGCATCCTAAGAAAATAATTGGAAAAATGGACAAATAAGAATACACAAGCATGCTGAGTTTAGTATTTTAAAATGTTTAGTTTTAATTGAAAATTTAAATATTCTAAAAATGTGTAACCTAACTTCAACTAATGACATCAGTGAAATAAAGGACGGTTTAGTCACATAATGGAATAATGGAATACAGTTGTTCAGGCTAGATTATGCTGCAGCTAAAAATCTGTGGTGTTGGAGAAGACTCTTGAGAGTTCCTTGGATTGCAAAGAGATCAAACCAGTCAATTCTAAAGGCAATCAGTCCTGAAAATTCATTGGAAGGGCTGATGCTGAAGCTGAAACCCTAATACTTTGGTCACCTGATGGGAAGAACTGACTCATTGGGAAAGACCCTGATGCTGGGAAAGACTGAAGGTGGAAGAAGGGGACGACAGAGGATGAGATGGTTGGATGGTATCACTGACTCGATGACATGAGTGAGCAAGCTCTGGGAGTTGGTGATGCACAGGGAAGCCTGGCGTGCTGCAGTCTATGTGGTCGCAAAGAGTCAGACACGACTGAGCAACTGAACTGAAAACCCTTACCTCAGCAAACTAAAGCAACAGAAGACTGAGTAACACCCACTGCAGATCCAGGGCACGTTGGGTTTCATGGGATGGCTTGGCATCCCAAAGAAACTGGTGGTTAAGCCTCTTACCCACAATTAAATGCTCCTGACTGCGCGTCATGGGCTGAAGCAAGTCACGTGGCCTTACCCACCTTCACAGAGCTGGAGGCTGACTGTCCCAGTGCACGGGCACAGAGCTAGCACCCACTTCGACTCTGCAGCAGCTGATGAGGCTAACAGGGAGCACCACTTCTGGGCATGGGGCAAACTCTCCACACTACATCAGGTGGAGCAAGAAGGCAGGCACCCCTTAACAACAGGTCTATAAGTATGTGTCCTGCATGTATACATGCATTTAAAAAAAAAAGCAAAAATGCTGGGAAGATATATAGCATAAATTTAACAGTGGTTTCTCTGGGTGGTTGCACTAAAGAATTTAAAAATAAATATTTTAAATACTTTTTTTGGTATTATCTTTTTATTTTCCTTTTATTAAATTCTAATAAACATATTATTATATTTTTTTCTTTGGCTACGCCGCACAGTTTGTGGGATCGCAGCTCCCCGACCAGGGAGGGAACCAGGGCCCCTGACAGGGACAGCACTGAGTCCGAACCACTGGAGCACCAGGGAACTGCCAATAAACATTCTGATGATGAGAGAAAATAAAGCTTTGGTTTAAAAAAAAAAAAAAAAACAACCCTCAATAAACTGCTGTTCTGATCTCTAAATCAACCCCTAATCAGCTAAGCCGAGAACTCTGTTCTCCCGGATCTGAAATCATCCTGTGTTTCTTGCAAAAAACTAAGCTGTTTGCAAGGGGACCCAGGGCAGGGCTCATGCTGTCTCCACGAGGCTCAGGGCTCTCAGGGGGCCTGGGTATCCTGAGCAATCTCACTCCAGGGCCTCATAAACTTCAAGACAGATCATACCTACTTCCTTTATACCAAACCCCCATTACATGCTAGCACATTAAGGCAGGCGTGTGCCTTATAAAGAAGGTACATGCTCTTGAGTCAGACGGACAGATAAGATCCACTTGGTCTTCTCATTTGTAAAATGGAGAAAACTGCCTTGCAGAAGTGTCGCCAGGAATGAAGAGTATGAGGTCGGCAGGGCAGCCAGCACAGAGGCAGCACTAAACTCATGGCAGTTACTCCTGCTGCACTATGTCCAGGTCAAACAGAGCAAAAGCTAAATTAAACAACAGGGTAACAAGCAAGGAACACTTTATTGTACGCATGTTCTCAAAAAAAACACAAAAACAGAACCCACAAACAGGAGCAAAGAACAAAGGTTTCTAGCTCTCTGGGACACGCAGGGCACCCTATTTTATAGAAACGTAGCTAGTAGTACAAGACAAAATGTACTAATCAACATTGCCCTTTGCCTCCCTAGTCAAAAAAGTCTAGAGAGAAAAACACTTTAAATTGTGTTCTAGTATAAATTTGTTGCACAATTAAACATCAACTTACTCAAAGAATTATTGTGTAGTAAATTGCAGAAAATAGAGTAGGCATTCAATGATCTGCTCACAATTAACAATTAAGCAATAGACACACAAATACAGCATGTATTACTTATTTGTTAAACTCACATTTATAATGAGCAGACGGTTTATCATTAATAGTAACCGGGTTTCTTACATTTTAAGGGATACCAGATCCAGGAATGAAGTAGGAAGTAATTAATGAAAACTGATTTTAGAAAATAACTCCTTGAATCTGAGCCACTGTGATTTTATTCCATACTCAGGCCAGTTTCAACAGTTTAAATCTGTAGGTACTAACAAACTGAATGCTATAGGGGGAAAAGAAAGTGACACCACCTTCTAAAGTATAAAGTAGTATGTTTTGTTTATGGCCTCTAGGCAGCAGGACAGAACTAAGACACAGTAAATAGATTTACAGTGTAATGAATGGTCTGCTTCCATCTAATGCTCTAAGAGTATATTCCTATCACTTCCACTAATAAAGAGCAATTTTAAAACACATTTAGAAGGAAGAATTGGCAAGTCTTGATCACGAACCTTTTGTTGTTGTTCAGTCACTAGGTTGTGTCCCACTCTGAGACCCCACGAATACTAGATCTAAACAAAAGGATCTTCTCTTAACATTCTGTTCTTCATGATCCCCAAGAGGGACTCTGCAGGAGTATTCAGGAATGGAAAGACTGGTAAACCATTATTTGAAGAACTATATATTGTAAATGACACGTTTAAGAGTAATGCAGTCAAAATAAGGCAATAACCAGAAGTCTATACTCTCTGCGCCCAATCACTAAAATTTTTACCCACTTCTATAAAAAATATTACCCCATTTACTACCTTGCGTGTGACAGAGACAAGACAAGCCTACCATATGTATGTTTAAAACAAAAAATGGCAGTAAGCTCTGGTGGAAAGAAAATATATTGAAACTTTCTCCTTTCCTTTTCCAGATACCTGGCTCCAATTCTTTCTGACACAGACCTCTCCCTCTTGACTTATGTTAGCTTCACCCCTAAGGAGGCGCTGGATCAGCCTTACACTCTCTATGAAACATTAGGTTTTTCATTAGGAATCTTTTAAAATTAAAAGAAGTCAAAAAGCTATGGCATATCCTTGACAGCTACCGAACTGCTCAGGCCACCACAGACATCATAAAGTCACATTTTACAGAGGCTGAAGGAAAGCAAAACCGTTGTGTAGCATTCTCCAGCATGGCAAGGAGTAGTTCATATTCTCTTTTCCTTTCAGGACTTCAGAGAATCCCCAGCATAGCACCTGTGTATGTATGAGCTGAACCAGTAATTAAACTAAGCTGACATTCAACACTACTGTTCAAGTTACCACCACTCGATTTTTCTCCTGGATTATGTCAGCAACACACATTCTGCAAAGGGCCTAAGGCAAGTTTTGAAAGAAAACATCTTTTTCAGGTGATATAACACAAAAATTACAAGGAGCAACAAAACCCTTCAGTCTTATTTCTGAAGGCAAGTCAATGTCTACTGCAGATCATTCTAGAACATGATGACCTGACCTCCTTTCCTAATTTATGCCACTGGCCATTAAGACATCTTAATTGCCTGTCTTAAACTGTTATTAAAAACACATTTTCATTAACAACTGTTATTTAAAACTGTTTAGTCCCTTAGTTATGTCACACAGAATGATGCTGTCTTGGTTTGATCCCCTAAAAGCAATGCAGTAGTATTTTTCTATATCCATTAGTAAGACTAACAAAAATACTGCTGCTATCTATTTTAAAATCTATCCTTAAAATAGTCCTAAAGTAACAAGACACGTGATCTGCCATCGAAGTGAAGTCGCTCAGTCGTGTCCAACTCTTTGCGACCCCACGGACTGTAGCCTACCAGGATCCTCAGTCCATGGGATTTTCCAGGCAAGAATACTGGAGTGGGTTGCCATTTCCTTCTCCAGGGGATCTTCCCAACCCAGGGATCAAACCCGGGTCTCCCACATTGTCAGTAGGCAGACGCTTTACTGTCTGAGCTACCAGGGAAGCCCGATCTGCCATTAAAAACAAATAAATATTTGAATATTAAAAGACAGGCTCCCCATTTCCTACCTCTTCCCCAATCCTGGTACTAAGTGGCCAAAAACTTTTAAATTAAAATGCCACGTGATAGCAAGAGATTTTGATAACTGTTCTGGGAGTAACTTACAAGTTGGGAATACCTGTGCAGGACCTTGCTAATAGTCACTGCTCTGGGTTACCGATTTCTTCCTATGAAGTAAGTTGTAATTAAAAGTCAACCTAGTTTAAAAAGCTTTGGAGTTCTCTTCTGAGGTGTCTACTGAAGTGTCACGGTATTTACAGGGGCTCATCCTGGGCTGCAAACAGACTGTGTCTTTCAGGAGGACTGGGCTGTTCCACGGAGCGGGCTGCTCGTTTCCCATCCCAGTCATGCTGGTAGCTGGGTCTGCCATTAGTCATCCCTAGTTGCAATGAGGAAAAAGTCAGGCGGCTTGTGCGAGTCCCATGTTAACAGCACCATAGAGACGTCTTGTCCTCAGAGCACATCTGGGGGACAGGGAAGGGTGTGGACTCCCGTGGTCAGTATAGACGCCATACCGCTCACGTGGTGACAACCGTAAGGGTCCGCCCACGGCACGCTGGCTGGGACGGGAAACAACTGAAGCGGACCACACGTTAAGTGTAGACATTGCCCCACCCGGAGAGGACAGGTACCCTGAAGAGGTCTGTCAGTGGCCAGGGGTGGGGAATATTCACAGACGCCAGCGGACGAGGAGGGCCTCTGGGTTCCTAAGACCCCTGCACCCCCGCCCCGAGAGAGAACGCAAGTCCTCCTCCCTGGAGTCCCTGCTCTGACCGCGGAGATGCGCAGGAGCTCCCGAGCGCCCGGCAAGTCTGGGGGGAGGGGAGTGTGTTTGCACTTGGAATTGCTTGAAGAAACTTCTAGGCTTTAACTCATTTGTTCAGTGTTTTTCTTCTGAAACTCTCGTGTGCTAAATTACCGTCTCGGCACACGTCAGCTCACCGCTCGCAGGACGTCTCGCTGGAATAACTCCACTCCTCGGGGACCCGCTATGTCGGTCCCCACGGATAGTTCCACAAATGCCCAAAAACACACGCTCACGTTTTGTTCTTTATAAAAATGCTGATTTGTTTTTTAGTGGCTGGCTGTCCATCCACGTGACAGGGACTGTGGAGCTAGAGGGAAGCGTCGTGTGTGGGGGAAGGTGGCCGCCGCGAAGACTCAGACCCCGCCGGCCCCGCATCAGTGTGGAGAGAAGCCGGTGGCCAGACTGCAGCCCACCACAGGCGTCATGTCCCAAATCTGTAAGAGAAGGAGGGGGAGGACCTGGAGAAGCGGCGCCGGCCACGAGGTCCCCGGGAGGACAGACAGCTGGGACACTGGCCAGCGGGTCAAGACACACAACTCATCCTCTTCTTTCCCTATAAAACCTTCTGGAGGTTTACACAGTGACAAGACAATGTGGTTGGCTAAAACATAAAAAAATGCTTATAAGCAGTATTTTTCTCAACACCTGCAAATTACATCATAATAATGTTTCACTACAATTTACTTTTATTTTGACTAAAAAGCCCACTGGGGAAAAGCCCACTTTTTAAATTATGACAGTTTTACAGGGATTCTCAGGTGGCTCGGTGGTAAAAGAATCGACCTGCCAAAGCAGGAGCCACAGGAGACATGGCTCAATCCCTGGCTTGGGAAGATCCCTTGGAGGGGGAAATGGCACCCCACTCCAGTATTCCTGCTGGGATAATTCCACAGACAGACGAGGCTGGCGGGCTACAGTCCACAGGGTCGCAAACCGTTCGAGACAGCTGAGCGACTGAGCACATACGCATGCGCGGCAGTTTTGTAACTCAAGAGTGGTACTGAGGATAAAGCGCTCACACTCAGCTTCTGTGTTAGTCACTCAGGGATTTAACACAGGGAAGTACAGTTATTTCTTATAAATGGGGAGTATTCTACCCAGGATACAGGACCATTAGCCAAGGAAGAAGCCACCAGAGAAAGAGGTCAGCTAAGGCCAGGCAGTGGGAGGGAAGACCCTGGGGCCGGCTCAGGGCAGATAGTGAAGAGGGGTGGCAGGCCCTCACCAGCCTACTTGGAGAGACTGAGACAGCAGAGGGAGACCCCACTGGACTGAGCTGCCGGGAAGGGCATGCAAACTCACAAACATGCAATTTGTTATCCAGGGCTTTCACTTGGCCATGGGGAGTTCATCCAAGGGAAGGCGAGCTTGTCCATCAGAACTGCCTTACACACTCACAGCGTGTCGGTGGAGCAGTCTGCACGGAGGTGCTAATTGGGACAACTAGGCAGCTTACCTTCACCACGCGGTCGGTCCCGCAGGTTACCATCAGGCCCCTAGCGACGTCCATGGACATGTGGGAGATGTTATGTTTTCCTTCGTGGAAGGTTGCTAGAGATGTCCGACTGACAGAGAGAAGAGAGGCCATTTAGACTCATCTGACGGTTTCTGGAGCTGAGGGATGAGTCCTCTTAGCAACATAAAGGAAATATTTACAGTAACAGTGTCAAAATTTGCTACCCGAAATGTGGCTACAGTTTTGAAAACCCAGTATAATTAAAGGATGACACAAGCCTAAGTTGCAGGACTGGTTTTCGGGGTTTTTTTTGGTCTTTCTGTTTGTTTTTGGTTGTGCCGTACGACCTCAGGGACCTTAAGTTATTCAACCAGGGACTGAACTTGCACCCTCAGTGGTGAGAGCAGAGGTCTAACCAATGGACCCCCAGGGGATTCCCACAAGCAGTTTTATAAAGGATTTTCTAAAATTCCCAAAATATTTGATTTTTTTTTAGTGGACAGGCTGGTACATTCCTAGACAACAGAACGAGAACCTTTAACAGAGAAGAGGAACTACTCTGCACGAGATCACAGGCTGCAGGCTCCCCGCGAATCCAGGTGGGAGAGGCAATGCCATCCCTGGGTACTGACCCTCACTCTGCTCCAAAGCTCGCACCCTGGCCCCATCACCAGCTCACTGACCACACCAGCCTTCCTACTTGGGCATCCACCAAGCTGTGCCCGGCTACTGCTTTCAAAGAGGATTCAAAAAGGAGCACAAGTGGAGAAGGAAATGGCACCCCACTCCAGTATTCTAGACTAGAATATCCCATGGACAGAGGAGACTGGAGGGCTATGGTCCATGGGGTCACGAAGAGGCGGACACTACTTAGCAATTTAGCACGCATAGCTGAAATTAACACACCAAAATAACTCAACTGCATTTCAATAAAATATTTCTTAAAAAAAGGAGCAAGAGAAAATGCTGGTCCTGCCTTCATGGATCTGATTCAGGACTGAATGGGGGACAGATGTGTCTTGTACACAGTTATCTAAGTACAGATCACTAGGTCAGACTTCATGCAGGAGAAAAGGTGGGTCTCCAGGGTTTTCCCACTAATAAAACGCTCCTGAATGTGAGCACAGGTCGAAGCTGGGATGCCTCTGAGAGTGCCCGCTCAGCCACCCAGCAGTGTGCACACAGCCTTGACCCTCACAGCAAGTGGCTCGGGGGCTCAGACACGGCCGCTCATGGCCTGACCAGTCTGACCAGCATCATTCCTCAAAGTGTTTGGGAGAAACCTGTCCTGAGTCACAAATCCAGGGCAGAATCCTGTCCTTAGAAACTGTTTACGAGAGATAAAAGATCAATACAGTTGATCCTTGAACAACACAGATTCAAACTGCACCGATCCACTTATATCCGGATTTTTTTTTACTAGTCAATATAACAGTGCTAAATGATCTGCAGACCCGTGGATAGGAGGGTCTAAGGTATACCCAGCTACACCCAACTTTAAGTTGTACCCAGATTTTCCACTGCATGGAGGACAGGACCTTAACCGTTGTGTACGGGCCAACTGTGTACCCGTGTCATTTCCCAGGCTCTACTGCTGCAGATGTACACACATAAGACAGAGACAGGCACTCACTCCTCGTCCTTGATGGAGTCGTAGCAGGAATCGCAGACTCGGACCTGGAACTCGAAGCCCATGACGGGGTAGCTGGAGCGCTTGCTGCTGCACTTGCCACAGACAGCCTGCCCGCACTTCCGGCAGTGATGCTTCCGGAAGGAAAGAGGGAAAGGGGGCGTTAACCTCCTGTTTTAAGGTACGTGGTTTCCCTTTGGAGTAGGGGAATGGGATTGGGGATGATATGTCCTGAATGATACTGTGAAGTCACTTCAGTCGTGTCTAACTCTTTATGACCCCATGGACTGTAGGCCGCCAGGCTCCTCTCTCCATAGGATTCTCCAGGCAAGATACTGGAGTAGGTTGCCATTCTCTTCTCCAGTTCTTGAATTATAATCACCCTTAATTCAATCTATCAATTAACATGCCAAAGGCAGAGAATTTCAACACTTTCAAGGATTTCCAAATATCCTTGCTTTGTTATTGGTCAAATACTGACTTTTATTCATTTATACTTTCAGCCTAGATGACAACAAACAACATTAAAAACAAGTTCAAGCTCATTTAGGAACCCAAATGGCTAGACTTCGGGAAGGAAAAACTGATTCTTATTAACAAAAAAAAGTTTGGAAGTAAAGTTTTAAATGTAATTTGCCCTCATTAACAAATATCCATTATCATGTTTTGCTATTTCTTTTACTCTTTCAAATTATGATTCTGTAAATGAGCTTCAAGAACATTGCAAAATAGTCCAGCTATTATCACTACTTTTTATATATATATATATTTTTTTAAACCACTAAAATTTTGTGACCCATACCTTCCCATGCTCTTCTATTAGCTGTTAACTCATAAGATTAAAATTAATTCTCCATGTTTCCTTTGAAGTAGGGACTACTTCACCCACCAGTTACTACCAGCCATATGTTGTGAGAACAAGGCTAAAGACAGAATATTGCTGCAATTTCTGAGCATTAGAATGTTATGAGTGATAAAATAATTCCTACACTGTAAGTCTTATATCTGATCTTGCTGTAGAGTAGCTTCATAAGTAAAAGTTTATTGATACACACAAACTTTCCACCAATTCCTTAGAGAGGGTACAACCCATAAGAAAAGGATTTAACATTGGCATTCCCTTTTTACTTGCCTGCACAAATTCACATTCAATCTGAGTGAGTGGCTACCTTCAAGGCTGCTGTAAAACTATGCTTTTTGTAGAACTTTAGTATTACATGAATAACTAATGGTAAGAGCTTCCTTAAACTCTATAGGCTATCTGGAACATGTTTCTTCAATTAATTTACAGAATTAAAAAACAGTACATACTTGAAACATGCTAAACAGAATTGCTCCAAGTACACTCACGTGGAACAATCTAAAATTCTTACTGTCAAGAGTATTCCAGTGAGGGCTAATCTGTTACATTTTATCTGTTCATGGAAGTTTAAGGCTTAGAGGCCGAGTTCATTCTGACTTTGTGCTGGGCTGGTACAAACACTGAGTTTAACAAGTAATGGCTTGTAAATCCATGGCTGATTCACGTCAATGTATGACAAAAACCACTACAATATTGTAAAGTAATTAGCCTCCAACTAATAAAAATAAATGAAAAAAAGAAAAAACAAACAAGTAATGGCCCTAAACTCAGAGCTCTTTCATCCATTTACAAATAGGCTCTGAGGGTTTTCTGGATATCCCTGATTTTCCAGTGTAGGATGAGCGATAGCATACTTTGGGAAAGTTAAGTCTCACTATTACCCCAGGAAAGATCTACTCATATTTGTCACACAATGATGGTGACATCACAAATGTAGGAATTAACAGCACTCATCAGGAAAAGTGTGATTCCAAATAAAATGATAGACCAATCATATAAATAACAAAACATATGACTAACACAGTGACAGCTGGATGCCAGCTACTCACCTGTCTCAACCCCAGTGTCTTCGTGTCCCACATTTGCTTAATATTCCAGAAAAAGGGCTGTTCACATTTCTGACAAGAATCACTTTCCAACCACTGAGGAGCCTGGGGGAGGAGAAAGTCAGACCCAACATCAGAGCATCTGCTTATTTATACCGAGTTTTCAGAAATTAATACAACAGTTCTAGACCTCACAGGAGTTCTCCCCCCCCCCCTTTTTTAAATTTCTCTATGTATTATATTTGTTTCCATATTTATTCAATATTACGTTTGTGTTTTGAGTAATCTTTGCCATTTTAACAATGTTTTCAAGATTGTTTAATTTTAGATTGTTCAACCTATAGACAGGAGGGAGGAATTCAATTTGCATTATGAACTCTTAAGAGTTGTCCTTGCATATCTGACCTCAATCACTTGGCATCATATACATGCAATAAAGATAGAAAATACTCTAAAATTACATCGAAGATCATGAAGTTAGGAATAATCTTTTCTTGACTGTGAAAGTTAATATTCAAGAAAAATTTATCTGGTAAGAGAAGACAATGATGGGAGAACCAGAGAAAACGAACTACACTGACCCTTAAAAAGCCTTCAGTGAAGATGGTCAGTTTCATAGATTCGAGAGGGTGGTTTAAAAAGTGAGTATCCCTAATTCTTTGTTTCCTATTGCATCAAAACCTCTGGCTTTCCTATTTCTTATTTTAGATATGGCACTAGAAGTATTTCTACATAAGACAGCCATTACAAAAGTCTTCCTGGAGTGGGGGTGGAGAAGGCACCCACAAACAGAATGAAGCAGTCTAAGACAGAAGAGCCTTCTGTAAATGACTGGGGCAATGCTGCAGGTGGGAAGGGAGGACAGAAAGAGCAAAGAGGAAATACATTCCCACGTGACAAGGTTACCACCCGATGTAGAACTGCTCGTTTCTGTGATCAGGGAAGAGAGAAGGGGGGTTGAGAACCCTGCCTGTGAACAACGTCCCTCAGGGAAAACCCGAGACACAGTGGGGCCTGCTGCCAATACCCCAGGAACGTTAAATTGCAGTGGAAGGAAAGCAGGGCCACTGGCTAGTCTTAGCTTGTGACACAGGCCAGTGCAACTCCTGCAACACCACCCATGGCAGCGATACTCAAGGTTGAGTACAGTGGGTGAGGCTGTGAGCATTAAATGCGCCATCTGCAGGGCTTTGCACGGTGCCTGGTTATACAGCAAGTGCCACATAAGTCCACTAGCGTGCCAAGGGGTTTGTTTTGCTTCATTCTCAAACCCTAGGAGATGCAGAGCAACATTCTCTCAGTTTTACAGGTAAAGAAACTGGGGCTCAGAGACTGAAGCGACTGTCCATGGTTGGTCAATGGGTGGAGCCCCCAGGAGATGCAGGACTCCAGCCCACATCTTTGAGCTTGTCCACTGCTCTCTACATAGCCTCTGGACACGGTCCTCTTTACTTCAACAGGGTCTCCAAACATGTTTCTGGAGTATGACAACCAATGGACTGAATTCCTGCCCTCAGGGAGCATAATGCTGTCTAAGGGTTAGGGAAGAATATCCTTTTGCTGAGCTGGATGGGACAGGGACACACGGAAAGAAAAAATATGCTTAAAATAATCAGATAACGGACAAAAAAACAAACTCGGAAATAAACAGACTTTTTGGAACATATTTTAATATAAGAAATAACCATAATTCTTTTAATAGGATTAAGTGTTATGGTATAAGCTCTCATGAACCATTCTACTGAATGCTCATTCTCTAAGGAGAAAAAGCTTTCTTTTGTGCTGAGAAGAGCAAAAGAGAACATTATTCAAGTATTCTGACTATTGCATTCTCTTTTCTAAATCTTGTTCCATCTGCCTTACCTGGACAAAGATGATGTAATAAGAACCGCAGGGCACTGATAATCTGTTTTGCACTAATGTATAAAATACTTCTCAATCTGTAATCAATTAGCTCCAAATACAGTCTTCTTCGTGTGGATTTATTATGGCTACTTGCTCATTTATGTCTCTTGCCTCCTTCCAAAAAGGAGTCCCTTTGATTACAATCTGGCAGAGATTGTCTGCTTCCAACCTGCCTGTGTGGTGGCCGACAGCCACTGTGGGTTGGAAACGCCCCAGTCAGTGTTTCCAGGTGACTCAGAAAGAAATTCCCAGCAAGGACTGTGGGGCTAGAGAATCTGGGGTTAATCTTCCCAGCCGGTGCCTAAGGAAGTCCTACAAATTGTAGAAAACCCTAAAGCAAGGTCAGAATCTCATATACCAGAGGCTGCTTACTTTTGCACTTATATTTACTCAGTTGGTAAAAACAAAACAACAACCAAACCAAAAAATCCTACTAAAAATATTGCATCATTTTGACATAATTTTCTTTCCCACCAACACTGCCAACCACTGAGACAGTGTTACCAGCCAGTGTGCACATGATTTGGGATAATTGTCCGTAAGTGATTCGGAGGAAAAGAGTGCACTCCACCCCCATTCCGCAGAAAGCACCTTGAATGAGTGGCCCCCCCAAAAGAAGATGGGACTCTTTCTTTCCCTAGGGAAAGAAAGATAACCTCACACTCACATAACCTTGGAGGTAGGAACCCTGCTTCTACTTTCCACTTCTAAAAGGACTTAGCAAGGATGAGAACAGTGGATTGATCCAAGTAACTAAACCCTTACAAGAGGGTTTAGCTAGTAGCATCAGGCCCAGATGGTCTCCTCCCTCCTGATTCACGGAACACATCCTCTCCCCATCCTCCCCGAGTTTCCTGCTCTCTCAGAATTAGACTGAAGAGCAACAAGTCTAGGAAACAGCCTGGCGTACTGCAGTGCATGGGGTTGCAAAGAGTCGGACACGACTGAGTGACTGAACTGAACTGAGGAAACAGCGTGGTACACTAGCCGCTGATGTTGCATGAAGCTAGAAGATGACAAATACATAACCCAGTTCAGATAAACCTTTGCAAAGGCAGCATTACACATTCTGTAACTCTGAGTCAATTTTACATATGTTTAATAACAAGTTATTCTAAGCCTTGCCAAAAAGCTTTCTAGAAAATTCAAACAGAGACATTAACAAGCAGACATGTCATCAAGATTTCCTCTATTTAACTTGTCTTACAAGGTCAGTAAAAAACTAGCCATCAGGACTTCTCCAGATTACAAACGAAATTTTATTATTTATAGAGTAATCTATCTCCTTCACGGGATTATAAGTTTCTGGCAGGCAAGAATCTTTATGTATAGAGCACAGTAATTATAAAGTCTGGAAGTGTAATGTCTGTAAAGTAATGTCACTGGGTTTTTTTTTGTTTTTTTGTTTTTTAATAGACTGAACCGCTCTGATTATGTCCCCAAGGGGACGCTAAAGATCAACTGTATTCAGGAAGAATCAGACTCGCGAGCAATCAGAGGTAACACAAAGCAGACATGGGCAGGGCTTGTGGGGAACGCTGCGTTCACACCTGGCATCCGCTGCGGTGGGCAGCAAGCTGACCTTCATGCTGTGTAAAGGACAGCACTTGGAACATATCGTATGTTCCAACATCATCCTAACATCACCGTATGTGTTGTTTTTGACTAGCTGCTCAATTGTGCAGTCCCATAGACTGTAGCCCTCCAGGCTCCTCTGTCCATGGGATTTTCCAGGCAAGAATACTGAAGTGGGTTGCCACTTCCTTCTCCAGGGGATCTTCCTGACCCAGGGATCAAACCTGTGTCTCCTGCATTGGCAGGCAGATTCTTTACCACTGAGCCACCTGGGAAGCCCTGTCACAATATGTACCACAATACAATATAATTTCGAGGTATATGTGCCTAAGTTTCCAGACTTCAGGGCCACCGTTTAGGTAGTCAAGAAATGCTTCTGAAGTTAAACCATAAGTCCCTAACCCCCCTCACAAAAAAATCTTCTTTGGAATCAACGCCACTCTCTACATCGCAGGTTGTAGACGTCACTTGGAAAAGGCAGCTAATACCTATGCTGGTAAAGATGAGAATGGAAATCCTGCCTGGAAATCAGCTGACAACATCTATAAAAAGCCTTAAGAATGTACATACCCTTGACCCTAAGGCTCTATTTTCAGAATTTTGTCTGAAATAAATAATTGAACAATCACACAATGACAAGGTCAAAAATGTTCACTGCGGCATTATTTAAAATAGAAAAAAAAGAGATTGTTTATAGTGTCTGTCTAAATAACTGGAAGAGAGCTGAGAAGTCATCTCATTCAATTATTTCACTTGATGGAAGAAGGAACGGAGACGAGGAAATCAAGGCACTTAAACTCAGGTCTCCTGAAAAGAACACTAGAGTGACATGGACTCAGTGAGACAGAACTCGTGGAAAATAAAAACAGAGACTGGGGAAATACTTTCCCAGATGAGCTATGTCCCTGGTGAGTGTCTCGGGGATCCCATGACAGGTGTGGAGCAGCACCTTGGAGCTCCTGTCTGCAGTCCACTCCCTGGACGGGCTGGACCGTCTCCAGCATCCTCTCCATGAACTTCCCTGTGAAAATCAGCCTAAATGCCCCATGTGTGTACTGCGTGTCCCTGTGGAAACTCTCCAGTGAGTGGGGGGACACAGTGACTGACACGCAGGACCTCGCTGGACAATAACCAGTAAGCACAGCGGTGAGGGGCTGGGACCGCCTGCATCTCCAGCCAAAGGGTGGAAAACCAAGAGGCGGGTTGTGGGACCTCCCCGGGTCAACCCTGCCTCGCTCTCTCTCACCTCTTCTCTGCTGACGTCCATGTTCCACACTGCAATTCCACCATCCGAGGAGCAGGAGACCAGCTGCCTCGTGAGCTGAAGGTAGCACAGCGCCTGCACCTTGTCACTGCAAACAGACAGCAGTCACTCTCAAACCGGGAACACACGCACCGTCTTCACGCAGGCTCCAGCGTCTCCCCTCGCTGGAATCAGCATTTTATCACTAACTATTTGGTATGGTCATCTGGATCCCTGTATACACTTTACCCGGCATTCTATAATGTATTATACAGAATAACAGTTACTATGAAATAAACACTACTACCTTCAAATCCGTCATTAAGAACTGCAGGGCAGAGAGGAGGTAGTAACCATAGTCTTCTGGACCAACCACTGTCATTTCTTTCCAGGTGCACAAGATTGTTTCTGAACAAGTAGGTGTTCAGAACTTAAGAGGTGTTCACCTCTTAAAGGAGGTGTAACTCCCTTACTTAAAAATCCATAAGAACAAGCAATTGAAGATGATGGAGGTTGCTGGTGTGCACACAGGCGTGCACGCACACACGCGCGCACACACACACTCTGACAGGGTAAGGCAATCTGCCCTGCTCCTGCATGCTTGTCTGCCTCCTCCTCTGGACGCCCCAGGAAACAACCTCCTGACTTGTAGATTTGTGGGGACAAGCTTTCCTTTCCTCGGCTGCTTTTTAACTTGACTCTGCTCGTAGCCAAGCAACAGACAAGCCTACCCAACGAGGAGGAAAGGGTTCCTCTTCAAGACTAGATGGCAAAAACCTGAGCATTAAAACGCCATAGCTTAGGTGAAGCAGGACTGGGTCAATCCAGACATTATTCCTTAATGAAATTCGCTAATGAGACTGGCTTAAGTGTCATACTGCAGGCCATCGTCCAAGGTCAAAGTCCCACCCGTGGTCTCTAACCCACGTCTGCCTGAAGCAGACATCTCACAGGGGTGACTCCTTGGCAGAGAAAGGTGGGAGAGCGCCCGATCACGTGGACAGCTGAAAGGATGCGATTTGGAGACAGGGGTCTCAGAGTACTCACGCCTCCCCCGCCTCTCCCCAGCTTGGATCCCACTCCCCACCCTCCCCCGAGTCACGCACTGGTGGCCCTGGAGCAGGAGCGTGCGGCCCTTCCTGCCCCCGATGTCCCACATGATGACGCTGTTGTCGGACGCTCCTGAGAAGAGTAACCGTTGAACAGGGTCCCACCAGAGGCAGGCGATGCTCCCTAGGGGTGAGAGAGGGAGGTCAGCTGGAACTCTCCACAGGCACATGCACAACTGACGACAGAACGCTGAACCAGGACCAGCGAGTCTGGATGTAAAAACACACCTTCGTCGTACAAAAGGGCGTCTAACACTTATCATGAGTCACGGAGGAGACAGCGCACAACCCCTGCCCAAGCTACAAGATGAGGCTTTCCAGTTGTCGTACATCAGACTACTCTGAACACAAAGGTGTTTAAAAGAAGATCTTCCTCCTCTATACCAAAAAATTATAAAATAGCTGTACATGAGGGTTAGTTCACAAAAAGCTTTTGAAGGGGAGGGGGGAAAAACGCTACCAGTATTTAGAGAGCAAAGGCAATGAAGGCTTCAGGGGTTCTAAGATAAAAGTCTGGATTATTCCAGGTCCCTGGGACTGTGCGGGCGTCCTATTCCAGGGTGCCTCTGTTTAAGGAAGTTAAGCGTCTTAGAGCAAAGAAAAAAATGTGAAATTGCACCACGCGGTTATGACAGAGAATACAGGTAAAAATCCAAATCCTACGTTTCACATTCTGTGCTGACTAAACTTACTAAATTTGATACCCTTGGGAAAAACCTTCCTTTTAACAGATTTCTCTTTCAACAGATCTCTTCATTGTTCTACTAATTTCTGTTTGCCTAGAAAAAATTAATAAACCAATTAAACCAGTCACACAAGCTAAGAGTACTTTTGGTGGGTGTATAGAAAACTGGTAAAGCCATATTCAAAAGCAAACCACAAGAGACTAGTTTCTCACAGAAGCTTAACTAAAGGGAAAAAAGAAATATTGTGCAAAACTGGCTTCAGGGATCAATTCTGCAGAAACCCTAGCCCTGTTTGATCTTATGACCCATGTTTTTCAGCTAGAGCCTAAGAGCAGACAAGCCAGCTCTTTCTACATGAACCCTGCTGAGCAGTTATCAGAACTCATTCTGTCCTGAGCAACCCAGAGAACACTTAAGAGCCTGGGATCATGAGACCATGAGTCATAAACAGAAAGTGGTTTCTGAGGGCCTGTGTTTTCCTGCCTTTAGATTTATCTACTCAAACTTACTGTCCTTCCCTCCCCCTTTTCCTCTACAAGGTCACAGACTCAGACTAAATAAATTACCTACAGAGGACATTTAAACTTGCTATACTTAAAAACACTATTTTCATACATCAATCCATCATTAATTCCTTCAACAAACCCTAATTCTTCAATCTGAACCAGATGGTCTCAAAGCTTCTAATCTGTTATGAAATACAGTCAATTGAGCTTTAAAGCCTTTCCACGAAGCCCTGCCAACTCACTATGCTACAGAAATAATAGAATTCCGCCCAGTCATTCTTTTCCCTCAGTCTCTCCGCAGAGGATGTTTCCCAAATAAAGAATGAACCAGCTCATACACGTCTTCCAATAGTACTGACTGACCTACTGCATCCTGTTTGATGTCCTAGAAAGTGACAAATTTAAAACAGTAATAACAACCTTCTTCCAAAGGTCCTACCATTTACACGAAATTTTAAAAAGGTCTTCTGAAAGTAATTTAATTAAAAAAGGGCAACAGAACAGAAAGTAATGTCACACAAGCATTACAAATCTAGAAGGGATCTGGACAACATGAAACCTAACCCCATACCTTGCCTTCACTTAGTTTTCACTCTTTAAGATCTTCTGGGACTGAAGTCCCATATCTGGCCAGTCAAACTGAAACCTGACAAGATCTTAGGGAGCTAATCAATCATGAAACCACAGAGCCGAAAACTACATTTGGATGCCCATATTAGGTGAAAAGGGCTTCCCAGGTGACGCTAGTGGTAAAGAAACCACCTGCCAATGCAGGAGACATAAGAGACTCGGGTTCGATCCCTGCATCAAGAAAATCCCCTGGAGGAGGGCATGGCAACCCACTCCAGTCTTCTTGCCTGGAGAATCCCCACGGACAGAGGAGCCTCGAGGGCTACAGTCCATAGGGTTGCAAAGAGTCGGACACAACTGAAGCGACTGAGCAGGCACACATGCACACATATTAGGTGAAAAACAGCGGTGATCACACAGCCTACCTTCATGTCCTTTAAGGGTGGTAATAACTGAACAGGTGCTCTGTTCAAGTTTCAGCAGGGTGATCTGTCCAGAGTAATCGCCGACAAACGCATACTGAGTATCAAAGTCATATCTGTGGAGAAGCAGTCAAGGATGTATAAAACAATCTGTCTCAAGTTATAAAGCAGAAAACGTACATTCTATAAAGGGTAAGCACAAACTAAAACTGAGAAAAGAAACACTCCACTGAAAATCACACAGCATGGAAACATCAAAGAAAAAAATGCTTTAAGCGACAGTTATCAGGAAAATTAATATTCATTCATTCAACAAGCATTCACTGAGTACCTGTTATTATTTCAACTGATATCCTAGGAATTGGCAACAAAAAAGATAAAAGAGCTGACAGAGAGAGAGAGACATAAAAATAAGTAATCATATTATAGTAAAGTTTTAAAAGGTAAAATACTCAATAATGAAAATAGTCAAAAAGAACTGAAGAAAAATGCTTTTTATGAAATTATCTCTGGAAATAATGTAAAATTGACAGCAAATGATGTGAACTCATCTTCTGGGGGGCCTAGATGATTTAGATTTAAGTGAAGAGGATGGTTTACTTTAAATTGCTGTGAAGAGTTTAGCCATCCAAAAGGCAGTCATTTGGGATGGTAGTAAATTTAAAATTTAAAAATACATTAACTATTGGTAACAACTTGTTATTAACACTCGGTTACTCTATGGCCATAGCAGTTTGTGGCAAATCAGGTGTCTACAAACAATAAGGTAATTACTGTTTTAATTTCAAAACATGGATCAAAAGGAAGACCACAGGCTGGGCCACAGTGATGTGATTCTGTCCTATTTTCTATCAATCCATACGAAAGCCTAACACATAACAGAAAAGCTGATATAGCACATGATACATCTGAGTAGTCTTCCCTTGTTTGATTCTAAAGTGTATGGTACTATTTTAAGTATCTCGTGCTGTACATTCATTTGTACCGAACATTGTTATAAAGGCTCTCAATGGAAGAAAAAATTTCACTACACCAGATGTCCAATACGGAAAGAGAAAATACCATGAGGTGTTTGCCCGCGGCTGACAGCCTTGACCTTGCCAGCATTAAGATACACACGTGATGCAAGAGCACGTTCTACATGAAACAAATCCAACAGAGCCGCAGAATTTCAGAGTCATATAAGGATTATGAACCCTCCTCAAACACACACAAGAAAATGACAAAACTCCTTGTAGCCCTTTTATGAATTCCAGGGTCACAAATTCTTGTATTCTTTTGCCAGGTCTGCAAATAACCCACTACTAGAAGATTCATTCCTTTCTTCCCCTCTTTACACAACAAAAAGTCTTTTCTTTCACTTCAAAAAGCAAAGGAGTGAAGGGAGCGGTCTGCATTAACGAGGTTTAGATTTTCTGAGACTTCTGTATTAAAACACCTATAGCACACCCCAGCAGAGAACAGCAATTCATTTATTACTTTTAATAAACCGTTTTTAAAAGTATTTCGTTTGTTTGTTTTAATGTGGACCACTTTTAAAGTCCTTACTGAGTATGTTACCATAGTTTTTCTGTTTTCTGTTTTGGATTTTCTGGCCAAGACGCATGCGGGATTTTAGTTCCCCGACTGGGGATTGAACCCACACCCTCTGCATCGGGAGGCCAAGTCTTAACCACCAAGTCCCAATAAACCAATTTTATATCCAAGAAAGGAGAGACAGAAATCATTCGATTTTATGTGAAATACGTAGGAATCATTCAGCTTTTAGATCTCGATGAGCAATTTAGGATCAGAGGCAGAGCTAGCTCCTGAGACCAGGAAGGATACTGCAGACACGAGGCCCAGGAAGAGAAGAAGTGCCTCCCGAGCATGTTCCCGCTGCGGGTGCACATCCAGCTGACGCACTTGTCGTGGCCAGTGCTGATCACCCACTCAGTGGCCAGGCTGAAGATGATCGCCGTCACCCGGTTCTGATGAGCTGTGGGAACAGTGAAGAAACACGACCCGGGAATCCAGTCTCAGTGGGTGGGAACTGGAGCTCCCCTTCTCCACCCTGTCAGCCTGCAGACTCACAGGCTGGACAGGCCCACCCCAGAGAGTCTGTACTCTGAACAGGCGACAGAGAATCTCCCCAACCCCCAACCCATGATCTAATGGGCAGGCTCTCCGAGGCCCTGCCCTCTGCCTCCCTGCAAGGGAGGAGACCATCAGAAGCTACAAATCGTTAAAAGGATAATGCTCAAGAGGGATTCAAATAATATATCAGAGGACAGATTAAAAAAAAAAAAAAACCATCAAAACAACTATCAGTGAGTTTCATGTGGAAAGCAGTAGTCTTTTCTTAACAGAACAGGTTTGTTCGTTTTCTACTGTCTGTACCTTTAGTGCTTTGACTCTTCAGATAACACTGGCATTGTGAAAATGGCAATTGAAATTTTCTGAAATTTAACTTTTCATTATTTCTAAGATGAAGCATTTGTAAAGTTCCACATTCCAAAGTAATAGCTGAGAATGAGGAAGGTATTCTATTACCTAACTTCTGGAATATTTGTATCTCCATGTCAATATTAAGCCATATCAGGGCAGTGACTCTACTTTATGTGAAGCAGGGTCCTGCATACAGCTGGTGTTTAATAAATGCCCAGTCTGATGAATGAAGTCAGAAGCTAGACAGAGACACATCTGACCTTACTCTCAGCTGTACAGGCTGCTTCAGAAAAACAGAGGGACTGTTTCTTATAAACTAACCAGAAAACACTACAACCCCCTGGGAATGTGGGCAAAGTCATGAATTCATAAAACACGACAAATGGTCAACATCAAATAACGTTTAAATAATTTTAAAACAGAACTATTTTGACTATCAAACTGGCAATAAGCATTTAAAAAGAGCAATGAAGACTTAATGAACAGGCACTTTCAATCACTACTCATTAAAATATTTACACTATTGCTGGAGTTTTGCAAAATAAATCTAGAGTATTAAAAAAAAGCTTTAATGTTTCACCCACATATTCTACTTTTAGTAATCTATCTTAAAGTAATCAGAGTTACAGGATCTGAGTCAGTAACTATCAAGGACACACACACATATATATATATATGAAATTACTTTTACACATATATATATATGAAATACACACAGATATATGTAAACACACATTCATATGTACATATCATCATATATCTTAGTTTGTGTTATTAAAAAATGGGAGCAATACACATTTTCAAAAATAGAGGAATGATTAAACTAAATCTGACACATGCACCCAGTGGAACAGTATATAAAATTTCAGATGTTAATAAGCAGGAAAAGGATGTGTAAATAACTCTGAAGAGGTAACAGCCTCTTATGTAACTGGGGTAACCAACCTTTTAAAAAGTTAATGTGAAAACCTAATTTTGATCATAAGACACGGTATTCTAGCTTGTTGTGTGTATCTACGTGTATATGTGTGCAAATGAGTGTGTGTATTATAATTACCTGGGTAGGTCTTGATAAAGTTCATTTTATTAAAGTCTTCAGAAACGTGAAATTCCTAAAAATAAAAACATGCAATAAGAGAACAGTTATAGTTTTAAAAACAATGGGAACTTATCTTCCAAAAGGATATAAAACCTAAAACTGGCCATCACCAGCCTGATGACTCAAGATTGGCTCCATAAGAACAGTAGGAAATTGCTTCCTGGTCCTGTCCTTACGACACTATTTCTTTTAGAACCAGACAAGTAAAGAAAGTGCTGCTGACCACCACAGAATTTTTGTCTAATTCTTCCTCCACAAATGAGTGCTCTACACTTCCTTTCCCTCTAATTGCAAAGGAGGCATCTTGCTAACTTTGCTCTCTTGGTGTCACTAAAAGTTTCTCAAGATGATACATCCAAAGCAAAGTGATATACAAAGACCCATTACTAACAGAGTTCTCAGCACCAGTGAAAATAAGGCATTGGGTATCTGAAGTAACAGAAGGGGCACATTGCATATATTTAACACACAAACACACACACACAAAAAGAAATGTAAAGATGGTGGTGGTTTTCCTTTTTTATCTTCCAAAGTTTTTATGGACTGTGTAATACTTTATAACTAGGAAAAAATTAAAAGTATGTGCTTATTAATAAAAATGAGCCTCCGGCATAAGACTAAGATAAAACTCTAAAGAAAATGCACTACTTAAAAATTCTATTGGGAATCGGGTGGAGAGGGAGGTGGGAGCGGGGATCGGGATGGGGAATACGTGTAAATCCATGGCTGATTCATATCAATGTATGACAAAACCCACTGAAATGTTGTGAAGTGATTGGCCTCCAACTAATAAAAAAAATTTAAAAAAAAAAATTCTATTGGTAAAGTGAAAAAAAAAAATTCTATTGATCAGTGGTAAATTGGTAAGCTCTTAACTGTCTAGATAATATAGACATTGTTGATTGGTCAGGATGAAAAAAACCCACAAAGGAATACTGATTTCTTGTCCTTCATCTTGGTTCTACAAAGTACAAAAATGTATCGGCATTTTTATATATCCTAATCTCTGTTGGAACTCATAGCTCAGTCGGTAAAGAATCCACCCACAATGTAGGAGATCCAGGTTCAAGATCCCCTGGAGAAAGAAATGGCAACCCACTCCAGTATTCTTGCCTGAAGAATCCCATGGACAGAGGCGACTGGCAGGCTACAGTCCAAGGGGTCACAAGAGTTGGACATGACTTAGCAGCTAAACCACCATCACAATCTCCGATGGGGGGAAATCAACAGTTCAATACTAACTTATGCTAAATTGGACTTACACGCCCCTTTCCACCGAAGAGCTGTAAGGGTTTTATATGCCATCCTATAATGGCAGTAGAGTACCCTTGAACCAGGAGCCACAAGAAGGGTCCCTAGAGAAAGAAATCCACGGCCACTGCCATTCCTGGAGATGCTATTTGAGGCCTGCACTCCTGGCCTCTTATTATGTGTATGCACATTACCATATTCCAATTAAAATCTTCAGGAGAAAAACGAGACCACTGGCATTTATTATCACACAACGGATTTACAGCAGCCCAAAACTGGTGGGCATCAACCCCCAACCATGCAGATCCCCCACCCCGCCCTCCGTTCTTGCCACCTATTCTCCAGTGAACTTCTTATGCAGAGCGCCTAGCTCCTTCCTCCCTGGCTCGTAAACACACTCAAGACTTCTAATTTAAAAAGCAAAACAAATGAACACAACACCCTCTTAACAATGCTAAAACTTTCTTTGTCCCCCCCCACCCCATCCCAGCCAAAACCTTCTCTATAGATCAGCCCACACTCGACACTCAGGCTTTCTAGCTCCTCACCCTAGTCACTCTTCAATCCGCTGCAGCCCAGGGCACCAGCCCACTGCATGGAAACGGCTCTCCCTGCGACCACCAGCTGCTAATTGCCATCCCCAAGGCCATGTTCCTGTCTTGATCTCATCCTCTCTCTGCCCCACCAGAAACTTACTGCTCCTCCAGGTTCCACGACCACACTGTCCTGGCTGGTCCTACCACCCCTTGGCCCATTTCGCATCACCCATGAATGGTGTCTCCCTGGTATCTTAACTGTACCACGGATTCCTCACTGTCCTTTCACTCTAAACGCGCTCTCCCCACACACCCCTAAGCCATCTCTTAATAAATGATAGTACCATCCACCAGACACTCAAGCCAAAAACCCAGCTGTCACCTGACTTGCTCCTTCCTCTCCCCACCGTTGCAGCCGACCTGCCATAGCTGCAGCTCAAGACATCTGCTTCTGTCCATCATCACTGCCACAACCTTCTCACCCAGACAGCGAAAAGAACTGATATTTCCGCCTCCATTTTTAAAATTTTTGTGGCAATATAACTGATTTATAACATGTGTTAGTCTGCGCTGTACAACAGAGCTGAACAGGCACACACACATAATCCACTCTTTGTAGATTCCTTTCCATTATAGGTCACTACAGAGTATTGAGTAGAGTTCCCTGTGCTATACGGTATATTATTATTTACCTATTTTATATATAAAAGTGTGTATATTATCAATCCCAATGTCTCAATTTATTTCTCCCCTCTAGATCCCCCTCTGCTAACAACAAAATCTGTTTTCTACATCTGTGACTCTATTTCTGTCTTGTAAATAGATTCATTTGTACCATGTTTTACCATGTACATGTAAGTGACATCATATATTTGTCTTTCTCCATCTGGTTTACTTTGTATGATAATTGCTAGGTCTATCCATGTTGCTGCAAATGGCATTATTTCATTCTTTAATGGCTGAGTAATATTCCATCTTCTTTATCCATTCATCTTTCAATGGACAGTTAGGTTGCTTCTATTGTATACAGTGCTGCAATGAACATTGGGATATATGTATCTTTTCAAATTAGAGTTTTCTCTGGATATATGCCCAGGAGAGGGATTGCTAGATCACATGGTGGTTCTACTTTTAGTTTTTTAATGAACTGCCATACTGTTTTCCATAATGGTTGTACCAATTTATATTCCCATTAACACTGTAGAAGGGTTCCCTTTTCTCCACACCCTTTTCAGCATTTATTGTTTATATATTTTTTGATGATGGCCATTGTGAGGTGATATCTCATTATAGTTTTGATATGTATTTCTCTAATAATTATTGATGTTGAGCATCTTTTCATGTGCCTCTTGGCCATCTATATGTCTTCTTTGCAGTAATATCTATTTAGATCTTCTGGCCATTGTCTGATTGGGTTTTTCGTTTTTTTTAACACAGAGTTGCACAAGTTGTTTGTATATTTTGAAGATTAATCCCTTGTCAGTTGCTTCATTTGCAAATTTCTCCCATTCTGTGGGCTTTTTGTTTTATGGTTTCCTTTGCTTTGAGAATCTTTTAAGTTTAATTAGGTCCCATGTGTTTATTTTTGCTTTTATTTTCTTTACTCTAGGAGGTGGATCACAAAAGATATTGAATGCAATTCATGTCAAAGAATGTTCTGCCTATGTTTTCCTCTAAGAGTTTTATAGTGTCTGGCCTTATACTTGCATTTAGGTCTTGGATCCATTTTGAGTTTATTTTTGTATATGGTGTTAGAGAGTAGGTTGGTTTTTTTTTAGCTGCACTGCATGGCTTGCAGGACCTTGGTTCCCTAACCAGCCAGAGAAGGAAGAACCCAGGCCCTTAGCAATGAAAAGGCTGAGTACTAACCACTGGACCACCCTCCCACCTCCACTCTTGTTGCCCTTCAATCCATTCCCCACTGAGCAGCCAGGGGGATCTTTGTAAATTAAATGTTACCATTCTTCTGCTGAAAACCCTGGAAGAGCTTCCCATGGGTGTACAAAACTGAAAACCTCACCCAGACCCACAAGGCCTTGAATGACCTGCCCTCAGCCCACCTGGCCCATCACCCTAGCGCTGCCCTGTCACTCAGCACCAGCCAGCCAAGAGGACGTCCTGCAAGTCCTCAGACCCACAGACACCTCCTGCCTCGCGCCTCCACACATGCCTTCACTCCTAGAAAACCTGCTCTGCCTGGCTGTCTCCTGCCTGCCCTTCAGGCCTCGGCGGGACCTCACAGCCTTGGAGCAGCCCTCCTTCCTGCCGATCCTGTCTGCTGGGTGCGGAGCCACACACCTCTCTGCACCCTCTCCTTCCCACTCCTGTTCATTTCTCCACCGCACCCAACACAACCTGCAATGCGACACTGACTTGTGTATTACCCTGTCCTTCTTACTAGTCCAAAAGACCCCTGGGAGCAGGGCCCATGTCTCCTTCCTTCTTAATTAGCATTCCGCAGGATGCCCAGTGCTGAGTAAAATCTGAACGCAAGTCTCTCTCTGCCCTGCTCCAGCCACCTCTTCAGTCTTACATGTTTCATGCTGCCAAGCCGCTTCATTCTTGTTCTCTGCACACACTCTGACCTTGCAAACCCCTCTGTCTTTGCTCATACAGTCCTCTGTGTCTGGAAGTCCTCCTCCTCTCCTGTTAACTTCTTGCCACCCTCCAGGGCTTAGCACAGTTGCAGGCTGCCCCTGCCACTCTCTCCGGCCAGGTGAGTCCAGGTGCTGGTCTGTGCATTCTTCACTTGACCTGTGATGGAACCCCACTAGCTAAATCTTACTTTTTGCTACCAATCCCAGTTCCGTAAAACAGTGCTACTCAAAATGAGGTCTGTGGACCACTGGTCCTGATTAAAGAAGCAGGAAAATAGGGAATAAGTGTTCAGAAAACTTTCCAGCAATTTAACATCGTCATGACATTCAAGCAGATAAAGTTAAAAGTGAAAGTCATCCAGTCGTGTCCAACTCTTTGCAACCCCACGGACTGTAGTCTCTGTCCACAGAATTCTCCAGGCAAAAATACTGGGGTGGGTTGCCATTCCCTTCTCCAGAGGATCTTCCCGACCCAGGGGTCAAACCTGGGTCTCCGGCATTGCAGGCAGATTACCATCTGAGCCACCATGGATCCTTACAAATTTTCTCACTCAATAATGTAATATTCAAATTATCAATCCAGCAAACTAAACTCAAAGCAAACCGAAGGAAAAATAAGAGCTGAAACACAATATCAGAGAATAGAAAAATAATAGAGTAAACAAATCAACAGAGAATAAATGAAAACTGGTTTTTTGAAAAAACAAACAAACAAACAAACAAAAAAACACCTAACAAAATTGACAAACATGTAGCAAGAGTGGTGAAAAAAAAAAAAAGAGAAACAACTCAAACTACTAAACTCAGGAATGAAAAGGGGACTATTAAATCTTACAGAAATAAGAAGGACTAAAAAGGCTGCTATGAACAATTATATGCCAACAGATGAGATAAGATGGATACCACTTCACACTGACTAGGCAATAAAACCAGAAAATAATAAGTGTTGGTAAATATGTAAAAATTCAGAATCTTTATAGATTGCCAGTGGGAATGTAAAATGGTATAGCAACTTTGGAAAACAGTTTGGCAGTTCTGTAAAAAATTAAACACAGAGTTACCGTATGACCCACAATTCCATTCCTAGATGTGTATACCCAATAAAATGGAAAACTCGGGTTCACACACAAACTTTTATGTGACTGTTCATAGCAACACTATTCATAATAGCCAAAAGGTAGAAATAACCCAACTACCTATCAACTAATGAATGGATAAACAAAGTGTGGCATATAACAGAATATTATTTCACCACAAAAAGGACTGAAGTATTAATTCAAGCTGCAACATAGATGAACCTTGAAAATATGATGCTAAGTGAAAGAAGCCAAATATAAAAGGTTATACATTTTATGATTCCATTTACATAAAATGTTTAGAACGAACTCAGTATATTACTGACTGCTAGGAACTGAAGGAAGGGGTAATGCAGAGTGATGCTAAAGGATATTGATTTATATTTGGGGGTGGGAGGCACTGATAAAAATAATCTAGACTATTAACCGTTGTATAATCTTGAAACTATACTATAAAACCACTGAACCGCACTCGTTAAGCTGGTGAATTTTATGGTATATGAAGTGTATCTCAATTAAATATATGCACACACACCTTGTGGCTCTGACAGTAAAAAATCTGCCTACAATGAGGGAGATCCAAGTTCCATCCCTGGGTCGGGAAGATCCCCTGGAGAAGGCAATGGCAGTCCACTCCAGTATTCTTGCCTGGGGAATCCCATGAACAGGGGAGCCTGGCAGGCTACAGTCCATGGGGTCGCAAAGTCGGACACAACTGAGTGACTACACTTTCACTTTCAATCTTCTAACTATACTATAAAACCAGTGAATTGCACACTTTGGTGAATTTTATGGTATACGAATTACATCTTAATGAAATATATGCATACACACACATACAATTAGACTTACAAAAACACCAATCTCTAACAAATTGAAAATTTAAATGTCTGGTTCTTCACCAAAGATGGTTTGAGAAGAGTTACACGAGTTGGCTGAATGACTAGTCCCTGATCTTGTTCTTCTTCTCCCTCCTGTCATACACACACACACACAAACACACACATGTGTGCATGATCTCCCCCACGTCCTCCTTGCCCCAGTCTCCTCCTTCATGAGCTCAGGGACGGGGGCTGCCATGGGACTCATGACAATGTACAAAGGCTGTGCATTATGGGTCAGCCTGAGAATCAGCCATCAATCATCAGAGCTCTATGGAGCTACAGCTGGTCCCTGACTTAGGATGATTCAACTTAGGATTTTTCAGTTTTACAATGGTGTAAAAGCGAAACACATTCAGCAGAAACTGTACTTTGAGTTTTGAATGTTCATCTTTTCCCAGACGGGTGATAAGCCGTACGATCCTCTCTCGTGATGCTGAACAAGGGCAGCCACAGCCCCCACTCAGCGTCCTGAGGGTGAACAATCGACACACAACCATTCTGGACTCAGACAGTCATTCTGTCTTTCCCTTTCAGTACGGTATTCGATAAATTACATGAGATACTCAATACTTTAGTATAAAACAGGTTTTGTGTTAGATGACTTCATAGGCTAATGTCAGTGTTCTGAGCATGTTTAAAGTGGGTGAGGATAAGCTATGATATTCGGTAGATTAGGTGTATTAAATGTATTTTCAACTTATGATATTTTCAGCTTACAATGGGTTTATCAGGACAAAGCCTCATCATAAATCAAGGAAAATCTGGAGTTTATTAATTTATTAATTAATGCTAGTTAATTCTAGCATTAACTAGAATTAATCCATTTTTGGGTCTATCATCTGTACTGAATGAAACATTTCCTAATGCCAAACAACCAGGCATTCTTTGTTAACTTTATTTAAACTGTCCAACGGTGAACATGGGGAGGTCAATGCAATGAATACATTCTGGAAGCTACCTACCATCACGGCTCCATTATCCTGGCCCACAAATATCCGTCTGCTATCATGATGGTAAGCCATAGCAGAGCAGGGAGCTGCCAGAAAGACAAAGACCATGTTACGAGCAGAGCTAAGCACGTTAAGTCATTGTTCAAGGTATGTTATTAAAAAGAGCTATACAACTTAGGTTTAAAAAAGAAAAAAAAGAGGGCAAAGACGTTTTATTTTAAAAAATGTTATTAAACTTCTTTCTGCTGTTTTAGTTTCAAATTTTAGCTTTAATAACCTTCCAAGTTACTTTTATGACTTTGGGTGAAGCAAGTCAGCATGAAGTTTCATCTGGTTGAAATTCCTACCTGTTTCTGGAAAGGTGTGGGGACCAGTGTTTAGAGAAGCTGATCTGCCACCCAAGCTCTGTGGGTCATCCTCCCCCTCCTCCCTTCCCCATCACAGGCAAAACAGTAGCGGGCATCTGTGGAAAGAGAGGTGTCCAGTACCACAATTCCCGTCCCAAGGCATGTGAGCAGACTGGGAGGCTACTTTGGGATTATTTGTTGTTGTTTTTTCACCCAATGGTCAAAAAAAGTTCCATTTTGCAGTGACTCATACAATCCCAGTTTGTTTCTTTGTCCAAAGCAGTGTCATGTGACTGGGACAGCCTGACTCTTCCCATAGACACAACCCTTCCAGGTTCCACCTATATTTCTTCCAAAACGCGTCACCAGAGAATGAGTTTCAGAAAGGAGAAACTTTAAATCACTTCCTTCTGCTAAAAATCAAAATTAAAGTGATTTAGAAAATCGAACACTTGGAAAAAGAAATACTCGGGTTCACTTCAGCCTTAAGAATTTTAATTGACCACAGAAAGAAATGAATGCCAGGAAACAAACAAACTCGAGCTTACTTTGAAATAAAACGTCTTATAAAAAAGTAGAAGAGAAAAATCCTATAAATGAAGTTACCACTTGAAAACAGTCTAAGGTCTTTAAATACCATGGCAGATATTCTCCACCAAAGGAAGAAAACTGGAAGAAATGCTGGATTGTACTCAAAGGCAGAAACATAGTTAGCTGCATGATCAGACTATAAAAAAAGATTATTTCAGTTGCATTCCAAGAACTATCTCATTGAAATGTAGATACTAAAATTGTCTACACACCTAACAATCAGAATAGACTACAAGTTTGTACACCCTTATCCACCATATTGATGTTTGAAACTACAAAGAATGATCCTGTTTAAGGATTATAAGCACAAAGATACATGTTTCTTTGTTTTACTCACTAAGTCGTGTCCAATTCTTGCAATCCCCCTGGACTGTAGCCCACCAGGCTCCTTTGTCCATGGGATTTCCCAGGCAAGAATACTGGAATGAGTTGCCATCTCCTTCTCCCGACCCAGGGATCAAACCCGCATCTCCTGCATTGGCAGGCAGGTTCTTTACCCCTGAGCCACTGGGGAAGCCCAAAGATACATGCTATTGTCACACAAAATGCTCTTTAATAATCACACACAAAACTATCTTCAACAAATCAAATCCCTTTGATGATTTTAAAGATTCACTGTCATCATTTTTGCTTGCTTTTCAGTTGTTACTAAATCTTAATATTTTAGTTTTAAGCTTCTTTTCAATTTTATGCCCAATCCTGTAACAAACTGCACATGAATATGTAAAATCTCTCCTTTGTGTAAAAATTACAACATGCTGAGTAATTTTATAAGGTTAGAGACTTCTCACATTAAAAAAAAAAAAAGCAAGCCTTCCTGGTTTATTTGTTTAGTATATAAAAATGTTCTGACTTTTTTCCTAGAAGGGAAGCTTCTAGTTACGTAGTTTTTTTTAAAAGATAATCTTTTTTTAATGTGAATGTTAACATAGTTTTATAAACAAGAAAAACACAAAACATCTTTCAAATCACAGACCTTTTAAAAAGGTCACCGCAGTACAAAATCATTTGCTTTAAACTCTAGCTTTATAAACAAAGGGTTTTCTGGAATACAGCCAGGCTCATTCATCTATGTATTCTTTATGACTGCTTTTGATTCTGCAATGGCAGAGTTGAGAAGCTGCCACAGAGACTGTCTGGCCCACAAAGTCTAATATTTATGTCTGGTCCTTTGTAGGAGAAGTCTGTGGACCCACCCCACACTGTGGTGAGCAGCCCAGTTCTGGAATCGGATGCACAAGGATTGGAATTCCAGCCTCTGGCCTCAGTTTCCTTGTCTACTAAATGATGAAAATATCATCTTTCTTATAATAGCTGTTGTGATGATTTGGTAAAATAGTACCAAGAAAAATGCATGAGACACATAGTAGATGGGCTTTGCAGGTGGTGCTGGTGGTAAAGAACCCACCTGCCAAAGTAGGAGACATGAGAGACACAGGCTTGATCCCTGGGTCGGGAAGACCTCCTGGAGGAGGAAACAGCCACCCACTCCAGTCATCTTGCCTGGAGAATCCCATGGACAGAGGAGCCGCGCAGGCTACAGTCCATGGTCCGTGGGGTTGCAAAGACCCAGACGTGACTGAGCAGCTGAGCAGGAGCACACAGCAGAAGTAGAAACTGACAGGTTTTTCTTCAGCTAAAGCAGATTCTCAAAGTTATTTCTGTTACGTGAGGTACTGTTATGATTCATAACTGGTCCACGAACAGCGATACTCTAAGGTTTCGCTTACTGATCACCTCTGTTGCGTCACAGAGAACAGTTTAAATCTGAGGATGACCACTAAAATGTTAACTGGTGAATCTGCAGCAGTTTTTAGAGCAACGTGGTACTTTTCTTCTTGTGTTTTGAATTTAATTTTAAAAATCACCCTAAAACAGACAAGCAAATTTCTCAACATTCGTTCATTCTGTTTTCTTCGGGCAGTGTTCCTGCAGTTTCATCAGCAGACACTGCTCCAGCTGGAGGTAACAACCAGCCATCTGGAAGCAACAGGCTGCATGCATGTATACAAACACGAAGGTGTCAGTCACCCATGGCAGAGATGCTGGGCCTGTTCTGTCCTGTTTTTTCCTGGTCCTTCCAGCCACAGAGTTCTGGGAGCTACTTCCGGAGCGTACAGTTAAGCCAAGCTAGCAAGGGATGGTGATGGAGAAAGCAAAGCCATGTGCCCAAGACTCAGAAGCCCAGGAAGAGTGTGCTGCTGCTGCTCGGCCCTGGTGTCCCAGGAGAGAAATCAGTTACAAAGCGAACTAAGTATCTGGGGGAAATGCAAGCCAAGGGGTCACTGTACTAAATACTGGACATTAGTACAAAAATCCATCTTAGACTCTCCTTGTTCTAAAGAACTCCACAGCTGAGGTCTCAAGGAGACTGAGCTGTGGCCAAAATCTGAAGTGTAAGGGAAGGGGGAGGAGGGAGGAATCACAGCCAACAGCATTAATAAGACCATCCACAAGGATGACAAACCATCTCCCAGCACTGTTGCTGTGGCTATTTCCAGCTACAGACCCATCACTGGACCATTGGAAGTAAGTAGTTACTCACCTAAGAGAAGCCCTTTTTTTTTTTCGGTTGAGTAAAAGGTAGGCTCAGTGGATGAAGGTGCTCCATCTATTTCTGCCCCGCTTCCTCAAAATCCCAAAGTAAATTTATTAAATGGGCTTGTAAGGACTTTTACTGAGACAATGGCCACTTCAAGTTCCCACATTGAGTAACTAAGGTGACCCATCCACAGATAAACGTGGATGCAGGACAGAAGATACTACTGCCTGCACAAGAGACCACGACTAGGGTTTCAGGTGGTCTTAACACACTACGTACATACAGTGAAGTTATACTTTTTATAATAGCTTTTTATAACTATTTTATAATTATATAAAAGGGTCCTTTTATAATAGTTAGCTTTACACCAGTATTCCAAAAAGTCTACTTCATTCTCATTGAATGGTTATCAAGACAGAGAAGGTGACCGGCCTGCCCAAGCTGTTAGCGGAAGGTAAGACAAAGGAAAATCCTGATAAACTACTAATTCTTTGTGCAAATGTTTATAGGATTGAAATCCTGCAGGTACCCTGCAATAAATGTGCAAATGAGAAAGTGCTAGCAAGACAAGCCGTGCTTGGAAGGGTGACTCAAGCTGACTGAATAGAATCTGCTGAATAACTGGCTACTCTGCGTTTGTAACACACCCCACAGTCCCTGCAGTAATTCTTCACGGAGCCGCAGTGTCCACAGAGTTTGGCCCTGGCACGCGCTCTTCTTTGGAGAACTCCGTATGGTCTTCAGTAACAGACCATCAAGCCTGCCCCAGAACCGTGTCTTTTCCCAGCGGGGGCCTCTGAACACTGAAACCTTAACTGAGGAAAATCTCCTCATTAAGGACCAAAACCACCCGGGCATGAGCAGCCATGATGCCTTCCATGTGGCCACTGGGGTGGCAGGACTCGATTCCAGCTTGGACCTGGGTGGTACCCAGCCTCCTTTTTTCAAGAAAGGATGGAGAAGTGGGAGTGAAGGAGACAAAGCTTAGATTGGCAGGAAGGGCAGGATTTAACTGCAATTTTATGTCACTACATCTCAGGGCTCTTCTAAAATCTCAATGCAAAAGCTTTATCTTTTGGGTTTATTTTTAGAACATATTTGACTACTGGGAAAAAAAAAAAAATCTCCATTTAGTATGTTTCGTGCCTTGGACCAAACTTCTCAACAGTATCCAGAGTTTATGAAAAAGCACAAAAGGCCAGGTATGAGGCAAAGGAGTGTTCAGAATCCTGTTTTAGTGTCAGTATCAGCTATTACTAAGTAGAAAATTACTACTAATATAAGTTGGCAAAATGAAGACAAAGGAAAATGGGGGAGGTGGGCAGCTTTCCTCTTCCTTTTTTTTCCTCCAAGTTTTGTCCAAGTGATTCAGTTAAACCAGTTGACTCAGCTTCCTTTTTGCAAGAGAAGAGGAATTTTCCTGCATTTTAACACAGAATACTGTAGGTATTAGGTAACCAACAAGCTCATTTTGAAATTTAAATCATCAAAGACATTCTTCTTGGGTGCAACAGTGCAGCTACTCACAGGCCATTGTGTGGTAAATGCTGGGCCAGTACTGACCGCTGTCTCTTTTCAGCCATACTCGGATAGTCCTGTAGAAAAAAGAAAAGAATGAGTAGTCTTTAATAAATTTATCCTGTCACCCAAGTAAACTTCTTATTTTCAATACTATTTCCCATTGACCTTATAACATTAATCGATTGGACAAATTAGACAAATACACACACATACACAGAACATGGTATATTATACTAGTATGTACATGTCTACACATACACATATACTCTATATATTTATTGTTGCTATTCAGTCGCTCAGTTATGTCTGACTCTTTGCGACCCCATGGACTAGAGCAAACCCAGGCTTCCCTGCAGGCTGGCCAAAAAGTTCATTTGGTTAAGTGACTACACTGTTCAATAAAGTTCTTGGTGAAAATGAAAAGTATGTCTTTTATTTTTACTTACAAACAAATGAACTTTTTGGCCAGCCCAACAACCCAACTGACTAGCTACAGTTATGTCCGTACATGGTAAGTTATACAAGAACCAGGAGTCAGGATTCTGAATAACATCAATAACATGGAAAGTGCTCATTATATAGTGATACACAAACAACGCTGAGGACTACCGACTCTTGCCAACCAGCTGCAAACTTGGTGTCTTGGCCATCTCACCCAAAGGAGGAGAGTGCTGCTGCTGCTAAGTCGCTTCAGTCGTGTCCGACCCTGTGCGACCCCACAGACGGCAGCCCACCAGGCTCTCCCGTCCCTGGGATTCTCCAGGCAAGAACACTGCAGTGGGGTGCCATTTCCTTCTCCAGTGCATGAAAGTGAAAAGTGAAAGCAAAGCCGCTCTGTAGTGCCCGAATCTTAGCGACCCCATGGACTGTAGCCTACCAGGCTCCTCCATCCATGGGATTTTCCAGGCAAGAGTACTGGAGTGGGGTGCCATTGCCTTCTCCGAATGAGGAGAGTAGCTGAAGTAAACAGAAAGAAAACGTTTCTGGAGAACTGGGAGAGACCTGCATACAGAGTGGAGCCCACAGGGCCGCTCATTCACCGAGAGCTCCCAGCCAGCTTGGCCTTGGGAGGAAACCCTTCCACACCAGTCCCCGGGCCTCTGGTCTCACCAGAGCACACGTGGGAGGTGAGGAAGTCCTGCCCACAGGCAGGCAAAGGACACACGGCCAAAACAGCCCAGGTTCAGTATTTTGGCTCATCCCTCAGAAGAACAATGAGGAGCGCCTCTCCTGCACACCACCAAGCCTCCGGGAAGCTCCGGGCCTCCTTCCCTTCAGGGCAGGACACTGGCGCAGGCGTGCTCTGCTTCACCTGAGCCCCAGCTCTCTCCGTGGCCCTGACTGTCAGCTCTGTCACAGCCACTCTTGTTTTTCAACAGCAACGAGATTCTGGCTCACTGCCAGCACTGAATTAATGTCTACAACCTTGAGCTAGAATACATTAAGGCTAGGCACTGACACTCTCTGTTTCCATCCTGTTTGAAGTTCAAGACAAGGAAGACTGGTCTCTGAGGATAAAAATCAGAACAGTGGTTGCTTCCCAGGTTGAGGAAGGACAGAACACAGCAGAGGATACGAGAGAACTTTCCGGGGCCGTGTCACCATGGGGAGGTGGTGACGTGGGTGTATGCATGTGTCAGAATCTGCCCGGCTTATTTAAGATTATTGTAAATGATGAGACCGTAATAAAGACAGACTAGATGTTGACCCTCATTTATCCAAATAAGTAAGATGACTGAGCAGCACAGCGGGCATCATGCTATTTTATGTGTGACCTGGAGACAGGCCTGAGTGTATGAACTGCCATTTGTCCCATCTTCTAGCCACGGCGGACTGGTCACCACGGAACCTTTGCCAAGTTGAAGCCAGGATTTTCCTCTACATTATCCCACCTCTGATCACCACCAGTCAGACCAGAGAAGAGATTAGTCAGTTCCTTCCCTGGGAAATCAGAAAGCAGGAGAAAGAAACAGACCCGTACCTCTCCAGGAGCTGGCATAACTATTTCTGGCCACACGTTTTGCAGTTTGGACTGGAGAATTCTGTACGTTAACAAAGGGGGAAGAATGAAGCCGACCTATGAAGAGAAACTGGAGACAGTCCACGTGGAGGGTCCTCACGCCAGCTGCTCTTGAGGCCCCTCCTGTGTTCTGAGGGTTCTGTGAGGCAGATGCCCCAGCATCCTCACCACGAACACCCTCAGCAGCTTCAGCGAATCCAAGTGACCCGTTGTTTGCAATCACGCAGGTACTAACATACCACGTCTGCATGGACACCATGAAGACATGGTGACACGCAGTCTCTCTCTGTTCAAGCGCCATTAAATAAGCTGCTATGTCACAAGGGTCACAAAGCCAGACCATCAGGCAGACTCCTTCATGAGCACCTACAGTGTGACAGAAGTTCAAGTTCACACCCGAAACTAAAAGGGAAAGCGGGACGCAGATCAGACTAAAGCACGTGTAAACAGATATATACCTTTTTATTGTTTGTAGTTCAACATCTTAAATCAAAATTTGACACTCTTTGAGCTAATGTTTAAACCGCTCTGTTACTATCTGTGGGTTCTCGGTTACTGTTGATAATTATTTAGTTTTCTTCTTCCACAAATCTCAGAGGTTAAGACATTTCCATGAACAGAAGGAACAGAACAGGAAGAGAAGGGGACAACAGAGGAAGAGATGGTTGGATGGCATCACTGACTCAATGGACATGGGTTTGAGCAAACTCCGGGAGTTGGTGATGGACAGGGAAGCCTGGCGTGCTGCAGCCCGTGGGGTTGCAAAGAGTCGGACAGGACTGAGCAACTGAACTGAAGTGATGGAACAGATCTTTCTAGTTGGAAACCATTTAAATGAAGTTATGAAATAGAAAAAATACTTAATGGCATGGGAAAATGTTCATGATATAATGTTAAGTAAAAGGCCCTATATAAAATTGATAAGTGCAGTATGATACCAACTTTATTTTACAATACATCTGGTCAAACCTCTAGATCCAACTATCAATCCATAGGAAATGCAGAGGAACACAATAACCACCACCACTGGATTTTATTCGGCAAAAAAGCAAGACCGCAGGAAACTCTGTAGACAAATGACCTAGTTTCTTCAACACATAATTTGCAAGGAGGGAAACACAGAGATGGAGGACCAGCCTACCACGACAGAGGTTTAACAGACACATCAAGTAATCACCATGTGGAGACTTACTAAATCCTGATTCGGCCAAACTGTTACATATGCTGCTGCTGCTGCTAAGTCGCTTCAGTCGTGTCCAACTCTGTGCGACCCCATGGACGGCAGCCCACCAGGCTCCCCCGTCCCTGGGATTCCCCAGGCAAGAACACTGGAGTGGGTTGCCATTTCCTTCTCCAGTGCATGAAAGTGAAAAGTGAAAGGGAGTCGCTCAGTCGTGCCTGACTCTTAGCGACCCCATGGACTGCAGCCTACCAGGCTCCTCTGTCCATGGGATTTTCCAGGCAAGAGTACTGGAGAGGGGTGCCACTGCCTTCTCCAACTGTTACAGAAACATGCTTATATTATCATGCTGCTGCTGCTGTTAAGTCACTTCAGTTTTGTGCGACTCTGCGACCCCACAGACAGCAGCCCACCAGGCTCCACCGTCCCTGGGATTCTCCAGGCAAGAACACTTCAGTGGGTTGCCATTTCCTTCTCCAACGCATGAAAGTGAAAAGTGAAAGTGAAGTCGCTCAGTCGTGTCCGACTCAGCGATCCCATGAACTGCAGCCTACCAGACTCCTCCGTCCATGGGATTTTCCAGGCGAGAGTACTGGAGTGGGGTGCCATTGCCTTCTCCAATACTGTCATGAAACAGCTACAAATAGGAACACTGACTAGATATCTGACATTAAAAGATTCTGTTCTTTAGATGTGATAACACTGTTGCAGGCTTCTGCTTGTTTTTTAAGAAGCAAGCAGTAATTCCAACCTAAGACACTGGATCTTGCCTCTGTTCTTGGCACGTCCACCACCGCCCAACTCTCACCACTCATGCCTCAGGGCAGCCTCCTCCCAGGTCACCTGGGGTCTCTTCCCTCCAGACCACCTCGGGCATGTCGACCACGGGCAACAACTCCCAAGGAGCCACACATCCCACTGCCCCTGGGCACAGAGGCCACCAGTGGTGGTCTCAAATCAGGGTTTCAACTGACATGCTTGTGATTCCCATACCCAGACCCTGCATCCTAGCAAGCTGTCATCCTCAGGTGCCCAAAATACTGAGCTCAGGCTGTGTCCAAAGCCCTTGTCCCTCACCTCCCTACCAAGGACTTTTCTCTCCAGGCAGTAGTCCACCTGGGCAGCACACCGCAGGATGAGCAGCATCTGGCATGGCCTTCCATACCTAAGGGCTTCCCTGGTGCCTCAGCTGGTAAACAATCTGCCTGCAATGCAGGATACCTGGGTTGGCTACCTGGGTTGGGAAGATCCCCTGGAGAAGGGAAAGGCTACCCACTCCAGTATTCTGGCCTGGAGAATTCCATGGACTATAGTCCATGGGGTTGCAAAGAGTCGGACACAACTGAGTGACTTTCACTTTCACTTTCCCTCACCTAAATTAATCAAAAGAAGCTTATAATGATGATCCTTAGGCCTGATCTATGAACACAATATCACATTTTGTTGACTATATTTTGTTATTTAGTACAGAATACTTATGGATACATTCCATTACCTATGTTCAACATAGGGGATGAAACATAAGGAATTATAAGAAGTTAAAGGCCAACTCTCCTCTAAGCGTTAAATCTGCTCAAGGAGGGAGTTCCCTGGTGGTCCGGTGGCTAAGACTCCGTGTTCCCAATGCAGGGGGGCCTGGGGTTTGATCTCTGGTTGGGGAACTAGATCCCATATGCCATAACTAAAGAATTCACACACACCTCAACTAAAAGTTCACAGGCCGCAACTAAAGATCCTGTGTGCCAAGACTAAGACCCAGTGCAGCCAAATAAATAAATAAAATATTTCTAAAAATTACATTAAAGCCTGTTCAAGGATTCTACTCCATTTGCAAACAGGACAGTAAAAGCCAAGGCACTTGAAGATGAGGGTGTCAGGCAGCACCTTCCTTCACTCAAAGCGATTAACAAGCTAAGCTCCCTATCTGTGTGGTTTTAAGGGTCGAAAGATCAGAATGCTGATATATTCTAAAACTCCCAAAATCAACCCCAAAAGTTGTAGTCACAAATGCGCCGGTAGTTCAATGGAGGGGTCAGGGGACATGCTCTTGCCTGTGTCTTCTTGAAAGAAGAATGATTTCAGACAGCAGAGAAGCTGCTGTGAGCGGAAAACCTTAAAGTCATCTCTTCCAAAATTCAATCTAACCTGAAAAAATCATGCTGTAACTTCACGAAGCTTCAGAATGATAAACTAGCCCAAGGTCAAAATGGGACCTAGCTAGACCCCGGGAACTTTGAAACACAGTAGTATTTCCTTTGAGGACAAACAACAGCACTACCATCTGGTCTGCAGCCAGCTCAAGCGGACACACTAGAAAATTGGCAAGACTTATACTATTTGTTGGGGGTGTTTCACCTGAAAATTGTTTATCACATTCAGGCTGAGAGAAGACATCCTTGCTTGCGAATCAGGTTCCAAATCAGGCAGCTGACCTTGATAGCTGGCTCTCCTCCTGTACTCACACGTTCTATCTAGAATTACTTTCTCTTTTTCCAGGCATACTCCTTTACTTTCTTGGGTGACAAATTAAAATCTCCCACTTCTGAGATAAAATCAAAACAATATTAAGTTCAACTCCTAATACTCCAGCACTCTCAAGAAACTACGTGTTAAACAAAGTTGTATAGCTTCTATTAAGTAATACAGAAATTTGTTTTGTATTTAGGATATGTCTCATTGGTTTAAAAAATGGTTATCAAAACAGGCTTAAGTTGGGCTGTTTCATTTTTAAAAATCAACAAATTCCACAGACTAAAAAAATTTACTATTCAGCAAATTGGAAACAAAATCTACTGTTCACAATAATACAGTTTAGCAACATTTTAGAGGCACAAACTATTAAAAATTCCTGAATGATATTAATAAACCACATCAAGGCATCAAGATCAGATGGCTTTATTTTTACAAAAACCACCTTCATGAATGTCTAAGCCATGTTCTATGTGTTACTCGAGCAACTCTTTGCGACCCCACAGACTGTAGCCTGCCAGGCTCCACTGTCCATGGGATTCTCCAGGCAAGAATACTGGAGTGAGTTGCCCTTTCCTTCTCCAGGGATCAATCCTGGGCCTCCCGCATTGTGGGCAGATTGTTTATCATCTGAGCCACTAGGGAAGCCATGCTCTGCACCGAGATAAAACAGCTTCCTTTTCCTTCACTGTTTTGACAACTTACACCCACTCACTCAAACTCACTGTATGTTTTGCCTGCTGCTTATTCGACCCATTTTTTCTAGTACAGGGATTTTTCTTTGATAGTCTAATAAGACTGTGTCAATGTAGATTAAAAAAAATTTTAGAAACATATTCATTTTGCCAAGCTCTATGTTTAGGTTATTTTAAAAACAATAGCCTGAAACTTTTCCAAAAGGTACTTAGAAAGGAAATGTGTCATTTCTTCCAGAGACTTTACATAAGTGCTTTTTAAAACTTCCTACACTCCTGCTGATCCTGTGGAGGGCTCTACCATCAGTCTGCTTTGCCCTCCTAGTCTAAGAAGCACGAACTCACGTGGGGCTGCAGAGTTTTTCATGGAGAGAGGAAAAGAGGTCTCTTTGTAAGACTATAGCCCCACTGTATCCACATCAAACCATCATCTGATTTGTCTTGCTGTTCACCCCAGTGGATCATCATCCATTTAATTTCTGGGAAAATGAAAATGCCAAAGCTGTATTGTATTACTTTATTTTAAATATTTCAGACTGAAACTGCTAAGCAGGGCTAAGCAAGAAACAACTGAGGACAACAATATCGTACCATTTCCAGGGTTCTCATGGTTTTTTGTCAGCACTGTACATTAGAACTACTTCTGTGGCAAGAATCCTGTTCCACTGTGTGAGAAACACATTACCTACCTAATAATAACAACAGTAATGATGATGATGATGATGATAAAAGCAACAATAAATTGATTTAGGAATTCCAGGCTTGGCAATTGATTCTGCAGAAATTTTTTAATAGATTAAAAAAAAAAAGAACTATGTATTTTAAAAAGTTCATATGAGCCTTATTCAAAGGAGTAAAAATTAAGGGAAAATGCCATATAATCAAATGGGTTAATGATATATTACTTCAATAGCCTATATAGTCACTAAAATGAGTTATGATGACCATGGAAGCATGAAGAAATGTTTATGATTTTTTTAAGGATAATAAAAGATGATGGAACTAAATTGCACAGTCACGCTGAGTCAGGCTGGGCAGAGAGGGCAAGAAGGCTGATGAGGGGCAGAAAGAGAGAACAGGCCTTTGAGGCAGACTAGGATTTTGGCTTCTGAGGAGGGCAGGATGAGGGGTGGTCCCCGGAGAAAAGATGGAGCAGCTGAGAAGCAGGAGGACAGCAGGGCCGCCAACTATTAAACATTTTGTCATGAGCTTGGGGCCTCCCTGGTGTTCAGACAGTAAAGAATCCACCTGTAATGGAGGATGCCTGGGTTCCATCCCTGGGTCAGGAAGATCCCCTGGAGGAGGAAATGGCAACCCACCCCGGAATGTTTGCCTGGAGAACCCCATGGACAGAGGAGCCTGGTGGGCTACAGTCCATGGGGTTGCACAGAGTCAGAAACAGCTGAGCTACTAACACTTTCATAAGCCCTGAGATACACAGGACTTATTCTGTCTGATTTTCAAGTGTGGCTATCTCAAATTCTAAGTGTAAAAACCGTCCACTCCCTGGAAGCGTGGTTAACAAACTGTTACCACTGAGAGCAGGAGAGGGTGGGGAGTGGAACAGGGTCAGCCTGAAGCTCTGGGCAGCAGCAGGCTCTAGAAGCGGTGCACGCACGCTCACTCGCTCCGTGTGTCTCTGGTCACAGTCTGTGAACCCAGGGACTGTAGCCCGCCAGGCTCTGTCCGTGGGATTCTCCAGGCAAGAATACTGGAGTGGGCTGCCATTTCCTCCTCCAGGGGGTCTTCCCGATCCAGGGACCAAACCTGCATCTTCTGCAGCTCCTACACGGGCAGGAAGATTACCACTGAGCCACCTGGGAAGCAGAAGCAGTTTCAAACAGGACGCAACCACTTTCTTTTCAGTGCGGCAGACTCTAAGAGGCTCTGTGGCCTCTCGGAGTCCATCTGATGTATCCATGGAGGTCAGCATAGAGGGGTGAGGAGGGCGTGGACACAAGGGCGAGAGGTGTCGGGTGGATGGGGCCTTGAGAGCAACAGTTACTCCCTGGGATCTGTGAGCAGGGGCAGAGCTGAGCAGAGAAGTCTGGGGCAGAAAGGCAGGAAAGAGAAGGCACCAAAAGGCAGGGACTCACTGGCCTGAAAATTACAAGGCAATAAACTGTGACTCTGTGCATTCAATATCACAGTAATCCAAGTCTATGCCCCAACCACTAATGCCGAAGAAGCTGAAGTTGAACTATTCTCCAATGACCTACAAGACCTTCTAGAACTAACACCAAAAAAAGATGTCCCTTTCATCATAGGGGACTGGAATGCAAAAGTAGGAAGTCAAGAGATAGCTAGAGTAACAGGCAAGTTTGGCCTTGGAGTACAAAATTAAGCAGGGCAAAGGCTAGTCCAGTTTTGCCAAGAGAACCCACTGGTCATAGCAAACACCCTCCTCCAACAACACAAGAGACGACTCTACACATGGACATCACCAGATGGTCAATACCAAAATCAGACTGATTATATTCTTTGCAGTCAAAGATGGAGAAGCTATATACAGTCAGCAAAAACAAGACTGGGAGCTGACTGTGGCTCAGATCATGAACTCCTAATTGCCAAATGCACACTTAAATTGAAGGAAGTAGGGAAAACCACTAGACCATTCAGGAATGACCTAAATCAAATTCCTTAGGATTATATAGTAGAAGTGACAAACAGATTCAAGGGTTGAGATCTGATAGAATGCCTGAAGAACTATGGATGGAGGTTCGTGACATTGTACAGGAGACAGTGATCAAGATCATCCCCAAGAAAAAGAAATGGAAAAAGGCAAAATGGTTGTCTGAGAAGGCCTTATAAATAAATGAGAAAAGAAGAGAAGCTAAAGGCAAAGGAGAAAAGGAAAGATACATCTATCTGAATGCAGAGTTCCAAAGAATAGCAAAGAGAGGTAAGAAAGCCTTCCTCGGTGATCAGTGCAAAGAAACACAGGAAAACAATAGAATGAGAAAGACTAGAGATCTATCTCTTCAAGAAAATTATATATAACAAGGGAACATTTCATGCAAAGAGGGGCACAATAAAGGATAGAAACAGTATGGGCCTAACAGAAGTAGAAGATACTAAGAAAAGGTGACAAGAATACAAAGAAGAACTATACAAAAAAGATTTTAATGAGCCAGATAGCCACGACTGTGTGATTACTCACCTAGAATCAGACATCCTGTAATGTGAAGTCAAGTGGATCTTATGAAGCATCACTATGAACAAAGCTAGTGAAGGTGATGGAATTCCAGCTGAGCTGGAAGTCCTAAAAGATGATGCTATTAAAGTGTTGCACTCAATATGCCAGCAAATTTGGAAAACTCAGTAGTGGCCTCAGGACTGGAAAAGGTCAGTTTTCATTCCAATCCCAAAGAGAAACAATGCTAAAGAATGTTCAAACTACTGCACAATTGCACTCATCTCACATGCCAGCAAAGTAATGCTCAAAATTCTCCAAACTAGGCTTCAACAGTACGTGAACCAAGAACGTCCAGATGTTCAAGTTGCATTTAGAAAAGGCAGAGAAACCAGAGATCAAATTTCCAACTTCTGCTGTATCACAGCAAAAGCAAGAGAATTCCAGAAAAACATGTACTTCTGCTTCACTGACAACGCTAAAGCTTTTGACTGTGTGGATCACAACAACCTGTGGAAAATTCTCAAAGAGGTGGGAATACCAGACCACTTTAACTGCCTCCTGAGAAATCTGTATGCAGGTCAAGAAGCCACAGTTAGAACCGGACACAGAACAATGGGCTGGTTCCAAACTGGGAAAGGAGTAGGTCAAGGCTGTATATTGTCACGCTGCTTGTTTAACTTATATACAGAGTACATCATGTGAAATGCTGGGCTGGATGAAGCACAAGCTGGAATCAAGATGGCTGGGAGAAATATTAATAACCTCAGATATGCAGATGACACCACTCTAATGGCAGAAAGTGAAGAAGAACTCAAGAGCCTCTTGATGAAAGCAAAACAGGAGAGTGAAAAAGCTGGCTTAAAACTCAACATTCAAAAAACTAAAAGATCATGGCATCTGGTCCCATCATTTCATAGCAAATAGATGGGGAAACAGTGGAAATAGTGACAGACTTTATTTTCTTGGGCTCCAAAATTACTGCAGATGGTGAGGACAGCCATGAAATTAAAAGATGCTTGCTCCTTGGAAGAAAAGCTATGACAAACCTAGACAGTATATTAAAAAGCAGAGACATGACTTTGCCAACAAAGGTCCATCTAGTCAAAGCTATGGTTTTTCCAATAGTCACATATGGATGTGAGAGTTGGACTATAAAGAAAGCTGAGTGCCGAAGAATTGATGCTTTTGAACTGTGGTGCTAGAGAAGACTCTTGAGGGTCCCTTGAACTGCAAGAAGATCCAACCAGTTCTAAAAGAGATCAGTCCTGAACATTCATTGGAAGTACCTCACTAGAGTAGATACATAAAAATCAGACTAAAACCAACAGGTTTAAGAAAGAAGCACCTATTCCAGGGAAATGAATCTGTGACCTGCTCACAGATACTCCTGATGAGGAACAGAGGTTCCTTTGATCTTTTCCAGCCCCTTGGTTTCACTCTGTCAAAGAACTGATCAAAAGCGAGTTACAAACATACTTTAGGAAATCACCAAGTTTATAAAATCTCATTTACATATGCTACAACACAGTAGAGAAAAGCCAGATTAAAGCATAATTTTCCTCCTGAAAAGCACTGGCTCTCAAACCAGGAGGCACCTTGGGCAAGACATGATTAATACTGTTTTCAAACCTATCGCCCAATGAGAACATACATTTGGGTTCAGTATATATTATTTTCTGGTATGATTACTTTGAAAATCATGCCCATACTTTGATAAAGAGATTCAAACAGCACACAGGTGTTTCTATAAAATCCCAAAAGGCCAATTTCTACCTTGCCTGATACATCAGCATTTCTAAAACCAGCTCTTTCAAAAAGCTCTCCAAGAACACCCTGATCATCCCCAAAAAGCTCTCCAAAAAACACCCTGATCCTCCCCAAAAAGCTCTCCAAAAAACACCCTGATCATCCCCAAATAGCTCTCCAAAAAACACCCTGATCATCCCCAAATAGCTCTCCAAAAAACACCCTGATCATCCCCAAAAAGCTCTCCAAAAAACACCCTGATCATCCCCAAACAGCTAAATTAAAGCAATTTAGTCATCTTTAAATTGTAAACTGATACACAGGGCTTATTCATTGAATTGGCTTAAAAGAACACAGAATATAGCATGTGTTACAAATTAAGCCCCAAGCCTGATTTCTTTTAAGCTTGGGAAAAAAAGTAAGTTTGGGGAAACCTGATTTTCCAGTCGCTCTTAGGATTAATGATGTTATTTTATACCTTGGTAAATGACCAAACATTTGTGTTACCTACTACAAAGGATGTTTTTTCCTAGTCTGACAGTACCTCCAGGGTTACAGATAAAAATGCGCAATTCTGATAGCCCAAGTAATTTCTTCTGATCTAACACTAAGATGTTAGCCTAAAAGGGAGAGAAGGAGAGGATGTGGTACAATCTTGTTTCAGTCGCTTCACTCGTACCTGACTCTTTTGTGACCCCATGGACTGTAGCCCACCAGGCTCCTCTGTCCACGGGATTTCCCAGGCAAGAATACTGGAGTGGGTTGCCAGTTCCTCCTCCAGGGGATCTTCCCTACCACGGCATCGAACCCACGTCTCCTATATTGTCAGCTGGGTTCCTTAGCAATGAGCCACCAGGGAAGCCCTAATGGTTCTATCTGCTTTTATCAAATAAACAGCAGTTTCCTTCCAGCCACGTCTCTTGAACTTTGCCCTATTCATTACTAGGGCAGAAAGCAGCCTTCCTCTTTGAATAACAAAGGGGGAAAATACTAGATTTTTACTGAATTAACAACTGAAAGGCAGGGGAACTAGTCTTTTTTGTATAAAGGAAAATCAGATTAGCTTAGACAATTTAAATTTCCATCCCCTTCTACAGTCTAGGGAAGGAATCCTGTCCACAGTGACCCTCAGACTGCTGATTCTGTCACCGGCAGACTTTTACCCAGGGGCAAAGGACACATGCACCTTTGCCAGCCCCTAAATTAGAATAATAGCTCCACAAGCCGGGTGGCTGGGTCTTCTACCTGAGAAGATGTTTTCCTTCTGACTTAAGGAACCATTCCTATTGCGATGTTTCCACTGTCAGCCTCAAAATTATCTTTTGTGACCTCTGTGCTACCCAGGAGGGTAAAAGCTATTACAACCTCTGAGGAGCAGGAGGAGAGGATGGAGTCAGTCCACGTAGGGTCCATGCAACATTAACTTCCGAATTGAAAAAAAAAAAAAAATGTTCCAAACTCTTCACAGCCTTGAAACACAAGGGCAAACAAAAGAAAAACAGCTGGAGACAGTGAGGCTATTTCGCAATTCTGGTCCAAGCTTCTTCCAGATTTATTTATTGAGGATTTTCTCAAACTAACATTTGAGCGACTTCCCTGGGGGTCCAGGGATTAAGATTCTGAGGGCCTGGGTTTGATCCCTGGTCAAGGAAACTAAATGCCACAAGCCGCAACCAAGAGTTTGCATGCCACAACTAAGACCTGGCATGGCCAAATAAATAAATATGGGAAAAAAAAAATGAAACAAAAACCAAACTGCCATTTGAGAGACCACTGACCTCCTGCTTTCCTTCTGGGAGTCTGGGATTTTGGCACATGTGAGGCAGAGGCTGCCTTCGGGAACATCCCCCAGTGAGAGCCTGGGTAGCCTGAGCCTCTAACCAGCTTGCAGGTAGCCAGTGTGAGTATTTCACACGTGTGGGGATAACTCCTGGCTGGGGGAATGGAACATCTCCTGAGAGTCTCTACAGGGCCGGGACTCCTGGAAGCTCAAGCCTGGTTTCCTCTGGACTTCACCCCATACCTTTCCCTTCATCGATTTTGTTTCCTGTCCTCCCACTGTAATACATCGCGGCCGGGAGGATGACCACACAATGGCAGTCCTCGATCTGAATCCAGGAACCTGGCAGTGGTCTGGGGTTCCCTAACACAGCGAGCAGGGCAAGGACTTTTATAAGTGGAAACATGGGACTGACATGACCTGTAAGCGACCAAACGCGGAAATGCTGAAAAGGCACGACTCAAAGACAGTTATAAGATCTAAGGTCTGTAAGGGACCCCCGAAGTAGAAGCTCTCAGTTTATACACAAAACCAGAAAGTTAACTGCTATATTTTTGTTGTCTCGCAGTGCCTAAAAATAGACTCTTTCATTTGTGTTACAAAATAAAGTGAAGAAGTGAGAAGTCAGAAGCCTGGACAGGAAAGCATCTATTGCTCTGAAACTATTCTATTCAGGCAAGAGATTTTTCACTTTATTTGCACACACACATATATACCAGGGGCTTCCTATGTGGCTCAGCGGTAAAGAATACACCTGCAATGCAGGAGGTGCCAGAGATGCCAGAGTCAGACACAACTGAGCACGCACGCACATGCATACTCAAAAGTCATAGTAGGCAAAGACATGTTTAGCTTCTGATGAGATTAAAGCAATTAAGTGCAAAATAAATGGGATGGAAAATAATAATAGCCAACACACATGAAGTGCCTTCTCTGTGCCAGGTACAGTTCAAAGTGCTTTACATGTGAATTCATCTAATTCCCACAATTAGGAGCCTGGAGCCTTATTTATCTCCATTTTACAGATGACAAAACTACAACACTGGGAGAAGAAAGTAACCTGCCCAAGGTCACATGGCTAGGATTCAAACTCAGGCATTCAAGATTCAGAATCTGTTCTAAACTATGCTATAAAAGAAAATGATCTTAATGAAAACCCACTCCTAACGACACAGCAACAGACGCTTTCCTGCCCAGGCTTCCGACATCTCACTTCTTCACTTCATTGTGTAACACAAATGAAAGTCTATTTTTAGGCACTGCAAGACAACAAAAATACAGCAGTTAACATTCTGGTTCTCTGTATAAACTGAAAACTTCCAGCTACACCAGGTTTCCTCCCAAGGATAACACTTAAAAATCAAGTTGCTTGTTTATTTAGCATTGTTTCTATGAGAACAGCTACTAAATATACAGTTTTCCTTCAAACCATCTTAATATGCTTACAAATGTCTAAAAGGAAACAAAAAAAAAATAATAAACAGCTAATGTAATGGGGGGGGGGGGAAGATGCTACCAAAAATATTTTAAAAGTTGGTCTTCTGTGATCTCTATTGCTTACCAGCTTAAGTGCAATATCCTAAAATATACGCAATCTCTCTTTGTTTGACTTAGGCCAAACAAAACAATTTCTTGCAGAAATCAACCTTGACCTTTAGGTCCCTGAAACAGTAGTATCAGCAGGCATCTCTCCAAACTCTATTTTTCAAAAATGAAGATAGCTAGCCCCCAGCCTGAACTTACTGGTAAGACTTTTAGTAAGATTTTACCTTTAAAAAAATGCTATCCATCCTTTTCAACCAACTGTCTAAATTTTTGGTGCAACTCAAAGCAAAGAAGTTCAGAAAGCAAACGTGTCTGGGGAATCATTTCCTGTTGCCTCACGTTTCAGTTCTGTCCTGAAAGTACAGTCTCATTTTGTTTCTCCGACCAGGAAAATGACTGCTGCAGTTAAATTCTGAAACGATATACTGAGGTTATTACTTTTATTTTTACAGTTTCCTGACTAGAAAGACAGTCATACTCCACTGACTCCAGAATATCATTTTTTTACTTTACCAGTGCATCAATTTTCTACGCTGCATGCTCAGATATTCTAGTTCCAACGTGCAACTGAAAACTAAAATTTAAAAATACTAAGGTTTCATGAAGAACAAAGCTTAAACAAAGGAATCTGTGTGTGCGTGCTTAGTCGTTCAGATGCGTCCAACTCTGAGACCCCATAGACTGCAGCTCGCCAAGCTCCTCTGTCCATGGGATTTCCCAGGCAATAAATACTAGAGTGGGTTGCGATTTCCTCCTCAAGGGATCTTCCTGATGCAGGGATTGAACCCACATCTCCTGCACTGGCAGGCAGATTCTTTTATCACTGAGCCACCTGGGAAGCCTCAACAAAATACAAATGAATGCATGTGAAAGAGCAGCACCATTCTCTGTCAACCCTTCAGGGCACAGTAATCCCTGAAGGTTTCCTATCAGACCCCTAAACTTGCTGCCTGAACCATTAGCAGCGACTCCAGGTCCCATGGAATTAAGCTGAATCCCCCATATTAGTTTATTACTGCTTGGGGGAATTCTCTGTATTTAGCACTATCAGATGTAGTTTGGTTTTACTAGGAAATAGATGGGTATATGTAAATGGCTCCAGGCAAATACATTCCATAAACTGACCAAAAAAAAAAAAAAAAAGAGGATAAGGTATAAACAATGTTCTTTCCCAGTGCCTCTCCACAGACAAGCACGATGAATAATTCTCCTTTTGCATAAAGCAATGGACCTCCAAGTGTGACCAGCAGCATCAGCGTGGACATCACTGGGAACTTGACAGAAAGGGAAACTCTGGGGCCCAGCCCCAGACTTACTGAACCAGGATCTTTGTGCTTTAACAAGATCCCTCTCCAGGTGACACTGATGCACATGCAAGCTTTGAGAACCACTGTCCAGACAAATCAGACAAACAAGTACATTAAGCCTAGACAAGGGTTTCTCCAACTCGGCATTAATGACATTTGGGGCTGGACAATCCTTTCCATGAGGGACTGTCCTGAGTGTTACGGGCTGTTCAACATCCTCTACCCACTAGATTCCAGGAGTGCCCTCCCCCAGTTATGACAACCAAAATATCTCCAGATATTGCCTAACGTTCCCCTCCCCCCAGAGGACAGGGGGAAGGGCAAAAGGCAGAATCCTAGCATTTTACACTTGCTGCTGGAGTAGTCAACCACTGACAACTGCCTCAACTCAGCGTCTCCAAACGTGCAGGGCCAGGCACACGGCAGAAAGAACCAGGGCCTCAGAGTCAGACCTGGGTTCAAATCTCACTCCCGTCATTTACTGGCAATGTGACCTTGGGCATTAATAGTTACTTCAGTGCCCCTTGCGCCCCAGTTTTCTAAATGGCCAAATGCCCATTACACCTACACTATGTTCCATAAAAGTCCCTGTGGGACCCGCAATAAAATGCATTGATATCTCTGCAGTAAAACAAATGAATACTCATGCCACATGGGATAAATAAAGATTACAAATACTCTCATCTACGGAGGTCAAGTTTTAGCACCATGAGTTTTCAGGCCTAACTCACAAAAACACCTCTGACTTTTACAATACCTTCAATTTTGGAACTGTTGATAAGAGAAAGTGACTCAACCCATCTCACAGGCAGATGTGAGGACTGGATGCAGTTACATACATTGGTCCAATTCTGTACTGAAAGAGGGAGGGGACTTTTAAAAGGTTAACTATTGGGACTTCCCTGGTGGTCCAGTGGCTAAGACTCTGCACTCCCAGTGCAGGAGACCCGGGTTTGATCCCTGGTCAGGAAACTAGATCCCACATGCTGCAACAAAGACCTAACTCACCCAAATAAATAAATATTTAAAAAAATAAAAGGTTAACTATTGCTATTTTTAAAGCACAAATTCTGGGGGACTTCCCTGATGGTCCACACTCCCAATACAGAGGTCCTGGGTTGGATCCCCGGTCAGGGAGCTAGATCCCACATGCCACAACTAAAAAGAACTCACATGCTACAGGGGTCTTCCAGGTGGTGCAGTGGTAAAGAATCTGCCTGCCAATGCAGGAGAAGCAAGAGATGCAGGTTAGATCCCTAGGTCGCGAAGATTCCCTGGAGGAGGAAATGGCAACCCTGTCCAATATTCTTACCTGGACAATCCCAGGCACAAAGGGGCCAGGCGGGCTACAGCCCATGAGGTCACAAAGAGTCAGACACGACAGAGTGATCAAGCACACACATGATCCACCTAAGACCCCCCTCGTGCCAAGTAAACGAATAAATATTTTGAAAAAAAGAAAGATTTGAAGTACACATTCTGATGGTGTCTTTGCTTGCTCTAAACTCTTTGATGGTCCCCCACTGCTCGCAAACTGAAGTCCAAATCTCAACAGTGGCACACAAGGAAGATCCTTCTATAACGGGACACTGGGCCTTCCAGCTCTCAGTACACTTTCTGCTCTGGGCATCTAGCAATAGATGGTTCTGTACTGCCTGCGATTCCCTCCTGTCCTTTCCCTTTGCCTGGACCAGGGTCACAGAGACCACTCCTTTCACCAGTGATATCTCCTCCAGGAGGCTTTTCTTGAAACCCAGCGCTCACCCAAGGACCCTCCTTCCCTTCTGTCTCCCCAGCACCCAGGGAGTGGAGAGCACAGGCCATCTCTTCACCACACCATCCAGCCCTTTGCGAACAGCAATTTCAGCGTCCGTGTTTTCTACCCACAGATCTAAGATGGGCCTGGCACACAGTAAGTGCCCAATAAATGCTTGTTTGATGATAAATGGTGGTCAGTGTTCTATTCCCTGGCTGGTTCTATCAGGTTGGAGACCATAAAATAATGAATCAGAAGTTACATAAGGGCAAGTGCTATGACTTTTGCTCCTTGTTCTGTCTAGGGCCTGGCACTCAATAAGGAGATTGTTTCTGAATCTATAAATGAGTGAATAAACAAACGATTGAAGAATATGACACAGACTTATGACAATGTAAAAACAAACCACCACATCCAACAACAAAAACCTCATAGCCATGTGCTTTCATAAATCTCATAAAGTGTAGAACCTGCTACAAAGAGTGTCCTGCCTCCCAGGAAGTTCCATGGGCCTGAAACACAAATTAGAAACCCGAGGCCCCAACCCCCACCCGGTCCAGTCGTCTGCCAGGACCCTGCTGTGCCTCCATGAAAGTGTCTCCCGGAACACTTCAGTCCCAGAGCAGTTAAGTAATCACTTTCCATAAAACATTGATCAACACTGCTCCTGGCCAGTAATCACAAATACTCAGCAATTTACCCAACACACGTGAGTCATGACTAAAATATTTTACTGAACAAAGACAGCTAACTTGTATAAAGTGATGTCTCCATCTGTGTTCATATCATGCAAATATCATTATTCTGTCCTTTGTCTTTTTTTCAAACAGTCCCCTCTTCCTGAGAGGACAGGAGACTTAGCAACTGAACAATTTCTCCCTGTGGCTCAGGTACCCAGTCTCCTGCTCCTTCCCGGTGACACACCCACATCCAGGTTTAACCAATCACTCTCCACCTCGTTTGCGGTTAGTTACTCCTAAATTGCCTGCTCACAACAAACTCACTCAAAAGCAAAATACGAAGGTCAAATAGGCGCCGGGGGTTTCAGGTTTCCTCTTCTCAGTGGGAGCAGGCCCTCAAAACTACCGACTACAAAAACTAGACGACAAAAGGCTGTTCTGTGCCTCCCACTTTAACAAAACAGCAGAACCTTCCTTCTTCCAGAAAGACTTTCCACTTTTGCAGGATCACCGTTTAAGAACACTCACTGCAGCAAGCAAACAGTTTCTCTCAAAAACATCAGTCATTTCCTCCAAATTCCCACAGTAAAACCACTAACCTTTGAAACTTTCAAGGGTTTACAAAACGCGAAAGTTACAACACAAACAATCTCTCTCCCATCCAATCACAAAACCCTGGAAAGACCAGAGAGCTGGACTGGGGAATCTTGGGGTGCATTTCTGTGCCTCTCCACGAACCTCAGTTGCCTCTTGGGGAGAATGAGAAAATCGCATCGGATCAGTGTTTCCCAAAGTATGATAGGCAAGACGCCCCGTTAACAAGACAGAGCTGACTTTAGGTGCACAGAGATGAACGTTTTAGCCATCAATTTTTTATGGCAAGGGATAACTGGTTTTCCATTAACAGTGGAAATATCAAATTTCTTTAAAAATAACAGCATTTTTATTATTCTTAGAGTCTTTAAGTGAGTCACTTTTGGGGGGGGGGGGAACACATTGTTTTGTAAATAACAATTCAGGTGGTTCTAACAGCTGTGGAAAAATAACTGATCTAGAGACCTGGTGAGCGCCCGAAGAGAGGTGTAAACCCCAGCATAGGGCAGAAGTGTGCTGAAGCCCCGGGAGATTTGTTGCAAGAAGGGGATCCTTGGCACCCGGTCCCGCGGGAACCGGAGGCCAGTCCTGGCTCCCAGAGAAGGCGGCCTGGAAAGGACCGCGGAGGGGACGCTTCCAGCTCTGGGCAAAGGAGAGTTGAAGGAAGCGGGGGTCCCGGGCTCGAAGGGCATACCATGGGGGGTCTCGGACCAGAGGGGCGTAGCGGGGATGAGGGTCTCGGGCTGGGGGAGCGCAGTGGCTGGGGGTTGGGACAGGTGTCCCGGACCGGGAAGTGCGAAGCACGGACCAGGGTCTGGGACCAGAGAAGCGCGGCGGCGGGACGAGACTACAGGAACCCCACGGGCGGGAACTCGAGGGAGGGGGTCCCGGCGACCCCAAACGGGCTGGCGGGGGGCGACGGGCCGCGAGACCCGGGGGCCGTAGACGCCCCCACGCGGAGAGGGCCGAGGCCGGCGACCCCCACGGCCCCCACACCCGGGCGCCGGTGGAATCCGGGCCGCCCTCGTCGCGCCTCGGCCCCGCCGCGCACCAGCCGCCGGCCCTACCTGTCTTCGCTGGCCGTGATCACTCCGTCCTCCTTGGGGATGAGCAGCGCGGCCGTGACGGTGTCCTGGTGCCCCTCGATCTTGCTCAGCAGCACCGGGCGGCTGCTCTGCGGCCTGGAGTGGATCTCGGCCGCCATGTTCGAGCGGCGGCGGCGGTCTCCGCGACGGGCGGCCCATCAGCTGACTGCGGGCGGGCGGGGACCAGTTGGGTTTCGCTCCGGCTCCCTCGGCCGCGTGGGTGCCGCGCCGCCGTATGCTCCTGAGTGCTTCCGCCGTCTACCGTATTGGCTGAGGAAGCCGCGCAGCTAAAAATTACGCGGCCAGGAGAGAGGCCTGTAAAGGGGCTCGCCTGAGAAGTGGGGGAGGTTACAAAGTTCGAAAAGGAAACTCATGGGTCCAGGAATGGTTTGAGCAGTTGGCGGTGAAAAGGAATTGTCCCTTAAACTAGAACCTATCGAAAATAACAATACTATACTGTATCCATTCTAAGAAGCCTTTGTTTGGACCACACTTCCATTCCAGACATGTTAAAGTGCAAAAAAGAATGCAATTTAGAATCTTTGAAAGGCACTCACTGAGTGGTGACTGTATACCAAGCACGATCCTAAAATCTTTATTGAGTTCAGTCAGTTCAGTCACTCAGTCGTGTATGACTCTTTGCGACCCCATGGACTGCAGAACCGCCAGCCTTCCCTGTCCATCACCAACTCCCGGAGATTGCTCAAACTCATGTCCATTGAGTCGGTGATGCCATCCAACCATCTCATCTTCTGTCGTCCCCTTCTCCTCTTGCCTTCAGTCTTTCCCAACATCAGGGTCTTTTCCAACGAGGCAGCTCTTCGCATCAGGTGGCCAAAGTATTGGAGCTTCAACTTCAGCATCAGTCTTTCCAATGAATAGTCAGGACTGATTTCGTTTAGGATTGACTGGTTTGATCTTGCAGTTCAAGGGACTCTCAAGAGTCTCCTCCAATACCACAGTTTAAAAGCATTAATTTTTTGGCCTCAGCTTTCTTTATAGTCCAACTCTCACATCCATACATGACTACTGGAAAACCATAACTTTTTGACATGGGTTATCTTCATCCAGATAACAATTTAAGAGGTGAAGAGGTAAGTGCGCTCGCAGTCTCACTTTGGAAATGAGAAAACTGAACCATGGAGAAGTCGAATCACTTGTTTAAGGTCACAAAGCTATGAGAAAGAGAAAAGCAGCCCTTGACTTCTAGGAGTTGGCCTGGTACTGTCAGCCAGACCTGGGTGTTGCTGGGAGCTGGTTGGATGCTCACAGCTAGTATCTGTGGAGCATAAATGTGCGCATAAATGTTGCTGAACTGAATTTGGATCTGTTAGCCCAAAGCACAGCAAAGCTACTGACACCACACTGTAGTGAAGGAAAGTCAGTATTTATTTGCAGGGTGGCTTCCCTGATGGCTCAAACAGAAAAGAATCTCTCTGCAACACAGGAGACCCAGGTTTGATCTCTGGGTAGAGAAGATTCCCCTCAAAAAGGGAATGGCTACCCACTCCAGTATTCTTGCCTGGAGAATTCCATGGACAGAGGAGCCTGGTGGGCTACAGTATGTGGGGTCGTAAAAGAAAGAAAAAAAAAATGACCAAGCAACTGAGTAAGAGAAGGAGAACAGGCAGCTCATGCTCAAAAGAGCCAACTCCCAGAATGGCTTTCAGGGAAGGTTTTAAAGGCAACATTTGGGTAAGGGTTGCGACTCATGACTTTCTTCTGGTTGCTTGGTGGTGATGGGTTATGTTTAGAAATCTTAATCGTCAACCTTCTGGTTCTGACTGGTCTAGGGTACGCATGCTTTTGGTCAGCGTATAGTCACCATTCTCCACCTGGGTGGGGGGGGGGGTGTTAGTTTCTGCCAAACAACTCAAAGATATGTATCAGATTGCTAGACTCTCCCTTGAGGAGGAGCGTGTTATCGCTGAACTGTTGTTTAAGCTATTATTACTTTTCTTGCTGGCTGCTTTTCCTTTGTTTCTGTGTTCCCTCAGTCCCCTAATTAGTAACTACCCTTTGGAACTCAGGAAAGGTCAGTGACTAGAGCACTTTTCTATAAGCAAAAAACTGTGGCCCCCCATTTTCTTTAATAATCCTCTCTCCAACTATATTAGTAGATCATTTATTACAGTATTTCTCTCAGTTAATGAAATACTGCAAAAATAACAGTTCCTTGTGCTTTCTTCAATTTATTTGAATGATATTCCATGAATTTTCAGTATTTCACATGTAGTGTAACACAAAGCCCGATCACAATCCCCTCTCACCTCTTCTGCGAGAACTTGCTTCACCCAGAAATACATCAGCATGTTTTGCCATGTGTGTCAAATCCCTCTTTTCTTCTCTCCCTGCCCATTGGGAACCCTTTTACAAACGGGAATGAACCATTCAGATTATTCCTCTTGATTGGTTAAGCTAAGAGATCTGAACTGAGTTGTATGACCGATCAAAGAAAAATGAGAGCTGGACAGGTTAATAACATTCTATTTAGGAACTTTTTAGGAACTATTCCCCTAAAAACAGGGGAAAAGAGACCCCAGCAGAGAACTGGGCTCAGTTTCCAACACAACATGGACAAGTGGTGATTTTTGAACTGTAGTATTGGAGAAGACTCTTGAAAGTCCCTTGGACTGCAAGGAGATCCAACCAGTCCATCCTAAAGGAAATCAGTCCTGAATACATATTGGAAGGACTGACGCTGAAGCTGAAACTCCAGTACTTTGGCCACCTGATGTGAAGAAATGACTCATTGGAAAAGACCCTGATGCTGAGAAAGATTGAAGGCGGGAGGAGAAGGGGACAAGAGAGGATGAGATGGCTGGATGGCATCACCGACTGGATGGACATGACTTTGAGCAATCTCCAGGAGTTGGTGATGGACGGGGAAACCTGGTGTGCTTCAGTCCAAGGGGTCGCAAAGAGCTGGATACAACTGAGAGGCTAAACTGAACTGAAGTGGGGATTTAAAGCCAAGGAGTAGGGTAGAGGTCAGTGGCTGGAAAAGTACTAGGAGGAAACATCAGACGTACTATGGGATTCTGCCTCAACTAAGTTGACAGAATTCATACAAAAGGCAGGCCAGGGTGATCAGACATAACTGGAGGATAGTAAGGTTTATGAATTTGATAAGATATCAAGGATTGTCAGACATCGGGTGAGGGGAGCCTCTCTAAACTGACTTAACTTTCTTGTTGAAACTGTGATGCAGGCCTGTCAAGGGGACAGACTAGAGCCTGAGGTGGAAGCCTTGTTGAGAAGAGGGCTTACAGAAGCCAGACTGAAGTTTGGTCAAGGAGAATCTTTGCCAGATCCTAACACTGAAGATTCTTGAGCTAAGTCGTAGCATGCTTTGGGATGGTTTTGGTCACCACCCCCTGTATGTTGTTATGAACCAGTTTTCAGGGAGGTGAATGTGAGTGAGATGTGTCCAGGAAGAAAGGAAGGAAGAAGATTGATTACAGTGGAGGCTGACTACAATAACCTAGGAGAGGAGTAGGCTAGCCATCAGATAGCTCCTGTGGAAATAAACTGAAAGAAGACTTGCCACCTGGACAAAAGAGGGTATTTGTGGAAATAGGAACAACTGAAGACATAGGAGTCCAACTTGGGTGACTATGGGGGATGCCATTAACAAGTAGAGAGATCACAGCAAGAGGTGCTCTTTCAACATCTACATGTTCTGTGGGCAGTTCAAAATTTGAGGATTCAGACAGTCTTTTTTGGTGACTTAATATTAAGTTAAAAAAATAAATTAATAGTTTGGTAAGAAAGCAATATTCATTGGAAGGACTGATGCTGAAACTGAAGCTTCAATACTTTGGCCACCTTATGTGAAGAACCGACTCATTGGAAAAGACCCTGATGCTGGAAAAGATCGAAGGCAGGAGGAGAAGGGGACGGCAGAGGATGAGATGGTGGGACGGCAAAGAGCCAGATACGACTGAGCCACTGGACTGAACTGAGGGGAAAAAATAAAAAAACAAAACAAAACCCAACGTTTGCGCATGCCCGTTAAAACACCCCCAACTGGCCTCCACCCACCGGGCGCTGGCTCAGCCCCCGCCTCTCCCGCGTCTCCCGGTTTCCGGGGGAACTGTGTTACCGCGACACTGCTCCGGCTTTCCTCCTTCCGCCCTTCATTGCTTTCTCCGGTGCAATGGCATCAGGCCTGACGAGGTTGCTGCTGCGAGGTCCCCGTTGCTTCTTGGCAACGTCCGGCCCCACTCTCGCCCCGCCGGTTCGGGGAGTGAAGAAGGGAATTCGCGCCGCTTTGCGGTTTCAGAAGGAGTTAGAGCGGTGGCGCCTGCTCCGGTGCCCGCCGCCGCCGGTGCGCCGGTAGGAGTCAACCGGGGAAGAGGTTAGGGGTGGCGGTCGTGGAGCCGGGGCGCGCTCCCCCACGGATTCGACCGGGTGGCGGGTAGGGCTGCTCATCGCTCGTTTGCTCCTGGCTTGACCCTAGTTGTACGATAAAGACACCCGCGGGTTGTGGACGCGTGGCGGAGGCCAAGGGAATGCATTTCTGCCGAGGAGTTGGGCGCGTGGCTGCCCCCGACGCTCTTGGAACTCCCATTTGGAGTCCTGTAGACTGAGACTTGTGAGAAATAAGGCCGGCTGGAGGGTAACCTTTACCCGGGCTTGTGTATCTTAGCCCTTGCGTTGTATTACGGCCTCAGAATTCCTTGGGTCCGAACAAGAGGGAGGAAAGCACACAACAGTATTGCGCTATAGGGCAAGTAAGAAAGAAAAAAAAAAGTACACAATCACAAGTCCGCTGTCCAGAGGAAAGCAAACAGTTTGGCTTTAGGTTTTTGCCATAATTAATCTTGTTCTGCTAGTGGAAAGTCTGGTAGGAAGACCCTCAGATCTTTCTATAACTCCAGAAAAGATCCCCCTATACATGAGGTTTTGCATCTTTTTAATAATGTTTCTTTGACGTGTAGTCGTGGCCGTACAAATAAATGCACCTCACTCTGATGGCTCCGTTTGGTGCGTGTTTTGAGTTACTGTTGCTATTACAACCGATGTAACACGGAATAGCTTTGAAGTTACTGCTCCTTTGGAAATTTAGTATGAAAATTGATAGCTACTTTAATATTGCCCTCCCCGCCAAAAAAGCCGATCTAGTTTATACACGTGGTAGGAATATATATGTTCGTAGTCCTATATTTTTTCAACACAGAATATTAAGTTTTTTCCTAAAAATAATAAAATAGTGTTCCTTCTTGATCTACATTTGGTTGTAGTGAAGTTAGTCGTTTTAGGCTTTTATAGTTGTTAAAACTTTATATATTATATAGATTATATATATTTTAATGACTTAGAACCCAGATCTTTATGTGTTGCAGCCCTTTTTTACTTGAGAATTTTATTTTTGGTTTATTGTCTTTAGTTTTAAAAAGACCTTTTAGTCGTTCTTGAGAATGATTGTGAAGTTTTAACCTACTTAAAATATTGATGCTAGATTTTATTGCTAATTTTCAATGAATGCTTTCAAATCTTAAAATACAAGATAAATATAATGTACTTAGTGTTTATGACTTGAACATATGAAATTATAATTTGTATTTCATGTGTAAGTATAAAGCATAGTTCTGTGGTTATAACAGTAGAACCTAAAAGTGAGGATAAGGTTTTAGTCTCTGTTGATGAACTGCTTTGATGTGGCAATTGACTCAGAGGGACAATTGATCCAGCAAAGGACCACAAGTAATCATCTGACATAAGATTCAATTTTTAGAAAATCAGATTCTGGAATTAAAATGAAGCTCAATCTTTTAAAATTTTCTTTATATGATTAAAGAAAATTGCATCACAATGAGAAATGTTTGCATCACTGCAACATCTTGTTCTCTTTACTGTGTCTTACTGTCTTCTATTTTACATTTTCAGTTCGGAGAAACCCAACTGGGATTACCATGCCGAAATACAAGCATTTGGCCCTCGGTTACAGGAAACTTTTTCGTTAGATCTTCTCAAAACTGCATTTGTTAATAGCTGCTATATTAAAAGCGAGGAGGCCAAACGCCAAAAACTCGGAATAGAGAAGGAAGCTGTTCTTCTGAACCTCAAAGATAATCAAGAACTCTCTGAACAAGGGACATCTTTTTCACAGACATGCCTGACGCAGTTTTTTGAGGATGCGTTCCCAGACTTGCCCATGGAAGGCACTAAAAGTCTGGTTGACTATCTCACCAGTGAGGACGTGGTGTGTCATGTGGCCAGAAACTTAGCGGTGGAGCAACTGACGCTGAGCGCCGACTTCCCTGTCCCCCCAGCTGTGTTACTGCAGACTTTCTTTGCCGTAATTGGAGCCTTGCTACAGAGCAGCGGACCCGAGAGGACTGCACTCTTCATCAGGGTAGGTGATTGTTAGTTGCACATGCTAGAACATGCTTGAGGTAGAAAGAAAAATTTTTTGTACTTTACTTCTTTGTGCTATGACCTTGACAGGTTACATGTGAATTTTTCTCCTGATCCAAACTGAGAAAGACCTAAAGTTTTTTATCAGTTTAGTTCAGTCACTCAGTCATGTCCGACTCTGCGACTCCATGGACTGCAGCATGCCAGGCCTCCCTGTCCATTATCAACTCCCAGAGTTTACTCAGACTTGTGTCCATTGAGTTGGTGATGCTATCCAGCCATCTCATCCTCTGTCATCCCCTTCTCCTCCTGCCTTCAATCTTTCCCATCATCAGAGTCTTTTCCAAGGAGTCAGTTCTTTGCATCAGGTGGCCAAAGTATTGGAGTTTCAGCTTCAGCATTCAGTCCTTCTAATGAACAACCAGGACTGGTCTCCTTTAGGATGGACTGGTTGGACCTCCTTGCAATCCAAGGGACCCTCAAGAGTCTTCTCCAACACCACAGTTCAAAAACATCAATTCTTTGGCGCTCAGTACTGTAAGGCGTAGAGGGAGCTCAGAGGAGGCGACTGCCAATTCCAGCAGGGTTAGGGAAGTTTTACAGAAGTGACATTTGCCCCAAGGAGGTCATTCCAGGAAGAAACCTTGAGGAGCATATTCCCTTTGCTGTACAACATACCCTATACTTTCCTTATTTTATGTTGAGTTGCCCAAAAAGTTTCTTTAGGTTATTCTGTCACATCTTACGGAAAACCCAAAGGGACTTTTTTGGTCAATGCAGTACATAGTAGCTCATACCTCTTAATCGTGTTGAATTTTAAATTTCTGTTAAAAGTGAACTTTGAATTATGGTCCTTATTTTCCTTATACTAATTTAAATGTATAAATTATGTTTTTACATGCAGGACTTCTTAATTACTCAAATGACGGGAAAAGAACTCTTTGAGATTTGGAAGATAATAAATCCCATGGGGCTACTGGTACAAGAACTGAAGAAAAGGAATATTTCACTTCCTGAATCTAGACTCACTAGGCAGTCTGGAAGCACCACAGCTTTGCCTCTGTATTTTGTTGGCTTATACTGGTTAGTAAAATTTTAATCTTCATAATATTGATCAGAAGTCTTAAAAACTGACTTTTCACAATTCTTTAATAAACCTCGAATTGCATTAAAAGATTTTTTGAAAACCTCATTCCTTTGGTGATCTAGTCACTACTTCCTTTCCTGCTGGTCATCCTTAGGGGAAGGTAGATAATCTGTGGTTTGCTAATAGTAGCTTTTGTTAACCAACCATTCACTATAGAAATCTCATGGAGTATCCTGCTAATCTAAATATTTCTTTAGAAAAAATTTGACTTGTAATAGAGATTTAACCCCGGTCCACACTTGTAACCCTTCAACTGAGCCTAGAACTGAAAAAGAAACTGAACGTTGTCCATCAAAATAAGTTAGCCCATGCTGAGAACTTTTAGGTTTCTTAGTAACAGTTGACCTGCCTCAGGTTGATTTCAGGTGGATAGAAGTGTTAAGTGTAAAGTGTGAATATTTATAATGACTTTTAAAATTTAGGTAAATATTTTTCTGATTTTATATGACGTAGGACTTTGTAGGTATAAAAGCAGTGGAAGACATTGCAAAGGAGAAAATTGATGGTGTTATAAGATGTTTCATCTTTAGTTTTAATTGAAGTGCAAAGCAAAATGAGATGCTCTTATCAGATTGGCAAACCTTAAACGCATCCTTCATCAGGAGTTCATACACTGCTGATAGAAAGAAAAGAAAAGGCACAATATTTCTGATAGTTTTGGTGAATATTGCTGCCAAAATTAGACCAGGGAAAACTGATCTGTGTGCTTTGTTTTATGATGCACCATGTAATTTCAGGCTATTGTTGCATTTTTTTCCTAGTGATAAAAAGCTGATTGCAGAAGGCCCTGGGGAGACAGTACTGGTTGCAGAAGAAGAAGCTGCTCGAGTGGCACTTAGGAAACTTTACGGGTTCACTGAGAATCGCCGGCCCTGGGACTACTGTAGGCCCAAAGAGCCTGTGAGAGCAGAAAAGACCATTGCTGCCAGCTAGCCAGCCAGAGACGCGCAGCCTGAAACTTGTGAGCAAAATAGCGAGACGAACAAACATCAAAAGATGATCCAAGCTGGACATTTTTTAAATTGTAAAGAAATGTGTCTTATTCTTCATACTGAGTTCCTAAAATTGAACAAGTATTTATCAGGTCACTTCTTGTAGTTTCTTTTTAGTCATTTTTGTTCTGTCAAAAATCTTTTGATCTTTTGGTATTTTCCTGATAAATTTTAACTCAAATTCTTGATCTTATTATTGTATTTAACTTGTACAGTTAGGTATATTTTATTCCCTTCTGACTTTGAGGTATCATAATTTGAATGTATGTTTTACATGAAGTTTGCTGGAATGCCAATTAAAAAAGTTATTCTTCTTGTATTTCATTGTAGCTTAATTTGATATACCCAGATTAGTGAACTCTGCCTCTCTAGTACAGTTTTAGCTAAAATAGTTATAACTTTTAACCTTTAGAAATGTCAGGTGCTGATTATAACAATTAGGCATTTACGATAACTTAGGTGGCGACTACCGAGCCTGTGTTCCTAGAGCCTGTGGTCCATGGTAAGAGAAGCCTAGGTTTAAAATTCTGTATGCAAGTTAATTTCATAGCTATTTAATTTCCATAAAATGAATGGCGGGGATGTACATTTTATGCTTTTAAAATAAAACATGAAAATCAAAAGCAGATTAAAACATTGAAGCTAATGGAAGAATAAAGTATGTATTTATCAATTTAGTATTCTATGGGAGAAGGCAATGGCAACCCACTCCAGTACTCTTGCCTGGAAAAGCCCATGGACGAGGAGCCTGGTAGGCTGCAATCCATGGGGTCACTAAGAGTTGGACACGACTGAGTGACTTCACTTTCACTTTTCACTTTCATGCATTGCAGAAGGAAATGGCAAGCCACTCCAGTGTTCTTGCCTGGAGAATCCCAGAGACGGGGGAGCCTGGTGGGCTGCCGTCTATGGGGTCACACAGAGTCGGACATGACTGAAGCGACTTAGCAGCAGCAGCAGCAGTATTCCATAATCACAGCGACCATGTCCCAAGCATGGCTGTTAAATATCTTATTGTAACACATTTAATTCAGTAGAAGACACATCTTAAGAGTGTGTCTTTCTGGTTCTTTAATCCTTTGTGTTCAATTCAGTAATCCTCCTACTGCAAACTCCCTTTATTTCTTTTCAACTTTTTGGCAACAGTAATAATTTTCAGTTTCAGTCTGCCAGCAGTCACTCCCCAGAAGTTAACAAGAAAAGTGGGAGTTGAGAATAGAAAAGAGGTAAAATGTTTAAACTGGTAACACTTTCTGCCATGAGATCTTTTTGTAAAGGAAGAGGAAGAGTCTTTGAAACTCCTAACCAGTCTCAGGCAGCAGTTTCAAAGTGGACTTAATATCATCTAGGAGGACTTACTGGAGAAGGAAACAGCAACCCACTCCAGTATTCTTGCCTGGGAAATCCCATGGATGGAGGAGTCCAGTGGACTTGAGCGGTCACAAAGGGTTGGATACGACTTGGCAACTAAACAAGGTGAAAAAAGAAGACTTACAGCTATGACAGCTAACACAGAGACTGCTTTTGAAGGGGAGTTTGAGAATTACCTAGTTGGCTGGATTAGTTAGGTTAAGTGTAAACTTCTTCACCTTTCTTTTGAGAGTAACTCCACCTCCTAATAATTCAGCACAGGGATAGAGGACCAAACACAATAGTGAAATGCTACCCTTACATGTATCATCCACAAGTAGACACATAAGCATCTCATTGACAACACAGGAAAGAGATACTATATAAAAAGTTTCTGGGAAGCAAAAGATGGTATGTATCCTCCAACCACTTCTCATCCAGCATGTGCTAGAGCAATGTTCTAATTTTATTTTAGTTGAACTTTTTTTTTCCAAAAGTCTTTGGAGAACTCAGTTGCAAACTGAATAATCCTTTCCTCCTCTGTCAGTTCTACTGATAGATATCTCCTGCTCAGGGCAGTTTGCAAGACTGTAATCTACAAGTTTGGAGGGGAATTATCTTCACCCTTAGGTTTTTCAAGCTTCTAATCCTTGAATGCTTTTAGGGTTACACGTGGAACAAGTCTAGCTCTCTAGTTCATAAAAACTACTTTCTAGTGTAGCATTAGTTGCTCAGTCGTGTCCGACTTTGTGACCCCGTGGACTGTAGCCTGCCAGGCTCCTCTGTCCATGGAATTCTCCAGGCAAGAATACTGGGAGTGGGTAGCCAATTGCTTCTTGAGGGGATTTTCCTGACCCAGGGATTGAACCTGGGTCTCCATTGCAGGCAGATTCTTTACCATCTGAAACACCAGAGAAGCCGGTACCTGTAAAAAGCACCAATTAAAATACCATGAACTAGAATGTAGAAGACAATTTATATGCTCTCGCACTTCCATGTGAAGTAGCTTGAAACTTGGGACCAACTTGAACGACTACTTAATTTGCTATATGAGAGTAAGTATTACAGAAGTTTGATGTGTGGGCAAGAGGAGCATGTGGGTATGAGGGTATTGCCTAAAGGACTGTACTCAAGAGCATTCAGTGACCATTCCAGGACCCCTTTTTGACTGATGTCTAGTCCATGTTGAGAAGACAGTTGTTACGACTGTGGGAAGTTGATTGGATATGAGAGCACTGACTCAACCTTCGTACCGGAGAAAGATGAAGTCATTTACTTTGAAATTCTGACACTTCCATCCTCCAGTTTCCTCAGCCCCCAAAAAGTTCCTTACCCAAAAGTGTAATATTGATGTCTATAGACTCAATTATCTAAGCATCATTCTTTTTTACTGTAGTTCATACTGTTATTATATGCATATATAAAATAGGGCATATTATTCTCAAAAGTGTTTTATGTGGTTTTAAGGAAGTGAAATATTAGTAAAAACTATCCCTGCAACTAGACATTATAGTAAGTGAAGTAAATCAGAAAAAAAATAACATGGTATCACTTATATGTGGAATCCAAAATACGGCACAAATGAACGTAATTATGAAACAGACTCAGATAAAGAGAACTAACTTGTGGTTGCCAGTAGGGATGGGAGAGGAATGGACTGGGACTTCTATATTACATATCGAATCGATAAACAAGAATATTAAGCAAAACAAATACCCGTCCCCCCCCAACTATTATCCTAGTTAGGAATGAAACAAGGCTATTTTTTTAGCGTTCAGCATGTTAGGGATTTGGGCCACAAGATGGTGCTCTAACCCTACTTCTCAGTGAAGTGTGAGTGGCATGCAAAGTAACATTAGGGGGAGCACTTTTCTTCCCAAACGGGAAAGATTGATTACATAGAATTATAGCGAAATACAACTTCTAGACCTCCTATAGCTCTCTTCTGCGACCTCACCTTTTCTCCCCTCAGGATGTAAGGTTAGGAATTTCACGTATGAGCAATTCACTTCTGATGAATGAGCCAATGTTTGGACCTCGTTTTATCTTGACCAGAAAGAGTTAACATTTAAGGGTTGTCATAGATAATATGTAGAAAAGACCTTTTTTTTTTTTTTTCTTTTTTTGGCCCCTTCTTGTTACTCTTTCCTCCTCTTTTTTATGATGGAAGAAAATGCACGGCAGAGGCAAGGGACACTGTCCATCTTGACACTTAATAAAACCGGATGTGGCCATCCTTCTCATGGGGGTGGGGGTAGGGTGGGGTCCAGCTCACAGCGTTCCCCAGCTGCAGGCAGCCCCTTGAGGACATGGTCAGGCAGCATGCCACACACCTCTGCATCTTTAAGCCCACCTTTTCTCTTCCCTTCAGCAGATCCCCGAGTCTTCTCTCAGTGAAGCCCTCTAGCATGGTTGCTTGACCCTAGAGCCATGGTTCACAACTTCTGTTGCTTCTCAGAGCATTTGAAAGCCACAGTTCTGGGATACCAAGGCTGATTGCTATACTGAATTGAATCTTGCAAACTGAGGACAATTTTTCCAAGAAAAAAAATGCATGCAGTCAAAAATCACAACCACAAGCACACAGGCTTCTGAAAGAAGCAAGCTTTCTTGGCATTAGTAGTGTCTGTGCTTCCCACTCAGTGTTCATTGGCTCTTGTCCAATTACCTGGCTGCCTGTTAGTTCTCACTAATGACCAAAGAGTAAGAGTTTTAAGAAAATTTTTTGAGATGGAGAAAACTGAATACGTTAGTTCATTCTCCTTCAATTGAGGAGGAACCCATTATTTGATTATTCAGTGAACACCTCTTTAACTGATCTGTTGTGTGGTAAAATTGCACAGTGAACGTGTGACTTTATTTTAATGAGTTTTGCAGAAGAGAAATGAGGACATTGTCAGCTGGAGAAGGACATTTTCAGTCTGACGAGGAAGGTCTATCTGACTTTCTGATGACACTTTCTTTACATAAACTATTGGTATTAGCGTCTCCACAGCAAAACATGTCAGTAAGAAAGATTTATCAGCAGACGATACAGTTAATGAGGCAAATGCAGTCAAAACTCAGCACAACCCTCAGACTAACAACAACAATCACCATTAGGTCAGGCTCCTGACAATCTGCCACTCAGGTTTTGATCCTGGGATTGCTTTTCATCTAAGAGGGACAAGCACAAAGGCCTACCTGTCTTCTCTTTACCTTCTGCAGCTGGGATTATAAACTTTACTTAAAGTTTTTTTGTTATTTTTTATTAAACTTTTTTTCTAATGTGGACCATTTTAAAGTCTTTATTGAACTTGTTAATAATTATGTTTTGGTTTTTTGGCCACAAGGCATATGGGGTCTTAGTTCCTCAATCGGGGATTGAACCCACGCCACCTGCGTTAGAAGGCAAAGTCTTAATCACTGGACCACCAGGGAAGACCCAGGATTACAAACTGGATGAAAGAGGTACAGCATTAAGGAGTTTAAAAATTTATTTACATTTTGCTGCCTCATATGCAATAATCTGCAAGCAACGATGTACCTGGCATTGTGTAGAGTAGTTTCTCGTTTAGCAAATTCCTCCTTTAAATCACAACTGCATCCTTTTTTCTTCAGGATTTCAGTGAGTGTCAGAGGTGCAGTTTGGGGCATCTTGAAAGAAACAGAGCTTAGCCAGCGGTGTTGTCCACTCTTTGGCCACCCAAAGTGGACTCTTGGTAGGACACGGTGTCTTTCTGCATCACAGGAGGTCAAGGATACAGCAGTCGGCCATCAGCTTACAAAAAACCTCACCTCTCCCAGGGAGTCACCACCAATCACATCTACTCGGCCTGTTCCCAGCAAACTCCACCCTTCCTCCTTCAGTTTTTTAGGTCCCTTAGTGCAGAGCTCAAGTGTCCTTCCATTTTTAATTTTCGGAAAAACAGAGCTACAGGGACAAAAGCTACCCCTTTGTGTCTTTTTTTAAAGTTCTCTTACGACTGGCATTTTTTTCAAGTCATCTGTCATCATTTCCTTTTCAGGACAAAGACTCAGGCCGACAAGACAGCGCTTTCAACTTACTTGGGTCAGTGCCCACTCTTTTTCCCATTGTGTCTCAGGTGAATTGAAATCCCCATCTCATTAAGTGTCCAAGGAGTGAGTTTCCTGGTTGTTGATCTCCACTTTTCCAGCTTGTCCGGGGGTTTTCCCCACACCAGCTGCATGTCCTACAATTCAACTCAATTTCAACACTGCCTACCTGGAGAGAGCATCAGGTCCCATAGATTAAGGGCTCAGAAGACTGCTTCCACTTGACATGCCAGGTGGAAGCTCAGGTTGTTACCCTGTGCCTCTGACCCACTGGCTATAAATCAGAGGTTTCCATGACCCTTCCTTGGGTTCACTAAATTTGCTAGAGCAGCTCACAGAATGCAGAGGAGTATTTCATTTACTAGATTACTGGTTTCTTATAAGAGGACATAACTCAGGGACAGCCAGATGGAAGAGATCAATAGGGCAAGGGCTGAGGGAAGGGCAAGGGTAAGGAGTTTTCAAGGAGCATGCTGCCCTCCCTATATCTCAACTGTTGAGTTCACCAATCCAAGAGCTCTGCAAACCATCATCTTGGGTTTTCACAGAGACTTCATTTCATAGCCTGCTGCTGTTGAGTTGCTAAGTCAGGTCTGACTCTTGGCGACCCCATGGACTGTAGCCCACCAGGCTCCTCTGTCCAGAGGATTTCCCAGGCAAGAATGCTGGAGTGGGCTGCCATTTCCTTCTCCAGGGGATCTTCCTGATCCAGGGATTGAACTTGCATCTCCTGCATTGGCAGACGGATTCTTTACCACTGAGCCACCTGGTTTCATAAGCATGACTGGTGAAATCATTGGCCATCAGTGACTGACAGAACCGCTAGCCAGCCCTCCAACCCGAGAGGTTGGGGTGTGGGGCCCCCAAATCACATGGTTGGTATTCCTGGTGGCCAGTCCCCATCCTTGGGAGCTGCAAGTTACCTTAACTTATTAACATAACAAAAGACACCTTTATTGTGCTCCTCACTTAAGACATTCCGAGTTTGGGGAGTTCTGTGCCAGAAGCCGGGATGAGGAACAAATACTGTATATATATATTTTTATTATAAATCACAGCACCACATCAAATATAATCTTTTACCCCAGGTCTGTCATATTTGTGGCAATCTCCATATTTTAAATTTATTCCAGTTTCCTTCAAAGTGTTCATAAATGTTATCATTTTGAAGGCAAGGCCTTCAGACCCACTAAGTGTATCAAAAGATAAAAGTTGAATTTTAGAAAAATAATTTGATGAACTTTCCCCCTAAATCCAGGAATTATAAACAAGGTTTATGAATCAGCTCCCTGGGCTGGGACGATCCCCCGGAGAAGGGCATGGCAACCCACTCCAGTATTCTTGCCTGGAGAACCCCCATGGACAGAGGCGCCTGGAGGGCCTGTAGTCCATGGGGTCACAAGAATCGGACATGACTGAGCGACTAAGCACAAACACGAGTCAGCCAGGATCAAAACTGGGTATTGGCTGATGAATATAAAAAGTTAATAGAAACTGCAGTAGGACTGGAGGCCAGAAGGGGGAGCTCTCACACCTGTGAAAGATGAACCCAGCAAGGAAAAGACAGACTTTTTGTACCAGGCGAAGACTCAGCCTGTGGGAAGCCATGAACCCTTTTCTATCACAGCTCTCAACTTCCTGTTCTCCTCTATAAAGGCATTTCCTTTTCTTGCCATGGGGGTAGATAGTACTCCTGTCACTATAGTTGCATATCCCAAATTGTAATTCTCTGCTTATCCCGAATAAACCCATCTTTGCTGAAGAAATACCTGGCATTCTACATGCTTTAGGCCAACAGGAGGAAGGGCTAAAGATGAGTTAAGTTGAGCAGATCAAATGAAAGAGAGAGGATATACAGATATATATGGGCTTCCCCCATGGCTCAGAGGGTAAAGAATCCGCCCACGGGGCAGGAAACATGGATTAGAAGCCTGGGTCAGGAAGATCCCCTGGAGGAGAAAAATGGCAACCCATTCCAGTATTCTTGCCTGAAAAAAATCCCATGGACAGAGGAGCCTGGTGGGCTACAGTTCACAGGCTCGCAAAGAGTCAGAGACAACTGAGAAACGAAATACATACTCATAGATATATATAGCCTGAGACCCTTGGTGTTATGAACCTTCCATGTTCATAACTTCCATGTTCAAAACTTCCATGTTCCAAGTTTTATATATCATAAATTTGAAACATTAAAATATTTTGAAGAGGCATTCAGAAGTGAGACCAGATACTGCCAAATTTAACATGCCCAGTAAAATCTGACTAATTTACTGGGGAGCACACTGCCTGTATTATGTAACAGGGCCACTACATTGACAAGACAAACTCTTTTGGTCCTTTCTGGAATGAGAAGTGCAGAGTCGAGTCTTAGTGCTGCAGGCACTTTTATATCTTCCTGGACTAACGAGCACTTGGTCCTACTTCCTTATCTTAAATATACACTTGCAATAGTTAAAGACTTTTCTAGGCTAAGATTCTCTCACCCTTCTAAAATCAAGCCACTTAGGGAATGGACAATATTTATCTTTGTACTGCCTGGTACTTGGTACCCAGCAGGAATACGAATGAATGAATGAAGTGTATAATTCTCAAATTACTACTAACATTATACCTTTTTAAAACTATTCAAAATAACTGGATGGGATCAGAAAATTGAACACCAGTAAAACTAGCATGTTTGCTAGAATACAAGTGGTCTCATGTAACCATTCAAATTCTTTTACACTTAAATCAGGAAAACAATTGTCCCCTTGCTCCCTTCTCTCTTGGTTAATAATCAAGGTGGTTGTTGTTCAGTTGCTGAGTCACATCCAATTTCTTACGACCCCATGGACCGTAGCTAGAGAATACTAGGGAATTTGCCATTTCCTTCTCCAGGGGATCTACCCAAACCAAGGGATCGAACCCGCGTCTCCTGCTTGGCAGGTGGATTCTTTACCTCTGAACCACCTGGAAGCCCTAACAATCAAGGTATCCACATTTAAATAGTTGCAAACTGCAAGACTCAGTCTATCTGACAAATAATTGTAAACGACAAACTGGTGAAGAGTTGAACATGAGGTTTTAACGTACAAGGAGAGGAATAGAGCTAATGGGTTAAAAAAAATAGTTTTTGACAACTACTATTCTTACAAACTATTTTTATTTAGAATACAAACTATTCTTATTTAGATAAGGGTACCCAAATCTCTAGAAAATTAATAAAACAGATAAAATAAAAATGGTAAACTTAGAATTGTGATGAGTTCTCCAAAAACACAAAGGACAAAAAAAATCCCACAAAAACTTGCTTTGAAAAACAAGCATTCTAGCCTATCATCAAAAATGATGTTCACCGGGTAACTTCTTTCTGCTCTTGCTACCAAACCCCTCCCTACCTTTGCTGGGAAACCTCAGCCCTGGCCTGAGGAACCCTATCTGAAATTAGAGACAGGATTTCTCTGTGACAGAAGTTCCCCTGAACTGATGCTTTTGAACTGTGGTGTTGGAGAAGACTCTTGAGAGTCCCTTGAACTGCAAGATCAAACCAGTCAATCCTAAAGGAAATCAGTCCTGAATATTCATTGGAAGGACTGATGCTGAAGCTAAAGTTTAAATACTCTGGCCATCTGATGTGAAGAACCGACTCCTCATAAAAGACCCTGATGCTGGGAAAGATGGAAGGCAGGAGAAGGGGATGACAGAGGATGAGATGGTTGGATGGCATCACCAACTCAATGGACATGAGTTTGAGCAAGCTGCAGGAGCTGGTGATGGACAGGGAGGCCTGGCGTGCTGCAGTCCATGGGGTCGCACAGAGTCAGACACGACTGAGTGACTGAACTGTGGGTGCTGTGCTAAGTCACTCAGTTGCATCCGACTCTTTGCAACCCCATGGACCATAGCCTGCCAGGCTCTTCTGTCCATAGAATTCTTCAATCAAGAATACTGGAGTGGGTTGCTATGCCCTCCTCCAGGGGATCTTCTCGACCCAGGGATTGAACCCAGGTCTCTTGTTTCTCCTGCACTGGAACAGACGGAGATTTGGGGAGGTGCTGGCGTCAGGGGTTTTTTTGTTATTTGCCTAAGTGCAAAGGTTTATTAGAAGAGGTTCCTGCTGCTGCTGCTAAGTCACTTCAGTCGTGTCCGACTCTGTGCGACCCCATAGAAGGCAGCCCACCAGGCTCCCCCGTCCCTGGGATTCCCCAGGCAAGAACACTGGAGCGGGTTGCCATTTCCTTCTCCAATGCATGAAAGTGAAAAGTGAAAGTGAAGTCACTCAGTCGTGTCCGACTCTTACGACCCCATGGACTGCAGCCCACCAGGCTCCTCCATCCATGGGATTTTCCAGGCAAGAGTACTGGAATAGGGTGCCATTGCCTTCTTTGAGAAGAGGCTGAGGTATTTTTAAAAGGCTGTTTCTTTTGTTGTATTTTCAAATAGCAGAGAAATAGCTTTTTCTTCTTCTTCTTTTTTTTTTTTTTTTACTACTCATAACACTTTATTTTTACTTTGTACAAAATACAAAAATGCAAATCCAAAGAGTACAGACCAGTAGTGACAGGCACACTGCACAACAGCAAACCTTGTCTAGCAAGACATTAGTTTTTTAAACTTTATTTTAGTGGATACATGCATTATATAAAATAACAACAACAAAAACACACAAAGAGGCTAAAGATTTCACTATTTCTACCCCCAAAGTAATGCAAGATTACTTTTAAGACTTTGGATGAGACCAAAAAAATTTTTAAAAGGCCAATAATATTTTTTTCATATAAAAGTAAAAGCTACCATAAAATGTCCTTTTTTCCCCTCCCCCATCACACTGACTAAATTTTTCTGAAAAGCCACACATATAAACAAAACAAAACAAAAATCCTGAACTGGACAGTAAATACTCAAGAGGGTTGTTAACCTAGGTAACCGCTCAGTAGTTTAAAGAATCTTTTAGACATTTTGAAGCCTTTCTATTCATTTCTCAGTACAGTGTTCCACCATCCTGCCCTTTTCCCCCTTAAGACTTCCCAGAACAGAAATGCTGCATCATTGAGTCTGTGAACCTAAGAACTAGTTTTGAAAAAGAAAGTCATGTACAAAAATATTTAACAGAACTAGGAAAGATGTAGGAAAGGAGTCTTTTCTTCACAGCAAAGTAGTCTTTGCTTTGCATGGTTCCTTCCATATATTCTTCAAGGTTTGTTTATCTGCCCCATGAATAAGACAGCACCTAGAGAATTAAAAGGAAAGAATGCATAACTCTAGTCTTTCAGATAAGATGGAAGGTATATCTAAGGGGAGGTTTCTGGGCTGTCCTTAACCCCACTGCTCTTAAGCAATGCTATCCAATGGAACTTTCTGCAGTGATGGGAGTGGTCTGCATCTTCACTGTCCAATATGGTAGCCACTGGTCACGTGTGGCTATGGAGCCTTTGAAATGTGGTTTAAGAAACTGAATTTTAAATTACATTTCAATTGTTGTTGTTTAGTCACCAAGTCATGTCCGACTCTTTTGCAACCCCACGGACTGCAGCCTGCCAGGTTCCTCTGTCCATGGGATTTCCCAGGCAAGAATACTGGAGTGGGTTGCCACTTCCTTCTCCAGGGGATGTTCCCAACCCAGGGATCGAACCCAAGTCTCCTGCATTGGCAGGTGGATTCTTTACCACTGAGCCACCTGGGAAGCCCTTCATTTTAATTAAAGTTAAAAAGCTAAGTCTCACGTGTGGCTAGAGGCTCCTGTTTGGACTGTTTGGCTCAGGAGCACACTAATTATAATGATTAAGATACAGTGAGATAAAAGGATAGGAGGCAGCTTAGGTTATTGATCAAAAGCAGAGTAAAAGCTAGAATATGTTAGTTTCTACTCTGCACCAACATGAAGACAACCTCTTCACAAAGACAGTCTTAATTATTCTTCATAACTGTACTAAGAGTTAGGAATTACTGTTATTCTAATTTTAAAGATGAAGCTAAAAGACAGAGCCAACTTTGAACCCATGACTCTCGGAGCTAAGATTGACTGAACTAACAATTCTCAGGTCATAACAGCAGGGTGTCCTTACAAAGGTTGAAGACATGTAGCTTCCTGAAAAATTTACCTAATTGCATTTATTTAAAAAAAAAGTCAGCAGATGTCAAAAAGCCCCAATGGACTGCAGAGCTCTTCAGGTGTTAAAAAAAAAAAAAACAAAAACAAAGAGACAAAACCTAAAATCCTATGTTTGAGAGATGCCATCACACTGTGTAAAAACAGTCTGATTCTCCTTTCTCTGCAAAGGACTGTTACATGACTCAAAGTATTGGCACTTGCTGACACATGGGAGAAGGATTCAAAGCTGCACGGATGGAGTGAACAATGGGAGAGGACAATCACTCACCTGTAGGATTATGTCGGATGAAAAACAGAAAAGGTCTGTCTACTATAAACCAGGGAGGCGATGACCTTGCAATCAGAATCGCAGCTGCGGGAAGAAAAGGAAAACCCATTGTGCACCCAGCATGAGGCCGCAAAGGCAGCACGTAATTCAAGGCAGGACATCGTTCCCGTCCCAGAGGCTGGCCATGAAACAACAGGCCCTGTGGTCACCACTGACAGCACAGCCCCCAAGGGCCAGGCCCTTTCCAATCCGCCTCATTTAAATGTTCACACAAGCCCATCTCCTTTAAAAAACATGCTTACTCCAGATAGCGCTCTTATGAGGATGAACTGAAACACACCACAGCTCTTAGAACAATGTGTGTGTGTGTGCTCAGTTGCTCAGTTGTGTCTGACTCTGCAACCCCATGGACTGCAGCCCATCAGGCTCCTCTGTCCATGGGATTTCCCAGGCAAGAATCCTGAGGTGGGTTGCCATTTCCTCCTCCAGGGGATCTTCCAGACCCAGGGATCGAGCCTGTGTCTCTTGCATCTCCTGCATAGGCAGGTGGGTTCTTTAACAGTGTTTGCCACTTAATAAGCACCCAATGCAGGCGGATCCTTTACTACTAGAGCCACGAGGGAAGCCCCAGGAAGGATTTCAGTTTAAATGAGGCCCTGAAGGCAGGGCTTGAATCCAACAGGACTGGTGTCCTTACAGGCAGAGAGGGAGAGGCCAGGGCTGTGAACACACAGGAAAGGCCGTGGGGGGCACAGTGAGCGGGTGGCCGTCTGCAAGCCAAGGAGACAGGCCTCGGGAGACACCAATCTTGACAACACCTTGATACTGGACTTCTGCCTCCAGAAACGAGAAGTACATTTCTGTTGCTTAAGCCGCCTACTCTGGGGTAGCTTGCCATGGCAGTCCTGGCAGACTAACACAGCAAGGCTGGCTTCAAGGGCATGTGACCTGGGCAGTCACAAGACCCCACACTCACAGTGGCCCTACACTTGGTCTAGTGCTTTGTGGATGCTGACTTGAAATTTTTTTTTTAATATTATTTACTTATTTGACTGTACTGGGTCATAGTTGTGGCATGCAGGATCTTTAGTTGTGGCATGTGGGGTCTAGTTCCCTGATGAGGGATCGAACCGAGGCCCCCTGCACTGGGAGCACAGTCTTAGCCACTGGACCACCAGGGAAGTCCTTGAAATTCTTAGTAAGTTTTGAACAAAAGGATCCATGTTTTCATTTAGCACAGGGCCCTGCAACTTACATAGGCGGTCCTAATAGCACTAATTGGCAACACTGCTCAATAACTTTGGCAAAATTTAGATGTCATTTTCTAGCTCTTTGTTTTAAGTGCTATTTTAAGGAAATAAAAATTAAATGTTTATTCTAGAAAGGCAATAAAGGGTCTATTTTGAGTCCAAGTGGTACATTTTAATGACCAGAAATATTTGACCTAGTTACAAGGAAAGCTAAGACAGTCACTTTATGAGTTCACAGAGTTTGGCCAGATCTATTCATCCAATCTCATATGGATAATTAGGGGGTACAAAAACCAACCTAAGACTGTTCTGTTTTCTCCTTCATTATATGAGCCATTGAGGAGAAAACAAATGGGGAAGTTCTAATTATCGAAGAAGGCTGTGGAGCAATCCTGCCAGAATTCAACAGTTGCTTGCTAATTCTTCACTTGGTCCTGGATAGACTCGATTGGCTATTTTCCTATTAGTGGTTGCTAGTATTTTGTGTTTCAACATGAAGATGGGGCTTTTCTGCCAATAAGAGGGCACAATATGCTTGATTTGTCTGACAGTGGGGGCGGGGGGTGTCAGTTAACCACCATCCTTAGGTCAAGTCTGAGGGATCCTGTTTTTATGAAGAAAGATGTATTAGAACACAGCTGTGCCCATTTGCTTGTATAGTCAGTCTATTCTGCTTTCACACTGCAAAGGCAGAGCTGAGAAGTGGAGAGGGAGCCTGTACGAATCATAAACTATGTCCCATCCCGCTCTTGACAGAAAAGGTCTGCTGACTCCTGTCCTGGAGGAATTTCTACTGAAATACTTTCTGTCATGGAACAGACCCTGAGCTTCATGGATGCGGATTTTCCCAAGTTCACCACTGTCTCCCAAGGGTCAGCCTGCAGCGCCTGCCTAGAAATCGGCTCAGGACACAGTAGCTGGGTTGATGAAGGGACGGGGTGTGCTTGCTCCCGGCCCCAAGACCCAGGGCTTACTCACTTGTTGCTGCTGAAGCTTTGGTTCCATCTTCACTGACTTCGATTTTTGCTTTTTGCAAGATGTGAGAAACATGAAGGTTTTCTGACCCTGTTTCCAGAAAATAAAACAGAAACAGCATTTGCTTGATATGTAGGCCACTGGGTTGGGTGAGAGAAGTAATCTTGAAGCCAGGACAAGTTTCAGTCCTTAAAAGGTGTTAGGAAAGGGTGGGACGGATCGAGATAGTGGCATGGAAACATATACATTACCATATGTAAAACAGATAGCCAGTACGACTCGCGGGGAGCTCAAACCATGACAACGTAGGGGGATGGCATGGGGTGGGAGGGGTTTCCAGAGGGAGGGACATATGTATACCTGTGGCTGATGCATGTTGATGCATGGCAGAAACCAAGACAATATTGTAAAGCAATTATCCTTCAATTAAAAATAAATAAATTAAAACAAAAAAGTGTCAGAAGAAGTGACTTCTGACAGTCCCCGTGATGGAAGGGTGTAGGGCGACTGTCACTGTGGTGAATTTCAGTCTCTGCTAAGTGAACTGTGACGTCACTTCACAGCAGGGAGTCCAGGACCCCAAGTGTGTTAATGCCTCTGTCGGTTCAACTCCGATCACTTAAGAATTTTATTAAAAAAAAATAAAAAGAGGGGAGCTTTAAAAAGGTAATCTAGTTTTCTGGAAGAAGCAAGCCAACAGTATTACTTTTCAATTACAGAATCTCAGATCCAGAAAAAATACGGCACATAAACACGAGGAACCTGTGGCCCAGAGTGTTAAGAAACTCTTAACCCCAGTCCCATGGCTCATTGATGGCAGAGTAAGAGCCGTCTTTTCCTAACAGAAGTCCCTCACTTCAGGGCAGAGTAGTGACCGAGGAGGAGGAGCCAGGCTCAGAACTGCAGCCAGGCCCCTGGGACCTTCTACTGAACACCCTTTCCTTCTCAGCAGATCTCACCATTCCTGCAACACCCACTGGGGTCAGCATTTGAGGAGGACGAAAACAGAAGTTACTGTTGACCCTGAGGGGACACAGGTCTGGTGCGAAGGGAGAAAAGTGCGTTTTGGATCGTCTGCTTTGAAATCGTCTGCACTGGTGCTCGGCTCTCATGTGAATTGTGAATGAGAGACGCGTTTCCAGGGCCCTCATCACCTGCACACGGTTAAACAGAACGTCTCAGGAGACTTTCTGGCAGCTGCTCCTCCCTCGGAACACCTGTGAACACCCTGTCACAGGTATCTAGTATTTAAGTTACAATGCGTGATCCTAAAGGGGAAAGTGCAGGGTAAAACAGCACTTCCCAGGATTCACTGGGATGAGGAACCTTGTTCAGGTGAAGATGCTGAGTCAGTAGGTCTGAGTCAGACCCACGATCGTGAATTTCAGACAAGGAGATGCTAATGCAGCTGGATAAGGGAAGAGAGTTTGGTTAACATGGGATGAGAGTCTCAGAATATCTATGGAGCTGCAGTTTTACCAGGGGAGTCATGTTAGTCCCCACAACAGGTATCCATGTGTTCACTAACAGGGAACTGAGGTTGGTACTGAACTATTCTCTTATCTTATTTTCTTATCATACTAATCAAGGGGAAAAGTACGAAATGGAGCACAAATAATGTTTAAGCCTTGTCTGTGGAAGAAGCTGGCTGTGCTATCAATTAAAAAGACAAAGGACCATCCACTGAGATATGACTCAAGGGAAAAAAAATTACATGTAACTGGCAAATGAAGGGATATCATACCAGCTGTGTCCTAGATGGTCTGGCAAAGGCAATTAATCAGCCTCCTTTGAATTTATATTTCAGATTAATGGGATTGAGATGCCAAAATCCTATTTGCACATACTGGCATCTGCAGTTGTTTGGTGGAAGCTAAGCCATTTGAGAGCTCAAACATTCTTGATCTTGAAAATTTGAAAATACAGGGGAAAATTGTGCATTTGGAAAAAGAAGGGACTAATATCTAATTAAGAGCCAAATTTTTAGGTAATGGAAACAATACATGAAATGTTTCTTTAAATGAATGCAGTCACATAGGTTTCCCATGAAATGTACATAGGAAATGCCTCATCCTGATGTGTGTGAAGGCTCAGTAGCATCACTTGGCGAGGCATCCAATGAAACCCTGAAGAGTTTTACAGCAACACATTCCTAATGTTGACCTTTTCTTTCTGAACAAATCAGAAACTTGGTTTATAACATACTGTTCAAGTCTAAGAGCAAGTTTTAAATTGAACATACTCGTTATTTTTGCAAAATTCGCCTTTGATGGATCAAACATATCGGTGATGCCAAGGACTTTCAGCGGCTCCTTCAAATCTGTTTGAGCTACAGCTGTGAACCTAGCACAAAAGCAGAAAACAGAGGGAAAATCATTATAAATGATACAAAAGGATATAATCCATGCCAGTGGAAAAAAATGTTTACAGACATGTTTGTAAATGTATACTCTGAACAGTCATATCTTAAATTTTAACCCCAAGATTTAAGTACCAGGTAAGTAGAGAACAACCCATCTCTCAAACATGTACATGGCAAAACGGAACAGTAACAGCAAGTAGGGGGGTCCTCACCCTCATGGGCAATAGGTTCCCCATTCCAGCCCAAGGAAGAGCTATGGAAGTACTTTCTCTTATGCTGAATGGGGAGATGCAGGGTTGCAATAGGAAATAATCTCCGCATTCTCTTACAAGTTAATTGCTAAAGGGATATTGCCTTTAAGCTTAAATTATACCTACTGGCCCGTCTCTGGGAACCCTGCCTCCCAGGTAATCAGCATTAAGCTAACAGACTTTTGTTTAGCTCATAGGAAATAGGCCAAGCCCACCTGTGAATGATTGCAGGGAGGAAGAAATTGACACATCCCCTCCGGAGACTGATGGAAACCAGGAAATGTTCCTCTTTACTCCCTCCCCTTTCAGTATACAAGAAGCCTGAATTCTAATTCAGGCAAGATGGTTCTTTGGGACACTGGTCCACCATCTTCACAGTCTGCTGGCTCTCTGAATAAAGTCACTATTCCTTACCCCAGCAACTCATCTCTCTCTCTCTTCCCTTTCTTTTAGAATATTTATTTATTTGGCTGCTCCAGGTCTTAGCTGCGGCACTCGGAATCTTTGATCTTTGTTGTGGCATGTGGGATCTTTAGTTGTGGAATGTGGGACCTAGTTCCCTGACCGGAGATTGAACCCAGGCCCCTTGCTTTGGGAGCAGGAAGTCTTGGCTACTGGACCACCAGGGAAGTCCCAGCAACTCATCTCTTTATTGGTTGCTCGATGAGCACTAGACTTGGTAACAGGGTACTGACAAGTGTTCAGTATTCTACAGTCTATCCCCGTATCCAACCACAGAACCACCATCGTTATTGGGATTGTGGATGGTCAAAGGGGGGAGATACATTCCTGCTAGTTAAGTGTTTGCATTCTGGAAGCATTTTACCATCAAAACAGGGGCAAGCATTAGGAATGACATTCCTTTGCGTATGATATGGATTTGTTGGATACTTGGACTATCTGGCGTTATAGCTATATATGTAAATGTCAGTTATTAAATCTGTCATCAGATGTGTTTACCAGATTTTATCACATCCTGTGGGAGAGCAGCAAGGGTAAGTGAGCAGACTCATCACAGATGGGCTATAATGGTAATTTACCATTACAATGATAATTTATGTACATCACCAGCCTATTCATTTACGGCAAGCACTGCCTTATGTGAAGGCTTATTTTACAACAAAAAACTCTTGGGAGGATTATTATAATACTTATGATGAATATATGCCTCTGATTGCTTAACTCAGTGACTAGAGAATTAAAAGCTATCAGAACTGGAAGGTATGAGTGTGTGTGTGCTCGATCGCATCCAACTCTTTGCGACCCCATGGATGTAGCCCGCCAGGTTCCTCTGTCCATGGGATTTCTCAGGCAAGAATACTGGAGTGGGTTGCCATGTCCTATGCCAGAGGGTTTTCCCGACCCAGAGATCAAACCCGCACTGGCAGGCGAATTCTTGACCACTGAGCCACCAGAGAAGCCCCCTTTGAACAGTGAGCATTACGAAAACCCCTGTAGTGCCACCGCAGCTTGTGGTCTGGTGGAGGGCCTGGTGACCAGGCTGTTTTCTCTCCATCCCCATCGTCATTATCCTGCCACAGAAGAGGCACGCGGATTGAAAACCAACTTCTACAAAAGCACAGCTCTGTATTCCCACCATGCAATTTCTGCACAATTAAGCGGGTCTGGTGTTGCGCCAGCCTTCGGTTGTCCGGTACAGGACACAGTCACTCCCAGGGCTCAGGGCTGCCGCTGTTTCCTCTTTCAGGGACGGGGCTACTTACTTGGGCAGGATGACCTGCACGCGCTTGGGCACCATGGTGCTCACCCAGCTGTCGATGGTCTTGGTGCTGATGTGAGGGACGATGGCGGAGAGCGGGACGGAGCTCTCTGTCGGCAGCGCGATCAGCATGCTGATGCTTTCGCCGTGGTAGGGCAGCTCAATGAAGTTGTACCATAAGCCACTGGGGGTGCTTGTCGACCCTAAATAAATCAGAGGCAGGTTCAGGGCACCCTTGGTGACTTCCAGGAGGGGCACGAGCAGTTGCTGATGGCCAGGGTAGCTTTTATTTATTTCATTGTGTTGACTTTGGGGCACATACTTTTATTGTTCTCCATTTTTTATACGCCCATTTCCCAAACATGTTTATTCACCTTTTGAATCTTTCAGATCCTCGGGGCCGACCACATACTGTGTGAGTTAGTCGCCCAGTCACATCCAACTCTTTGTGATGCCATGGACTGTAGCCCACCAGGCTCCTCTGTCCATGGGATTATCCTAGGCAAGGATACTGCAGTGGGTTTCCATTTCCATCTCCAGGGAATCTTCCTCACACCCCCCCGCCCCCGGGCATCATCAAACCTGCGTCTCTTACGTCTCCTGCATTGGCAGGTGGGTTTTTTACTGTCTGAGCCTCCAGGGAAGCCCCCACCACACACCACACAGTAGGCATCAACAAGCACTTCATTTTCAAAGGATGGCCATTCATGCATCCATTCTCCTTTTAACAGTAAGAAGATGACTGATATTCAGGCCCCATATGTATTTTTTTAAAAGATGAGAAACAGCTCATTTTCAAAATCAAGATAACACTCAGGCGAGTGTGTCAGGTGGTTTGGTCCTAACTGCTTCGCCTTTTATTTCATTTTTTGTATTATAAGATCTCTAGAAGACAAATAAATGCCCAGCCACGTTCGTCTACACATTACTCACTGCTTTCCCCCTTCATTTTCTGTTTTATGAAAGCTTCCAAAAACAGCTTTCTTAGAAAGTCAAAGATAAGGGCAATTATTTCTTCCTTCCCTGGTAAAGAATTCTTTAGTCTAGACATGTCTAGAATGCCTTTGGCCACACTAAATCTAAGTAGAATTAAACCAGATCACAAGGCATGTAGAATACAGTGCTTTGTAAGAAGCTGACCTTTATCAGATGGATGAAGGGGTGAATGTGAGCTGCCTAAGCATGATTCTTTTGGTGGAGCCTCCGTGTGTATGAAGAAAAGTTGGGGGTGGGTAGTCAACAGCTTCCCCTGTTTAGGGTCCACTCTGTGCCAGGCCCACACCAACCACGCCAACACACTTAGGATCTACAGCACCCCACAAAGTAGATTTAAGCCGTCCTATTTCACAGCTGTGAAAGTGAAAGTGTTAGGCACCCAGTCGGGTCTGACTTTGCAACCCCGTGGACTGCAGCCAGCCAGGCCCCTCTGCCCACGGGATTCTCCAGGTAAGAATACTGGAGTGGGCTGCCATTCCCTTCTCCAGGGGATCTCCCCAACTAAGGGATCGAACCTGGGTCTCCTGCGTTGCAGGCAGATTCTTTACTGTCTGAGTCACCAGGAAGAATTTTACAGCTGGGGAGGCTACAATCAGAGACACTAACTAACCTGTCAAGAAGAGACACGAGGCTGAGAAGTGGAGCAGAGCTCCGTATTGACTCAGTACGTCTAAACCCAAAGGTGCTCCTCCTTCACTCCCCGACCCCCTACTCACGCTTCATCCATTCCGGTAACTACCATGAGGGCTTTCTGGTAGTTTATGGTACCCGTGCTTACTAACAAAGACCCAAGAATGATTTAAACCAGCACTTCTCACAAAGTCGTCTAGAGAACACACAGCCTGCAAGCCACCTGGTAGACAAAATGAATTCCACATCCCAGGAAGCACCAGATTCTTCTTGCACATTCATAATACACAAGTCGAGAAAGGCTCTGAGAGGTCCTGAAGAAAACTGTTTAACTCTAGTTATTCCCAGGTTTCCCAAATTAATTTGACCTTAGAATCCTTTTATCCCACGTGAAGGGGCTTCCCTAGTGGCTTGGTGGTAAAGATTCCGCCTGCCAATGCAGGAGACAATTTCTGGGTTCAATTCCTGGGTCTGGAAGACTCTGAGAATGAAATGGCTGCCCACTCCAGTATCCTTGCCTGGAGAACCCCATGGACAGAGGAGCCTGGTGGGCTATAGTCCGTGGGGTCACAAAGAGTTGGACAGGACTTAGTGACTACCTAACAACAATAATCCCCTGTGAAGCATTCAAAACATTTAGCAACTAAGCAGTACAACTGAGGATCGCCCATCAGAGTAAGCCACAAGTGCAGTCATGGCAGGTGTTGGGGAGAAGCCCAGGGCGCGGGTGTGGGGCCCAGAGGGGCCGTGAGCATCCCAGGGAAAGAGCCTTCCCCAGGGCATGCCTGAGCATCCCAAGAAACCTTCACACGAGCCATGCAGTGGGAGAGCTGTCAGAGTTAACTACGTGAATGGAAAATCAGCATTTCTGGATCATGTGGAATTCTGAAATGTTTTCTTGAACACTTCCAGCTTTAGAAGAAGACCTCGGTGATCCTGGTGAGGTTCCTTAACCTCTGTGTGCCTCCTGGTTTGGAGAACAGAGAGATCAGGAATATAAAGAGTGTGGAAAAACGTATAGCCAACAAGGTCCTACTGTAATAGCACAGGGAACTCTGCTCAATGTTAAGTGGCAGCCTGGAGGGGGGACTTGAGGGAGAGCGGATACATGTGTCTGTATGGCTGAGTCCCTCCGCTGTCCACCTGAAACCATCACAACATTGTCAATCAGCTATACTCTAACATACAATAAAAACTTAAAAAGTGTAGCGCACAAGATTATTGTGAGGATGAAGTGAGAAGCCATATACAAGGTACTCAGCAGGGTTTCCCTGGTGGCTTAGTGGTAAAGAACCCACCCACCTGCCAACGCAGGAGACGTGGGTCTGATCTCTGGCTCGGGAAGATCCCCTGGAGGAGGAAATGGCAACTCACTCCAGTATACTTGCCTGGGAAAAATCCCACGGACAGAGGAGCCTGGTGGGCTATACAGTCCTTGGGGTCGCAGAGTTGGACACAATTTAGCAACTAACAACAAGGTTCCCAGCAGGGCCCAGCCACAGTGGGTGCCCAGTGAACGCTGGCCCCCTCTTCCATCATTCAGCGGACAAAACATTTAAGAATGAGAGAAAAGAGAAAGTGAGTTTCTCTCATGATCTTCACTTGACTGTTCTTTGGGGATGACCTTTGCTAATCACTGCATCTGAGACAAGGAACTTCAGTAAGCCCTTTCTCCAGATAGGGGTTGGGAGGGAGGTCCCAGGCAGATTCCTTACCATATGAGCCACCAGGAATATGACAAAATGGTGAAGCTCTTAGAATACATGACTCTACAGGAGGACACAACAGGATCTCCTTGAGGAAGAAACATGCGAGCAATTTGTGGGTCACCTGGTGTTTCCTGTTCCCATCATACGCCTCTGCCTGTGGGGCTGCCCAGGACACACATGGACCTCTCTCTCACCCAGGTTCTGTCTCAGGGCTGCCTAAGAATCCAAGATGAGATGCTGTGTCTTTCCCCTGCATCATAAAATGGTCTCAGCAGAAACTGAAAATGATGGCAAAGAGAGAAAAAAAAAAACCCCACTTCCTAATAAACCTTTTAATTTTCAAAGAAAACATTATGTTCCTGTGCTGGCAGAGCTCACTTCTGGAAACTGTGAAATGTGGGAAGTTGCTAATAAAGGACTGCTGCGTGGCATGAAGTAAGGACCTGGAGGCATTCATTAACCACTTCTAGAAGTGTTTACTGTTCTGGTGAGAATCAGGGTCGTGAAAAATGAACTTATGAGCTGGAGTATGTCCCAGGTGGGGCGAGAGCTGCTACTTCTACCAGGGAATCGAGCCTCGAGGGGACACATCGTTAACTGATCAGTAAGGTGAATAACAGCTGATCAATTTGCATCTAGTCGCTCACATCTGCCCGATGGTCCATTTCTCCCCGGCCCCACTTCCCATCGCAGGAGCAGATGACAAATGTCAGCTGGGATGACTTCATACACAGCCCCCTTCCACGCTTATCTTTACTTGTGGAAGTGAAAGTGAAAGTGTTAGTTGCTCAGTCATGTCCGACTCTTTTCGACCCCAGGGACTGTAGCCCACCAGGCTCCTTTGTTCACAGAAATCTCCAGGAAATAACCCTGGAGTGGGTAGCCATTCCCTTCTTGGATCTTCCTAACCCAGGGATCAAACCCAGGTCTCCTGCACTGCAGGCAGATTCTTTATTGTCTGAGCCACCAGGGTAAAAAACACTTTTTCTCCCCGTCCACCCAATCATGGAAGTAGCATGGTTTTACACAGGGCAAAGGTTAAAGACACAATTATCTGGAGTCAGAGGACCTGGATTCAAACCCTGGCTCCAACACACTAGCTCTGGGATTTGGGCAAGTTCCTGAACTCCAAGTCTTAGTTTCTCTATCCGTAAAATGGGATGATAGTATCCACCTTACAGAGCTGTTGTGAAAACTGAATGAGATAACTCATGCCTGGAGCTCAGCCCAGTGGCTGCACAGAGCAAAAAGCCTTCATCTATGGGTATGGGCAGCTTTGTAAGATACTTTACTTCCTGAGTGTCAGAATCGATCCCTCGGGAGAAACCACACCTGCTTCAGTGGGACACAGCTCCTGGGTGGAATGAACCAGGCGAGGAAGTGGCATCTGGGGATTTTGTGTCAAAGCAGGGAGCCTGTTGCCATCCCAGACCTCTTTCTGCCCCAAGCTCTCCATCCTTTAACATCTGGGAAGCAGACTGAGTGTTCTCCAATGAGGAGAATTCCTGGAGTGTATAGAGATGTGACTGGATCAGCCCCACTCATTCTAAAGAGAAGGGAAAGGGTGAAAGAGGGAAACTCAGTTTTTTTCTCTTAGATGAATGAAAGTGAAAATGTCAGCTGCTCGGTCGTGTCTGCCTCTTTGTGACCCCATGGACTGTAGTCCGCCAGGCTCCTCTGTCCATGGGATTCACCAGGCAAGAATGCTGGAGCAGGTTGCCAATTCCTTCTCTAGGGCATCTTTCCAACCCAGGGATCAAACCCACATCTCCTGTATTCCCTGCATTGCAGGCAGATTTTTTTACCGATGAGCCACTAGAGGAGCCCTCTTAGATGAATGGTGATCCACAAAATCTTTTAATGAACAGGCAAAGAATCAAACATTGAAAATACAGAGAAGATTTAGAACTTTCTGTAGGGGGTGCTTTGGGGATGGTCTGGTTTTTCTGGAAACCCCTGTAAAGTCCTCCAATTCCTACTTTAAGGCCTATAATGGAGGAGATAACCAGGGTTCTTAAGTGTTAAGAACCCTTCTCAGCCTGTAAAAAAAGGAGAGAGAATATTTTAAATATTCAGTATCAGGAAAGCTTTGTATACAAAAGTCCGTCTAATTACTTCTACTACAAGCAACTTTGTGCATTTCAGAGTTCTTAAGGAACTGTTGAGGCTATTCTTAAGTAGAAATCGAAATATATATTTGAGAAAAAGAAGCACACGTTGATCCACTGTACATAGTAGTCTACAATCAGGCTGCAATGGAAAGGGAGTCTGGGGAGAGTTGATGGAGAAGGAGATGTGGTTGAGTACTGGTGCCATTTGGTGGGCGAGGGAACACTGCGGAGAGAACCAGATGGTGAGGGCAATAGTGTGTCTACCTGCGGGACCAGAACTTGGTAGACAACTCAGGAGAGATGTAATATGGACACACAGGTGTGAGCTGTAAGCTCAGAGGAGAGTGGAAACTGGAAACATACTCTATATTCACAGAACACACACGCACATATACATATACATGTATGTCTGGATTCTTCTGTGGTCTTTTTCAAAACAAGCAAGTCTCTTAAGTTTAAACTCATAGCAATAAAAATAAAAAATCTGTTAAAAACTTTGACTCAGCAATTCTTATCCAAGGAAATTACCTTTATTGATTTATTCATTTGGCCATGCTGCGTGGTTTGCGGGATCTTAGTTCCCTGACCCAGGGCCCTGGCAGTGGAAGCGCAGCGTCCTAACCACTGAACCAACAGGGAATTCCCAAGGAAATTATCTCCAGCAGTTTCAACACAAACATCTAAAGATTCATGTCCAAGAATGCTCATTCTAGTGTTGTTACAGGAAAAAAGTAAATGGCCATTCAGAGGATACTATGATATGCGGAATGCTATGTAGCTGATAAAAGGATCAAGTAGATACAAAGAAGTGACATAAAGTTTTCTAAGGGAGATTGTCTAATAAAACAGATTACAGAATAGAAATTATAGTGTAATCCCATGTATGCAAAAAGTTGCACAGACATATTTTATATATCCACAGAAAAGGTCTCAAATGATACACCAAGCACTTAATAGGAGTTTTTATACTGGAAAGGGGATTATAGGAGAATATTTTCTTTCTGCCTTATATACTATTATGTTTGAAGATTTTGCAATGAGTGTGAAATATACTTCCACTAATTTTAAGGCTTTTTTTTTTTTAATGGAAAAGTTGCTGCCCTCAAAGTGCTTACAGTTTATGTAACTTAAGTCAGAAGGGTTTTCCCCTCCTATTTCCATCCTCTCCCTTACGGTTTTACTAAGTAAATCCTCTCAGAGACCTTGACATATCGGGTGAAAAGTCAGGAAGGCTGATAAATTGGTAAATGGAACAGCAATGTTCCAGCAAAGTGACCAAGGATGGCTCAGCTAGGCTGAGGCCCATGAGAGGCTAGGCAGCGGGCACCAGAGGCCGTGTAAGTGACTACCTGCCAGGACCGCCTGCCTCCCAGCCCTGGCTGGTCATGTGGGTCAGACAGTGACGAGACAGGCAGAAAATGGGTGACCTGCTGGGCGGTCTACTGTCATGAAAACAAATGCCTGCCTGCGGCCACCGTGGACTGCTGGGCTTTCTTCACAAGACAAACTGGCCCCCTCTTTCCATGAAAAACTGCCTTGCCAGCCAAAGAGGGAAACCTGGGAACAGACAATGCCACTGGACTCTACTGCATGGTCCATGGAAGGCCCTGGGTTCCAATCCCAGGTGCAGAAAGTGGGGCAGGAAGGACGGCCCCGGGCCACTTGCAGTGTTGACTTGGGAGGGAACAGGACCAATGGGACTTTCATGGTCTGCTTTGAAATCAGTACAGGTGAGTCAGGGTCCAACGGCGAACAGGCAGGACACCAAACTGGGGCAATTAAAGTGGAGTTTCATGGAGGGACCACTTATAAAGCAAGGGCAGAATACAGAGGAGTCATAGGATGGTACCCTGGGTCACAAACATAAGCGCCATTACCAGCCTTAGGCGGGGAGGGCCGAGGGGAGGGGGTGCTGGCCGAGACAAAGGGCCCTTGGGCAGGCCCTGACAGTGGGGGACCTTGCGTGGAGGGATGAGGCGGCCCCGGTGATGCAGGGAGAGCGCTGGGGTGCCAATGCCTGACTCCACCATCTGCTGGGTCACGCCATCAGCCAACCAACAGGAAGCCCAGGGGCAAGGAAACCCACTGATGCGGCCTCCGGGGGGCTCAGAAGGGAGGGGAGGAGCGAGAACATGAGTCAGAGAAGGCGGGGAAGAGACCCTCCACACCATGGACCATAAGAATGTATTTGTCTCACTTTCTGTAAAGCGCACACATACTCTTATTAATTGAGAAGCCACCTGGAGATACAACTCCCAGGAAACACCCTATATGTTGAAGAAATTCCTACAAATACAAACATTTTCATCTTCACGGGAATGTCTACAGAAGCCTTGCATTTCAATCCTTCCTGACTTACTCGTTATTTTTCAGCAATAGAAATATACAGTGAGGCCCTCTCCAATTTGGTTTATTAGAATGTACAAAGACTGATCTAAAACAAAATAGCTTTTCTTCAGATAGAAGATAGAGGCAATGCTAGTGTTCCAATGACATAGGCAACGTAACCTGAAAGTGATTTATAGACAAAATGAGTCTTCTATTTTTAAAATTTTATTTATTTGCTTTTTTTTTTTTTGGCCATGCTGTGTGGCTTGTGGGATCTTAGTTCCCTGACCAAGGATTGAACCCATGAGAGTGTGGAGACCTAACCACTGGGCCGCCAGGGAATTCCCAAGAGACGTTTATTCTCCTCAGTTTCTTCACATGACACCTTTCTGTAGGACTTTTAAATACATATTATCTTTAAAAAAAAATGTACTGAGTAAGTGACAAAACACCACCTGGAAGCTTAATAAATGACAAGGGGGAAGAAAAGTGACTTTGGTTATTGCATCCCTCCCATGAGTCATTCCTTAATTTAAAGAATTAGGCAGCTAGAGATATGAAGAGAAGAGCTTGATCTAATATATACTGTACATGCAAATGGAGTGCTTGGGACCCACATGTCCACATAAAGGTTAACTTATAAATGAAAAGGAAGTGTAACTGGACCATAAGTATTTCAATGAAAGCAGGTTTATAAAATAATCACTAGCCTTAGTTCTCTGTGGTAATGAGGCAGAAATGGGTCATTTTCTCCCCCTTGACTATAAAACTGACATATGCTCATTTAAAAAATTTTCAAACTCAAGGAAAAAATAATCACTTGAAATACTACCACTTAACATTTTACTGAACATCCTCCAAGACATGACTGTATGAATATATAGAAAGTATTTTACATAAACGAGATGAAACAGCATCTGCTGCTCTGTAACTTGTTTTCTGAAATCAACCACATATTATATAACTTTCTACTTATATAAATCTAATTGTCATGTGTGTTCCACTACGTGTACCTATATAGCTTCTATTTGTTGCCGGTGTGTGATTATCTTCAGATTATAAACTCCTTGGTGTGAAACTGTTGGAGCACAGCTTCTAGAAAGTCAGTCAGACCACAGCCTTCACACCCCCACAGCACCCAAGGGCATCCACGTGCCCCACACCACAGCCATGACTGGGCTGGCCTTGTCAGTCTCTGCAATTTTTGCTAATCTGATCAGTAGAAAAGAAATCTAATTTTTACTTTCATTTTTAATTTGGTAATGTAAGATTGCTAATGATGAGTTGACAATGCATGCATATGTTTACTGTCCATTTATACTTCTTATGTCCTAAATTGCCCTTTTATCTTTAAATTTCAACCTAAAAGTGATGCATGTGTTACATATACTTCATGTTGCTGTTTAGTCACTAAATGGTGTCCTACACTTTCACGACCCCATGGACTGTAGCCCATCAGGCCCCTCTGTCCATGAGATTTACAGGCGAGAATACTGGAGTGGGTTGCCATTTCCTTCTCCAGAGGTTCTTCCTGACCAGGGATCGAACCCACGTCTGCTGCAGTGGCAGGCGGATTCTTTACCACTGAGCCAACAGGAAAGTCCATACTAATACATAACCTTTGTAAATAATGCCAAGACTTACCGTGAGCTTTTAAAAAATCCTGCCCTCCCCTCCCCGGTCCTTTTTAAAAACTAAAAAAGCAGACTGCTCCTGAACTTACTGACAGCATGCGAGGCCCTTTCCGCGGCTGGCACATTCAAGAACACAGCCTCACCCAGCGTGCACTCACCGCAGCGGAACACAGACAGCTGGGCCAGCATGGGTACTTGGTAGGATTTCCCGTCAGCTGCCACAAACGTGCGCTTCTTGGTGTTCTCAGGCAGAAATCGTGATCTCCACAAACCCTTAAAATACACCGCGTTGACCAGGACCAGTCTGGTGAGGGCGCCGTTGAGAAGATCTGGGGACAGCAGATTGTCGATCATACCTGCGCAGGCAGAGAACAGACATGGGGGACACTTGGGACCGGCCATCCATCAGAGCAAAAGGCAGCTGAGGGATCGGGGGGAATGAAAAAATCTAACAAGTGTTAAGATTCAAAGATTTTTAAAGTTTAAAAATTCAAAGATTTTTAAAAGACCTTTCACAATATCCTCTTGTCCTTCTAATTGTTTTCCTCACTAAAAATTAAAAGCTGAAAACAAATTAAAAATCAGTGAACCCAGAAAAGACTTCAGAAACCCTCTATTTAGAACAAACTTTTCATCAAGAAATTCTTTTAAAGTTGTAGGATATAAGAACAACATATTAAAAATCTGTATCTGTTTCTGTACACTCACAATGACCAATTAAAAAATAAAATGAAAACAAATCTACTTATAATAGCATCAAAAATTATCAAAGGAATATATCTGATAAAAGCACAAGACAAAAACACTGAAAAAAATTATTTTATAACTAATTCCCTATAAGCCCCCTTAGTTTTAAGAACATTTTACTTATCCACATAAACTATACTCATTAATTCATTTCTGTGTTTGATAATAACGATCTGTATGGCTGCCAGTGAGGGCTTTTGGTCGGCACAAGATAAACTGTTGTCATGTTGATTTATTTTAACTCCCAGGTTGATTTAATCCCAGTTAAAAATAAAGGAACACTTCAGCCTATGCAATGTTATCAAAGCTAAACGCTTAAGTTCTCTTAAGATTTTAGGAATGTGGAGCATTAGTTTGGAATCCCTGGTTATTACAAAGCTACTTAAAGAAGAGGTAGGACTAAAATCGGTATCTATATTGATGGGTCAGGGATCCATCTAGGCTCATATTACAGAGATTAAAAAGAACCAGGGTCTGTCTGTAGGGAAGAACTATTTGTTAAGGAAGAGCTCTTCATAAGACATTGGGATGGTCCAGCTTGTTTGTGTCGGAGTGAAGCAGCAGATATCGTTGTTTTGGTTTCAGGATGCTCCTGTGAATGCATGAAGATCCCCCTCAAGTACTATCTCTGCCTGAGGCTTTGGATTTTCATTTAGGTTCCTCTTGCTTGGCTTTTAAAGATTCAACTGTGTGTGGGTGTGTGTCTGTCTCTGTGAGTGTGTACAGGTTTAAGAGAGATCACTAATACCAAAACTATTAAAAATGAGTTCACTGTAGCTTTTAATCCAAAAAGTACCTAATATAAATGCCTAGTTACAATACATTAAACGGTGGGAATAAAACCAACAGCTTCTGAAGAAGCAAGACTATCTAATTCAGCAGAGAGCTTTAAGTCCTTTTAAATGAAGCTCAAGGAGACTCAGATGGACAATAAACAGATGTTTATGGGCGTCATGGTAAAGGAGAACACCGGGATGGATACCCTGACCCGCAGGGTTCTCAATAAGTCAGTGTCCTCACTGCTCTTTACTTACACCAGGGGGCGCCAACGCCCCCTTATAGCAGGATCTGCAGGAACACAAGTGCTATAAATAGCCATCTTTCAATGCAAGGGACCTCTGTGAACACTGGATCCTGTGGGAAGGAAGTGAGAATTCTGTGCTCCAGCGAGTCGGATTCCCAATAGCTGCGTCTTGCCTTCACTGGGACCATTATCCAGTCCAACTGCTACATACCTTTGAGACACAGATCAATGGTCCCCTCTTCTTCTATCTCTTCTCTGACCCTCCTCCCATCTCCCAGGACTTTCCATAAAACCCAAGGCGCAGCACTATCATTACACTGCAGCATTTTATTCTAGCCAAATGTAACATCTGTCTCCCTCAACTAAACTGTGAGCTGCACAAGAGCAAGAACCTTGTCGTTCATTATTGAAAAATCACACCTAAGATTCTATGTTCGCTCTTCTGTTGGTGCACACCAAGAGTCTGAAGCAATCTCTTCTGCCCCTTTTCCTGAGACAAATAAAGCCTCTTACTGCCACTAGGTTTAGGCTGGCAGGAGGCACAGGTTCAATCGCTGGGTCCGGGAGTTCCCCTGGAGAAGGAAATGGCAACTCACTCCACTATTCTTGCCTAGCAAATCCCAGGGACAGAGTAGGCTGGTGGGCTACAGTCCATGGGGTCACAAAAGGGTCAGATACAACTTAGCAACTAAACAAGAACACTGCTACTGGTAGAACTAAGATATAATAAGGGAACACAAAGAAATAAAAGGGAAAAAATGCATGGTTTAGAGGCAAGGAGGGACCTCCCATCAATAATTGTCATGAACATGCATCCATCATCTATTCACCCATCCATCTATCCATGCATTCATTTCTTTGATGCCTGCCTACCATGTGCCAGGAACTCTTTTAGGTAAGAAACCAAAACAAAAATAAACCCCATCCCTCAAAAAGCTACAGATTAGAGGGAGGTGGACGCTAACATAAGTGACTTAGAAATACAATTGTAATAAATATCCTGCAGTGAAAGTATGGATACTTAAGGATGTGAAGGCAAGTAAGAGGGGGATTCGATCTGGTCAGTGAGATCAGGGATGGGTGGGCTCCTTGAGGAAGGATTACTTGAGTCCACAACTGTAAAAATAGCTCACATTCACCAAACATTATTTCCAAAGTGTCAACCACTCTGTTAAATGCCTTATGAGTATTATTCATATTCCCATAACAGCCTTAATGTTATTATAAGAATTCTAATAGGTACCACTGTCTTTTTTTTCTTCAGTTCTTCTTTTTTTTGCTGCACCACGATGCTGGCAGGATCTTAGTTCCCCCACCGGGGATCAAAGCCATGCCCTCGGCAGTGAAAGTGCTAAGTCCCATCACTGGACGTCAGGAAAGTCCCGGATCTGCTATTATATCATCTCCCCATTTTACAGAGGAGGATGCTGAGGCACAGGGAGGTTAAGTAACCAGGCTGATGTTACACGGCCAGTAGGTGGCAGAACTGATACTCGAACTAGGCACTTACGCTTGTAAGGGCTATGCCATTCATGAGATAGTGTGAAATCAACAGGCCAGGGGCTACTGGAGAGAGAAAGCATTCCAGGAAGCAGGATGCACGGGGGTGTCTGTGATTGGAGACAGGATGGCCGAGAGACTGGGAGGGGGTCCGCATGGCTGAGTCCGAGGCCACAGAAAGGGGGTCCCAGGCAAGCCATCACCATATGCCTGGCACACTGGGAAGGCTCCCCCACCCTCTGCAGGGCAGGATTTGTCATCTCCACGTTGTGGTCTTCCACATGTGGACTGATTTATCTCCAGGGTCTCTCTGAGACCTCGCATGTAGCCAAGTGCCTCTGAGTGGGGCCATCTGCAAATCTGTAGGAGTGTTTCTGGCTGAGTGGACAGTGACCAGAGATGCTACCTGTCTTGTAATGTTCAGAACAGCCCCACACAATGAACTGTCCTGCTTCCTGCATTAACTTTCCAACGCTCCACTGCAGAGTCATGTTCCCGAGAAACCTGCTCAAGGTCATCTGAGCCCAGAGCCGCACTTTTCTTGTTGTAAACACAAAGTATTTTTTTTTTAATAATTTATTTTTAATTGGAGGATAACTGCTTTACAGTATTGTGTTGGTTTCTGCCATATATTTTGCGTACTGTTGATGGACACTGAATTTGCCAGGAAAGTGATGACCACGCAAACCAAGAGGAGCCGGTACTTGTTTTGGTCGGAAATTTACAAAGAGTTTTGCAGTGTTTTAGGAAAAAACTGCATCAGTGATGGTAACACAGCCTGTGGTTTTTCTGTCACCAGTAGGGCGGGCCTGACTCAGTCTGCTTTTGTGGCTGTCAATTCACAGTATGAATGTCAATTCCCATGTCAATTCTTATTCTAAGATTCTGTTGCATATTCAGGGGTGGCTGTACCCAAGGGTTTACCCATTGAACTACATCCATAAACTACTTTTGTTTTTCCTAGTATTACAGCTTGGCATTATATTAATTTTTCAAAATGTATGTATGTGTGCATAGGTTACAGGAGCTATGCATTTCACTTCAAGAGAGTATGAAAATCTTTTTGTGACAGCGGGAGTCAGGTCTGCAGGGTAGAAGAGCACTTTTCTAGCCTTACTGCTTTCCTTTCCCCAGATGCTATGAGCAATGCATTGAGTCAGTGTGTGTTCAAAGTCACCTGAAACTGTTGGGCGGCATCCTGAGGGACTTACTGCTCCCAGGACGCAGTACAGGAGACTAGGTGGGATCTGATGTCACATCACATAGCCACTCGGCATCTGAGTGCCGTAAGCGTCCTGCCTCAGTTTTCAGTCCTACAGGCTCAGAAATCACACTTATCCCCTCCCACTCACTGGTCTCCTAACCATTTCGTGGTTTCAGGAAGGGAGCCTAGGTTGCACTGTGCAGGGTCCTGTTGAGAAGGGATGGCACCGGTTTACCAACACCACCCTGGCTCTCCTCCACCCTCTGGAGCATCTTTTCTAGCCACTGATGTGATTTGCAAATATTTGCCTTGACAAGTCTGGAGGGAGACTGGGGGAGAACTTGCTTTAGTGTAGAAGGCGAGGCCCCTGCCTCTGAGCTTCTCCTTAGCAGACTGGGGTTCCAGGGATCAGAATTCTAAACACATGCCATTCTGATGCTGGAACCATGCTTTTGAGAGATGTGACCGGAAGAGACAGAGTTTCTCCACGTTTCCTCTTTGGGCTTATTCTCCATTTTGAGTCTCTTTTGCTTCCACTCTGATGACCTTAACTCCCCCCACTTTGTGAAAGACAGTTTCCAAATCTCTGTTTTTAGCCTTAAATTTTCTCTGTTGTTCTGTACCTATCCCACCTCCTGAATGTTTCCACCTGAAACTGTTCACAAATGAACAGGCTAAAAACACTGATCTTAAGACATTTCTTCAGTTTCACGGGGGAAGGGACGCACATGCACAAATGACCATCATGGTGGACATGCTCTATCTAATGAAGGGCATGGTCATGTAAGCACATGCCAACCACAACCCACCAACACACCTACTTCCTGCGATGACAGAGGCGAGAGGGGAGGAAGGGGAGGAGAGAGGCAACACAGGGGCAGGGGGCCGAGAGGTCCAAACTATTATGTAGAAAATACGCTACAAGGATGTATTGTACAGCACGGGGCATATAGCTAATATTCTGTAATAACTGTACATGGAGTGTAACCTCTAAAACCCGTGAATCGCTACACTGTACACCCGTACCTTATGTAATACTGTACATCAACTATATTTCAATAAAGAGAGACAGGAATGTGTGGGGAAGGCTCAATCCCAAATCTTAAAGGCTGAGAAGCACATTCTGGGTAAGGGGGATGCAAATATAGAAGCAGGAAGAAATGAGCAAAAAAAATCTGCAGAACAGACAAGGGCCCGGGGGCAGGGGGAGTGGCACGAGCTATGGCCACAGCAGGAAAAGGGAAGGAAGAAGAAAGACTGAGCCTCGGGGCTGCTAAGAGGGAGAGGACGGTGCAGTCAGTGGGGTCCAGGGCTTTCACCACGGGCGGGCCGCTGGACTCACTGACCCCAGGTAGGGTCTCAGAGCCTGACTCACGCCTTCGTCCACAAAGCAGAAAACCACCCCACTCGTCCCCGGGACCCGAGGCCACTCACCCTGCGTCTCGTTCCTGACCCACGCGTTGATGGATGCACAGGCGGAGGCCGGGTCCTCGAAGTCCGCATTGCGGACTTCACACTGGAACACGTCCTTGTTCCTTGTGACGAAGGGCACTTCCATCTTAGAGTCGTTCTTCACAAACACGGCGTTGGCCACCGTCACAATGTCTTTATTCTTCTTGGAGACGATGGCCTTGTTGATCTTCTTTAACATCTTACCGACTCCTGAAGCAGAAAAGAAAAAATGCAGTGATGTTTCCGTAAGAATTTAAGGCTTTCTTCTTTTTTTAAATATCGTCTACAGTATGAAAAATAAGGATAGTATAATAAAAAAGATGAGTATGAGGAGCAAGAGACTAAATCATCTGATTTTTCAGTGGCCTCCTGTTAAGAAAAGAGGGGAGGGTGGAAAACAACATATAACCGTTAACAACCCCTCAAGATCAACTGCAGGCTTCCCAGATAGCTCAGTGGTAAAGAATCCACCTGCCAATGCAGGAGATGCAAGTTCGATCCCTGAGTTGGGAAGATCTCCTGGAGAAGGAAATGGCAAGCGACTCTAGTATTCTCGCCTGGGAAATCCCATGGACAGAGGGGTCTGGCGGGCTACAGTCAGTCCATGGATCGCAAAGCATCGGACATGACTGAGCACACAGACACACGAGATCAACTGTACATCTTGCCCCAAAACAGGCATCTCCCTGGGCTTCTCTGCACCTTTCCCGTGGAGAGCTCGCTCTCCTGGAAGATGTTGCTGGCAGCAGGGAGACTGGCACCCTCGTCACTTATGTACCCATGGGGGATCAGCCCAAGGACTCTCCCTAATCCGTCTCTCTTTCTTCTGAAGTGCTATTTCCTTTCCTGACAAAGATTTAACAGTTCAATTTCTTGTCTCTATTTTGAGGAAAAAAAAAAAGGTGTCAAGAAAGCATCAGAAAGACTACGAAGAACTGCCATGCGCCACCATCCAAGAACAATGCGATTTTTACTTGATACCAAGCTCACAAATAAGGGGACTCATTTCATGGCGACATAAGCTTTACTTTTGACGTCCCTGGTGGCTCAGATGGTAAAGCGTCTGCCTACAATGTGGGAGACCCGGGTTCAATCCCTGGGCTGGGAAGATCTCCTGGAGAAGGAAATGGCAACCCACTCCAGTATTCTTGCCTGGAAAATCCCATGGATGGAGGAGCCTGGTAGGCTACAGTCCATGGGGTCGCAAAGAGTCAGACACGGCTGAGCGGCTTCACTTTTCAGTAAGCTTTATTTTACATGAGTGACTTGTATGCGCTCCATTTGGTTTCAGGGCATGGAGAAGAGGGAAAGAAGTTATAGAGGATGAAATGCGTGCCTACAGAGAGCTCGACTTACAGATCTGTCTAACTCACCTGGGGTCCTTTCAAAATGACACTGTCCTAAAACAACCAGCAGAGTCACCTTGACGGTCACTCTGGAAGAGGGCAAGTGAGAGCCCCACAGTCTGGCCCTTTGTGAAGCCTCTGGGGACCCCACCCCTCATGGGTTCTGAGGGGCAGGCCCAGCAGGACGGGCAGCCCCTGTATGATGAAGGGACCAGCCAACGTCAGGGCCCAGTCCCGGCACTCGTTCCTTTCAGCTGCATGGCCTCCTCCACGGGCCCCGGCCCCCTCCTCAGAAGAGGTCAGGGCAGGTCCTCCTCCCCTGCCCCGGACTATCTCACCTCCCTCCACAGCCAGCGTACCACCATCCTGAGCTCCCAGAGGCTGAGCCCAAACCAAGGCCTGACAGCCCACGCAGGCTCCCCAGGATGAGTCTGTCGTGTGAACTGACGGTGAGCGACTTTGGGTCGGGGGAGGTTGCCCACCGACCAATGTTGTCAACATTTTAGAAATACTACCTGACACGGATGTGGCTCGGCGGGAAAACAAACAAGAATCTAGCTGCTCTTTTGAAATGGTGTTGGCCGGCAGAGCCTGACCGGCCCTGGGAGAGGCCAGGAACCCTATGGGTGGTTCGCTCTGAAGTTATAAATCACCAAGAGTTCTGTGGGCTTCCAACGAGGGCAGCACAGCGTGTTCCAAGCATTTAGTCCTCCTGCGCTTCCAACAGGTGAATGAACTGCAAACTCAAGCGGAGGTTTCACGCTATGCAAACAAGAGTACGGGCCAGCGTAAGGGGGTGGGGGCGGGTAGGCCTCTGGGGCTGGTGGCCCCAGAGGAGGCTGCTTGGAGAAGAATCTAGCTGGGGTGCAGAGGGAGGCGTGCAAGCTCCCAAACCCCCATCTCTCTGCTCCCAGGGTCAAAAGGGTCAAGATTCCTAGAATCTGATGGCCAGTGGGAGAGGAAGAACGTGGGTGCGAAAGCACACTCACTTCCCAATAAAGCAACCATGAACCAGATGTGAGAAAGGACTTGTTCAAGGTCACGGCGCCTGCTGGTGCCAAAGACCAGTGCTGACCCCCGTACCCCAAGCCCTGGGGAGGTGGTGGACGGGGACTCGGGTGAGAAAACCTGAGCTAAGGCTGAGTGACAATGCTTGGAGATGTAATCTCCTAAGCTTAGGCAGGTAATTCAAACAGGGTTTTCTTTCAAGAAAATGAAACCATTCCTATTGGGCCTTACTTGAAATCAAGCTTTTTATTTTGCAATAGTGATAGAGTCACAGGAAGTTGCAAAACCATATATTTTTCCCTGTATATTTCTACCTTTCACCTGAATTTCCCAATGATACTATCTTGCGTGACGGCAGGATACAGATCCACAACCAGAAAACTGCCACTGGCCCAGTCCCCTGTGCACTGTTTTACATGCATGCATGTGTATGTGTAGCTCTTTGCAATTTCATTGCCCATGGAGACTCATGTGTCCACCACCAGTGAATATGCAGATGGATTCCCTAGCACAAGGCTCCTCCTGCTGCCCGCCAAGGTCACAGCCACCCACCTCCCCAAGCTTATGGATTTAAAAGCATATTCACAGCCTTAATGCATTCTGAGCCCTGTACACCATGGGGGTGGGGTGGACAGGAAGTTTTGTTTGAGATGAGAAAACGGGAGCATCAAGCGATCAAGTGCCTGCCTGTAGCCCCACAGTGGCAGAGCAAAGCCCAGAGCCCAGCTCTCCGCACCGCCACTGGCTCTTAGAGGAGGCTGGCCCTCAGGCCCAGGGGGCACTAGCGAGATCCCTCCCGGCTGAGCAAGGGGCCCTCCTGCCCAGGACACCTGCACAGCCAGGCCCCGGCACACGTACCGTTCACGCCGTATCTCATCACCGTGGTGAGCTGCTTCTTGGTCCTGCCGTCGGCTCCCAGCTGTAGCATCCCCAGGACGGACGCGATCCCGTGCGGAGAAATGATGATGTTGTCATGAGGCTGACTCTTGACGATCTGATTGAAAACCTGGATGCCCGTGTCGGAGCCGAGTTCCTCCAGAGACAGAGGGCTGAACTGGGAGCCCACAGAAGGCAGCGTCACGGAGGCCACCAGGAAGAAGGGGAAATGCCAATTCATTGTTCCTTCCAGCAAGGACAACCTGGAAGAGGAGACGGAGAAAATGTTTACGTTCTACACTGAACAAACATTTCTGGAGGAACTACTTTGTACTCAGGCTGCCCTGGTGGCTCAGTGGTAAAGAATCTGCCTGCCAATGCAGGAGACACAAGTTCGATCCCTGGGTGGGCAAGATCCCCTGAAGAAGGAAATGGCAACCCTCTCCAATATTCTTGCCTGGAAAACCCCATGAACAGAGGAGCCTGGCAGGCTACAGTCAAGGGCTCGCAAAAAGAGTCGGACACGACTCAGCGGCTTAACAACAACAAAACAACTCTGGACCCAGGTGGCTGTGATTTACTAAATTCAGTGTAACTGCACATCTTTAATATAGTCAAGGTAGAACAGCATAGATGAAACTGTTTTCCTTTATATTTTGTGAGGGGGATGGGGAGCGAGAGGAAGGAAACTTCCAGCTGCTGGTCCCAAGACTGCAGCAAACACGACTCTAATCGTTGTTTCTTTTTCGTAACCACCCTTCATCCCATCAGACCGATATTTACCGAGCACCTGCAATGTGCCAGGCCCTTGTCTCAGTGCTGAGCAGACTGCAAAGAAAACGGCTGTGAGCCCTGCCCTCCTGGAGCTTATCTTCCAGAGGGGAGACAGAAAATCAGGAGGTGATAGAGTCACTTCAGAGAGGGATCAGGGTCACGACAGTATGAACGGTGGGTTTTCAATCAGATCGTCAAGTCCCAGGAAGCGGTAGGGGTGGGGCAGCATGGGCCTGGATGGGCAGGGAGGTCACTTCTGCAAAGGGACACATGTGCCAAGGCTGGAGGAACCAGAAGAAGTGCAGATCAGGGGAAAGGATGCGCCGGGCAGAGGGGCAGAGGGGGAGCAGAGGTGGGTTGTCAGAGGTCGATGTGGCTGCAATATAAGGGACGTGGGGAGGAGGGGTCGGGGAGGGGGGTGAGGAAGAAAAAGGGGCCAGATTCTGAAGGGCTTGTCGAGCCCCATCTGGCTCTTGCATTTCATTCTACAGGTCGTGAGACCCACTAGAGGGTTTGAAACAGGGAGTGAATCTCTTAGGTTGCTGCAATCATCTTATTAACTGCACGTACACGATTTGTACCATAAGCATATGATTTTCTTAACTAAAGAATGCTTAATGAAACTAAATTTAAGTGAAAATAAATGTAAACCTGCAAGAGGGCAGAACAATCTGCAAATTCGTCCACTGTGAAGATGGCATTGTTTACAGATATTCTCAATTGTGGTGATTCCTCTGAAATACGCTTTCTTCCTTGATTACTGCTTACTGAACTTTCTTTGGCTGTGACAAGTAAGAGGCAGGAAATTTACATGTGTTTATGGAAAAGCCAATACTCTCGTTAAATAAGAACTTGGCAGCGGCAGCTGGTAAAACCAACGTAGAACTCAAGACGTGGCTCACGTGGCTCCTCCCTAGATCTGAGCTCCTGATGGGCACACGTTTCTCCAGGAAACAACTGGTCCTCCTGTTACAGGCTTCCCTGGTGCCTCGGATGGTAAAGAATCTGCCTGCAATGCGGGAGACCAGGGTTTGATCCCTGGGTCGGGAAGGAAGATCCCCTGGAGAAGGAAATGGCGACCCACTCCAGTATTCTTGCCTGGAGAATCCCATGGATGCTAGGTGTACTTACATGGGGAAGGTAGGGGGTGTGTCTTCAGAGAATAAGACAGAGGGGAGCCTTTCAGCAGAGGTAACCTGGAGTGAGGGGAAAACAGTGTCCATGTGCTCCAGGAGAGGAATGGGAACCAGAACAGCATCAGGCAAACACGGCCATGTGTGTTCCCTTAGTTTAGTCACCAAGTTGTGTCTGACTCTCTGCAACCCCGTGGACTGTAGCCCGCCAGGCTCCTCTGTCCATGGGATTATTTAGGCAAGAATCCTGGAGTGGGTTGCCATTTCCTTACCCAAGGGATCTTCCCGACTCAGGGATTGAATCCTCGTCTCCTGCGTTGGCGGGTGGATTCTTTACCTCTGAGCAACCTGGGAAGCTCCGTGTTCTCTTGCCTTCCTCTCTATTTACTTTGCCTGCTCCCCACCCCAGTAGATGTTCAATAAATGCATGTGGGATTAAACTTGATGCCTTATATATATTCTATTTTTGTTATTATTTTTCATTGCATCAAAATAATGTTTATTGAGCATGACTAGAAAATGATCCCTTTTAAAAATTTATGTATTTCTGGCTGCACACAGGTTTCCTCTGGTTGTGGAGCAGGGGCTCTAGGTTCGCAGGCTTAAGCAGCTGTGATGCACAGGATTTGGCTGGCCCACAGCATATGGAATCTTCCCGGACCAGGGATCGAACCCCTGTCTGCTGCATTGGCAGGTGGATTCCTAACCACTGGACCACCAAGGAGTTCTTAAGAAAATGATTCTGTTCAGTCCTGAGCCTCACTCACTCTTAGCTTCAAACGTTTCCCAACAGATTGAAATGCACTGGAGTGGGAAGAGGCACCCACTACTTCCCCACCTGCTCCCCACCAAACATGCGGGACCCCGAGGTGAACCACTAAGGCCATCATTCAAAGGTGACGGTGCAAGATTCTTTATATTGGGAAACAAGCATGTTACAAAAAGTTCAGAATATTCAGAGCTCGTCCAGAGCTTAATTGTAGAATGAGTGTGTAAATGCAGCCTGTCTAAATTCAAAACATGTAAGTGACCTACATACACTCCCACTCAGGGCTTTCCTGTGGCCAGAGTGGCCTAGTCTGACTTTGGCACCTCGGACCAGCTCTAATACTACAACAATTCTCTGAGTTTCTTTTGGCCTGGCTGACAATGCAGAGCTCTCCAATCCTGACTATGGAAGCTTTACTCAGTGCATCTAAAAATTAGACATTAGACACTGTGTCCACACCTTCTCCCTCCCTTCCCCCCCCCACCCCCGCTTTTTTTTTTCCTGGAAATAAATGTCCTCTTTAACCTTTAAGATACTACAAAGCCAGCATAAATATAAAACAGTCAGTATCATCTTTGTTACAAATGGCCAAATCCAGTGACTGGTACCAACTTCATCAATCTGAACTGTTGACTCTTGCATTTTGGTGGACTCTGGCAGCTGCCTTCAGTATGCCATAATCCATACTCCCCAAACCTCCCAACAAAATTCTCCTGGATTAGCAAATATTTGAATCTGCATTCTCAGAAAGGACATCAAACTGGTTTAGCCTCTGCTAGCTTAAAGTTGATTTACCCAAACACTACAGATTTATGTAGAAGATTGTAAAACTGGTAGAAAGGATCAGTAAGAAAAAGCTACGTTCCAAGGTCTTGGAATCAGCAAAGACTGTCTTCCAAATAAATAGCCACCTTATTTAGCAGAATTTTGCTTGGTTGTGAATTTTAGCTAAAAGAACAGTTTCATTATAAAGTGGGGGAAGTCTGCCAGGGGTGTTTTTCTTGGTTCCTTGGATTGGGAAGTGTTTGAGAGATGTCTGTGTGTAGTTTCATAACAGTACACTGGGACAGGGTCAGGGGCTGTGCAGAACTTGGAATCAGAGCTGTTTGTGACTGATGTTCTGGGCATAACTTCTTCTTGGCCTCAGTTTCATAGGCTAAACACTCAGTTGTCTAAACTTACCTGGCTTGTGCACATGTCTAAGATTAAGCTTTTACTTCTTCCCAAAGTTCTGTAGCCAGGACAGTGGGTATTAATCCAAACATTACTATCGGCTGATAACATTCCTGATAATGAATACATATTCATGTTCAAACAGTCTTTTACATGAAATAACTGTTAGAGTTATCAGGCTTTGAAATGCTTACTCTCTAGAAGGAAGAGATTCTCATTATGGGAGGAACATAATAACATCCTATTTTTTTTAGAGAAATTACACTTTAAACGTTCAGGTAAGAGAAGCAATAAAGATGTGGCCCAAATGTATTACACAGCATCAATATGGACGATCCTAAATCTATCTAAATGGTTCAATTTCTTGAATAATCTTTTCATAGTAGTGAAAAGTTTCTACTTTAAGCCATTCTTGTAGGAAAATCACAAACCTATAAATAAAGTCATTATTACAGGTGAAAATGAAAAGTCTCTCAGTCGTGTCCAACTCTTTTCAATAGTCCATGGAATTCTCCAGGCCAGAATACTGGAGTAGGTAGCCTTTCCCTTCTCCAAGTGGTCTTCCCAACCCAGGGATCAAACCCAGGTGTCCCACATTGCAGGCAGATTTTCTACCAGCTGAGCCACAAGGGAAGCCCATTATTACAGGTATATCCTTCCAAATGTGGGCTTCTGTTTCCCCATGAACTTCTAGTTTCTCTTACTTCAAATCTTTCCTTTCCAGAGTGAGGAATGTTTTTGAGCTTTAAGTGAGATTTAGTGTTGTAAATTTGGCTTCCCAAATGGCACTAGTGGTAAAGAACCTGCCTGCCAATGCAGGAGACACAAGAGACGTGAGTTTGATCCCTAGGTCATGAAGATCCCTTATAGTCCCCGATGGGACTAGCCACCCCCTTCTCTTAATTCCCACAGCATTTTCTATCTGCACCTCTCATTTTGTTTTTCAAGTATTTTTTTCCCCTCCCAACTAGCCTGGAAGTTCACAGAAAGCAGGGCCAGAGCACTTGAGAACCCCCATGCCCTCAGGTTCTTGTTTAGGGCCCTGCCATTGCGAGGAGGGAAGCTAAATCTGAGGTCTAATCCAGCTATGTGAGGGTTTGGTCTGGAAAACAAGATGCTCTAGAAATATTTCAGGCCAGCAGTCCCCGACATTTTTGGCACCAGGGACCACTTTCATGGAAGACAGTTTTTCCATGAACCGAAGACGGGAGTAGGGGGGATGGTTTTAGGGTGACCTGCGTAAGGAACACACAGCCTAGCTCTCTCGCATGCACAGTTCACAGTAGGGTTAGTGCTCCCGTGAGAATCTAATGCCGCCACAGCTCTGACAAGAGGTGGAGCTTGGGATGTAACGCGAGTGATGGGGAGCGGCTGTAAATACAGATGAAGTTTTGCTCACCTCCTGCTGTGTGGCCTGGTTCCTAACAGGCCACAGGCAAGTACTGGGACCCCTGTTTTAAGCATCTAAAAGTTAGAAGATGTCACATACAATCTAGATGTAGAGTTCTTCTCAGGAAAAAGGAAAATGGATGGGCATCCCGGAACACAGGGCCCTGATTCCCACGGCAGACAGCCTGCACAGCAACCAGCCCCGGGGCTGGCGCCTGCGTTTCTGCATCCCTGGTTCCCTCTGCACCCCACCGCCTCATCCCCGCCAGTTGCCGTTGCTCACATTACCTCCCTTCTGGAAAGGCCTTGTGGCCAAATTCCTGCAACTGCTCATCAGTTAAACAACGGGGGACCGTAGAGCTGGTCACAAAAGATGAAGCTTATTTTCAATCTTATAAATTCTTTCTCTCTTTTTTTTTATACAAAACAAAACATCTTTTACATATAACACATGAGCAAATGATAAGTAATATACTTGTCAGCTCAAATGATAAATAATGTGGTATCTGTCGAGTCTATTTAAAATAACAAATAAGATGTCTATAAACAGTTTTGGGGGGAAAACACTGGAAACACTCTTTTGGTGCCAACTCTTAGCCAGATGATTCCCATCTGTTTTAAGAGGACACAGAAGTGTCTAATAAAAAAATGCTCCATCCCTTCTTCTTCTCTAAAATATGTTTAAAGTGATGTATCTGGTAAAATGTATATTTTTAAAAAATCTTTCTGTCATAAAAGATTTCAAGTATATGCAAAAATAAATCCTCAATATCTAACATCCAGATAAAATAACTGTTAACTCGTGGCTTATTTTCTTTTAAAAGCAAAGATTGTTTTGGAAGCAAAGGCTAGACAGTATATACTTCAAAGTATTTTCAACATACACTCTAAAACTAAGGACTACATACACATATTATCCCCCTCAAAAATTAATATCTCTTTATTATGTTAAATATCTAAGCAGTGTTCAAATTTTCCTGATTGTCTTCCATTTTTGCAGTTTATTTAAATCAGGATCTAAATAAGCTCCGTACCTGGCAACTGGTTGACATGTCTCTTGTCTTTTTAAAAATCTTTCCCTAGTTACTTATTTTTCCTGGGAAGTCTTTCTTTGAAGAGACCAATTTGCTTGTTCCATCGTTTCCCAGTCTAGATTTTGCTAACTGCATTCATGTGATGCTGTTTAACAAGCTCCTCTGTCTTCCTTACTTTCTGTAAACCCATACTTAGACCTAGAACATTGGTCTGCAGACTCGTGGGTCAGATCTGGCCACACTTGGTTGCTTTCTCTCCGGTTGCATTTGAGTTCCTACCAGCAAGTTGAACAGACAGCTGCTCAGTTGGACCACAAAGCCAAGAAGCATTTACTACCTGGCCCTTCACAGGAAGTTTGTCAACTTCTGCTCCAGAGGTTGATCAGATTTAAATCTCTTTTTTTGCAAAAATATTTCACAGAGGTTTTGTACAGGGGGCTGGAATCAGGAGACAGAGGCTGTCTGTCTCTTTTTTGTGATGTTAACACTTACTCATGATCATTCCCTAAGTGCCTTGTTTTATTATGGCTTGCCAAATGGTGCTGTTGTAACTCTTTCTTTATTAGTTGGAATATTTCTATAAAAAGAAATTTCCCATAACCAACTATTTGGTTGTCTTGAGGTTCAGTTTGTATAGCAAAGTAATAATCCCTTCCTTATATCATTCTCCAAATAATGACTTGGTTACTCAGAATTCTTAATGCTAACCAGAGGGGGTGTCCTTGTTTGTTTGCTTAGTATAATTATGAATGCATGTTTTCCAACATATTTTAAGGCTTGTTATTGACTGAGATGCTATTACTTTTATTGATGTTCAGAACAAGCCTCTTCAGGCTGGCCCCTGAACCTTTTATATGACCCTGCAGTCTCAATAGCTTCCTTGTTTCTGGTTTGGCAAGATGTTCTAGGCTTGTTTGACATACTTCCTGTCCCAGTTGGAATCAGATACTTCTCTAGGGAACTCTGGTTTCTTTTAGTGGGAGACAGTATTTAGAGACCACAATCTGAGTATCCTGATCAAATAAACCCTAAATTAACTGTGGGGATACTGGGCAACAACAATGTGGAAAAATACAAAATCCATTTACATCCCTTTCTGGACTGCAGCCAAATATTAAAATTCAAATTATGGAAGGCAGATTGTTTACATGTGAACTGGTTTGCTTCCCAGGGCTATACAGCCCTTATAGTCCTGGATGCTGAGACGATGAGGGTATGAGTTGGGTAAAAGTTGGGCTAGAATAATTAAAACAGATCACCCTCATGTGGAGGTGGTAAGTCTCCTGGATCAACCCCATCCTGAATGAGATCCTAACAATGCAAGCTCCTAGAATGAACTGGCCCACAGCATGACAAGGAGAGTCCCCCAGTTTATCGGGGCAGGGGGAGGGGGAGGCATGACAATCAGCTCCCTCCCTTGATAAACGCTGACATATTCTCAAGTATTAGGAAACTGGAAATGGTTAATATCCTTCGGACTTCAGTGCTTCTAGGATCCTGGAAACTTCTAGGTTCTTGGAAACTAAGACCCTTCATTAATTTGCCTCTGGATTAACCAATTCTTCTAGCAGGGGGCTACAGGAGGTAGAGAAAAAGAACAGCTGCTGCTGCTGTTGCTAAGTCGCTTCAGTCGTGTCCGACTCTGTGCGACCCCATAGACAGCAGCCCACCAGGCTCCCCCGTCCCTGGGATTCTCCAGGCAAGAACACTGGAGTGGGGTGCCATTTCCTTCTCCAATGCATGAAAGTGAAAAGTGAAAGTGAAGTCACTCAGTCATGTCAAACTCATAGCAACCCCATGGACTGCAGCCTACCAGGCTCCTCTGTCCATGGGATTTTCTACGCAAGAGTATTGGAGTGGGTTGTCATTGCCTTTTCCAGAAGAACAGCACATCCGATTATATTAGAATCATGACATCTCCCAACAGCTTTCTTGATAGAGCTTCCCAAAGAAGTAAATGTGAAGGAAAGGCGTTGGGCTGCCAGACTGTGACCTCTAAGAGGCCTGAAGTAGGACTGTGCTGCCTAGCCATCAGGCCAATGCTTCTCACCAATGCTTTGCCAACAGGCAATAGCCTAACTGGTAAGGGTACCTGGCAAGAGGCAGCCTGGAGAACTTCAGGAGTTGCCCTACGGAGGTGAAGTCCGTGTCTGCAAAGTGACTGTGGCTGTTAATGCACAGTAACTGAGGTTAAGTCTGGTCCTACGATGGAGAGAGGGGGACTCCAGTCCCTCAAACCTCTACAAACATTACTGACATATGTCCACCAGACTCTGTCCTTGTTTCCAAATATCCACCACATTCTCTTAAGATAGAAAATTAGATAAACAAGCAAAACTAAAGGGCATCTTGATATCCTTCTTGGGAAGCATATGGAGCGCTATCTGAATGAGTTAGCATTCTTAAGACTTAAGAGAACAAACAGGAAATGCCAACTGATAAAAGTGACAGCAGATGGGTGGCTTTAAAATGCCTCCTTTCAGGTTACTGGAGAGAGGCTGAGAGAAACCTCTTTGGATTTTTTCTTAAATTTTTTAAGACTTCAAAGCAGATGCTTGATCTGTGACACTAATTCCTTTTGCCAAAAAGGAACCTAAAAATACCCAGGAAAGAAATATTCAGATACGGAAATGTATGCCAACAGTGTCTAAAAGGTTCCTTCAACCAAGAGACAGATATTGTAAGTACGCTCTAACTGACATCCAAGTGCCTTTCATCCACACACCATTCATTCCGAAATCTCCTTTGGGGTGAAAGGGGAAGGCTAGGAGAACGAAGGTAATTGGGGTTTTGTTAGTTGTCCATCTCTTTTTTTATGGTTCTTTTTTTAAAAATTGAGAATTGTCCAACTTTTAAAATACAAGATAATGGGACGTTTATTTTCTTTTCCTCTAAGTGTCAGGGGAAATTTCTCTAAGTGTCAGGGGAAATTTATCTAAGTTTCAAAGCCCAGTTTTACCATCCACTAACGAAGAGATCCAAGGCAAGTCACAATCTTTATCAACTTCAGCTTTCTCGTTTACTGTATTAGAAATCAAATTTCAAGGGTGGTCATGGGAATTCCGTCTGCACAACAGAAAGGCAGACAGGACCGAGCACAGTGCCTGGCTCAGAGGAGCAGGCTCAGTAAATGCTGTCTCGTGCCCCTCAATGCTCAAACAGTCTCTGATTTTTGTTTCAATAGCTATTAAGAAAGTCTCAAGGATCGAGCTAAAAAAACAGGTTAAACAATACTTACACCTTAATAGAGCCCTGTCTGTATCTTTACAACTTCTTTAGACAATTTACGGAGAAGGAGATGGCAACCCACTCCAGTGTTCTTACCTGGAGGATCCCATGGACAGAGGAGCCTGGCGGGCTACAGTCCATGGGGTCGCAAGAGGCAGACACGACTGAGTGACTAAACCACCACGAGACTATTTACAACACAGAGCAACAGAGCGCTGGCATGTTCCCACATCTTTATAAGAGAAAGAAGGGGTTTTATAAGGTGGGAGTGGAGATAGGTAGGGCTTCCCAAGCGGCGCAGTGGTAAAGAATCCACCTGCTGATGCAGGAGACGCGGGTTTGATCCCTGTGTCAGAAAGATCTCCTGCAAGAGGAAATGGCAACCCACTCCAGTATTCTTGCCTGGGAAATCCACGGACAGAGGAACCCGGGAGGCTACATCCACGGGGTCACAAAGACTTTCACAAGACTAAGCAACTGAGCATAGGAGACAGGTGAGTATGTTCCAAAAAACCTTTAATGGTTGTGTGATATGTTTTTTTAGGCTGCTGACTTGGGCCATGAAATGTTTTACATGTGATGTCAAGTCCTATAGACTTCCTTATTGACAAATCTTTAAGACACAACAGTTTATATGGACGACTTTCTAATCAATAGCCTAAAATATTAGAGTGATACGGACTGGTGGTTCTCAATCTTTAGAACAAGGCAGCACATTCTTGAGACCTAAGAAAAGTATTACAGATGCTTCATGACTAATTATATTTTTAGTACTGGGGGAAAGATACAATAAAATACTACCATGAATTCATAAACACTATTAAAATGCAAATTCTTTCTATCTATACATAGTAGCATCTTGATACATTTTAAGACAATCATGTTTTGAGATATTATTTATTCAGTCTATACTGAAAGTTAGACCAGGAACATGACTTTTCTGACCCCTGAGAATAACTACAGGTTGTCTACAGGTCTTCAATTCATAGGTGAGAAATCAATGCTCTCTAGACTGTTGCTTTAAAAAAAAAAAAGAAAAAGAGTGAACAGTAAGTGCTGAAAGTGTAAATTGAAAATTTTTTTCTGAAAAACAATTCTTGGTATGAAAATTCTTAAAAGTATGTATACCTACTGGAACAGCAAGAGCTCTTCAATCTTAAGGTAACAATAATAATTATAAAAGATTTGAGCCTAAAAAGGTTCACTGTGGAGTTGTTTCTCATAGCAAAATCACTGCAATATTCTTTGCAATAGATAATTGCAACAGCAATGATCACTGCAATCTAAATTTCCAAGGGAGGGACACCGTGGGTGACCTCCTAGCAGCTCTGTGCCCTTCTCCTCCAGCTCCTGTGGGCTTTGAAGCTAACTGTATGTACCCGTTATTTTCAGAGGCTTGCTACTGCGAGTTGGAGCCCACAATCTTAGTGGGTTGTAAGTGGCTGGGAGGTTACATACACCATTCTGCCCAGAAAAATTAAACTTCCCAGCTCATACAGATCATACAAGGTGAAGAGATGTCTGAAAACTGACACATTCAGCCAGTCTATCATGCTGACTCTTGGGATGCAGTTGAAAGGGTCAGCTGAGGGAAAAGAAAAGAAACACTGCCTTCTTTCTACCTCTCTGTCCTGTGCTTAAATCAGCAAATACTCAGAGTAAACAAGTGACCACAACTCTACATAGCACAGGAACTGAACTGAATGCTTGTTCCTCCAGGGCCCTGGTTCCAGCTGGGAGGGGACGTGACACTGCCCCCCTCCCCCTGCCCCAAGGGACATTTGGCAACGTCCAGAGATGTTTGGGTTTGCCATCCGTGGGAGGGGGTCCTACTGGCTTTTCACGGGTTGAGGCCAGGGACGCTGCCTGAGCCGGCTCCCCGCTGCAGAGTCATCCAGCCCCTAACGTTACTTGTGCCGAGGATAAGAAGGCTGTTCCAGAGCACAAAGAAGCACACGTGTGCACTCTTCCCCCGTGTGTCACGACTGACTTTCCTTAAACTTAGAATCGAGGCTTCAGTCTGATCACAGGCTTGTTTCTTGTCAAAGCGACAAATGTCACAGTGACTCTCCCTGGAACTTTGGGCCCGAGGCTTCTCTACCTAGGGGAGGAAGGCATCCTGCCCGTCCCTTTCGGGAATCCCAGACGGGAAACTTTGTGTTACCATTAGATAAAGCTGTGGCCTGTCAGCCGCCTAATCAAATCGGGCTCTTCTACAAGCCTGTGAAGTTCTGCGGCTGGAGCAGGGGGTGGTGCCCGTGTCACCCCGAGCCCCCTGCAAGGAGCAGCATGGAAGGCGTTAACAGCGGGCCCAGTTGTCCCTGCACCGCGGGAGGACCAGCCCGAGCCTCCCTCTGCTGCGGCTCACCCCTGGTTGTCCTCCCATGAAGCAGGAGTAGCCAGTCATTACCCCCATCAGCCTGCCCCCTCCCCACTGCCTGCTCCTCCACGCCCCATAGTCCTTTCTCTGCCCCCCGCCCCCCAGTGGCTCAATGGTAAAGAATCCATCTGCCAATGCAGGAGATGCAAGAGACGAGGGTTCGAAACCTGGAGAAGGAAATGGCAACCCACTCCAGTATTCTTGCTGGGAAAATTCCATGGACGAAGGAGTCTGGCAGGCTATATAGTCCATGGGGTCACAAAGGGTTGGATGTGACTGAGCACGCACGCAAAGCAAAGCCCGCTCTATCATTCAGGCCCATGGAACCATAACTGCCAGGTACAGAGAAAAGCCTGAAACACTCACACATACCCTACATTTATACTTACGGCTGACTGCGCTTACTCCTTGGCATGTTTCTGAACTAATTATATTCAGTTACATGCTTAGCTAAGCAAAACTGAGCCCAAACCTCTATTTTCCTCCCTTTCCTCATGAAAAGGGAGCAGAGGCCAGCAAGAGAGGGAAGGAGACTCAGCTGATGAATGCTGAATTGTGTCTCCAGGCAAGCCCTACGCCAAATTACCCGCAAAATGCCACCTGCAGGAGGTTCCCGTTCCGCCCGCAGAGATGTCCTCTTTTTCTCGGAAAGAGCGTTCAGAGGTAGTGGGAGGCCTCCCAGCCCTGGGGATGATGGAGGTACCTTTTCTAGGCTCTGAGGGCCCCTGCCCTGGCAATGTTAACAGAGGATGTGGGCTTTAATCGGGCAGGAAGTCGAAGACTCCTGCATCCTTACTCCAGGCAGCAGGGGAAGGGGGCGAGGAAACTGCACTCAGCTAAGAAGAGAGGAACTCTAGATTTAGAAGGCTCAAATTCACAACGAAACCTGCTTGGTTCTTTTGAAATCAGGTGGTCTTTCTGAGGATGCCACATAAAGAACTGTTTAATGAGGCAGTACCGTTCGTCCATTTATCAATTTCACAAATATTAACGAAGCATTGGTGTGCCAGGAAGAGGACTGGGGGAGAATCTGGTCAGAACGGGCTCGGCGCCTACCCTCTGGAACAGAGTCTAGTACTGTGGTTCTCCACCAGGGTGGTCTGTCCCCCAGGGAACATCTGGAAACAGCTGGAGGTCTTTGGTCATGACAACTGGGCATAGCGGAGAGGGTGCTATGGGCATCTAGTGGGCAGAGGCCACGGTGGTGCTCAACACCCTCTGAGGCTCAGGACAGCCCTGCACAAGGACCTGTCCCCTCCGTAACGTCAAGAGGGTCGAGGTTGAGAAACCTTGGTCTAGAGGGAAACAGACTTCAACGAGACCATCATGAATCCTGGCTGGATATTTACATTCATACTGACATATCTGCTTTGCAAGTATGTACAGCAAGTACAATGTACAACAGAGGACCCAAGATACCCCTGGGGAGAAGGACGGGCAGGCAGGGTTTGGGGAGGTGCTCTGAGGAAGGGCCAGCCTTGCAGGATGAGCTCAAAAGGACAAGGGGGGTGGGGGCTGGGGGCAGGGGAGAGTGCTCCAGACAGAGGATCTCATGTGCAAAAAAGTCTTGTGTTGGAAGGTACTGTGGATGGTTCTGGAAACAGAGATTTTGAATTTTTTTTTTTTAACACCATCATCATCCTACAGTCCTTGTAGGACCAGGTCTACCCTGGGGCCATAACCTTGAGGAATAACTCATCATGACACATACTTGAGTTTAAACTAGACAGAAGCTGGAAGAACAATGCTTCACACTCCAATATCCATCCTGTCCCCCTGCCTTCTTTTCCAAAATCAGATACTGCACGTTAGAAGAGGCAGGAATCAAAACCCTATTTTGTCTTAGATTCGAAACTAAAATTATGACTCCCATAACAAAAAACTGATGAATTAGACCTGGTGGCTCATTGGTAAAGAATTTGCCTGCAATGCAGGGACCCAGGTTTGATCCCTGGGTCAGGAAGATCCCCTGGAGAAGGGAATAGCTACCCACTCCAGTATTCTTGCCTGGAGAATCCCATGGACAGAGGAGACTGGCAGGCTCCAGTCCACGGGGTCACAAAGAGTAGGACACGACTGAGCCACTAACACTTTCACTTTTCACTTTCATAAAAAATAAAAATATTTGCTCTAAACAAACTTACAGTTGCCAGGGGGAAGGGTGGGGGGGAGGACAGTAAGGGAGTCGGGGATGGACATGTACACACTGCTGTATTTTAAATGGATAACCAAGAAGAACCTACTGTATAGCACAGGGAACTCAGCTCAATGTTATATGGCAGCCTGGATGGGAGCGGAGTTTGGAGGAGAATGGACACAGTTGAGTCCCTTTGGTATTCACCTGAAACTATCATAGCATTGTCAATCAGCTATGCCCCAATACAAAATAAAAAGCTAAAAAAATATTTGCTCTACCGAGGACTTGGCAAGGACGATGAAAAGGCAATCTACGGATGAGCAGAAAATATTTGCAAACATCCTATCTAACAAAAGTCTAGTATGGTATCTAGAACAAACAAACAACTCTCATAACATAAAAGTAAAAAAACATCAAACAATTCAGTCTGAAAATGGGCCAAAGAAACAGACTGACATTTCCTTGAAGAGAACATACAGAAGGTAAATAAGCCCATGAAAAGATATTCAACATCATGAGCCATTAGGGAAACACAAATTAAAACACCACAACAGTCTGGTACTACACACCTATCAGAATGGCTAAAATAAAAACTAGTGATAATACCAAATGCTGGAGAAGATGCAGAGAGTCTGAATCGCTCACACACTGCTGGTGGGATTGTAAAGGGGTACAGCCATGCGGGACAACAGTTTGGCAGTTTCTTGTATGAGTTGAACCACACGATCCAGCTATCTTAGACATTATTTAAGAGAAATGGAAACTCCTCGTCACACAAACACCTGCACCAATGTTGTAGCAGCTTTATCTGTAACAGCTTCAGACTGGAAACAACCCAGATGTCCTTCAACAAGTGACTGGTTAAATAAACGTGGCACGTCCTACATGGAACACAGCACAAAGCAGGGACAAGCCATGGATACACACTGCAACTGGGATGGGTCTCAAGGGAATTACGCTTGAGTGAAAACAGGTAATTCCAAAAGGTTACACACTGGGGAATTCCCTGGCGGTCCGGTGGTTAGGATTCAGGGCTTTCACTGCTGGGTCCCAGGTTCAATCCCTAGTCGGGAAACTAAGATCCCCTACAAATCACATGGCATAGCCAAAACAACAAGCCCAAAGGTTGCGTATTGAATGAGTCCACTGATAAAATAGTTTTAAAATAACAAAATTACAGAGATGGAGAACATACCAGTGGTAACTAGGACTCAGGAGTCTGAGAGGGAGGTGGGTGGATGTGACTATAACAGGCTGACGTGAGGGGTCCTGGTGATGAAACTGTTCTGTGTCTCGACTGTGGTGGTGACACAAATCTACAATATGATGAAACTGCATAGAGTCAGCACACACACACAAGTACACATGAAACTGGATGAAATCTGAACAAGGTGGATGGACTGTATAACACAATGTTAATGTCTTAGTTGCAGTACTGTAGCTGCAATATATACTGAGTACTACAGTTGTGCAAGGGCTTTCCACGTGGTGCAGAGGTAAAGAATGTGCCTGCCAATGCAGGAGACACAAGAGACGCAGGTTTGATCCCTGGGTCGGGAAGATCCCCTGGCGTGGGAAATGACAACACACTCCAGTATTCTTGCCTGGAAAATTCCATGGACAGAGGAGCCTGGCAAGCTACAGTCCATGGGGTCGCAAGAAGTTGGATATAACTGAGTGACTAAACACACACACGCACACACATAGTTGTGCAAGATGATTTTTGTAGGAAGTAGGTGAAGGGTTACCGGCGATTTCCCTCTACTGTTTTTTGTTATGGCATATCAATCTGCAACTATCTTAAGATGAAAAATTAAAAATAAAAAGCATTATTTTAAAATTTTAGTCAGCAAATGCACCTTAAGACAGACCTTTTCATTATTTACTTTCTTTTCCCAATACTGCAAGCACACTAAAAATGTCAATATTCTTAAAAAAAAAAAAATGTCAAAACTATGTGTCTGAATAATTTTGCCTTTTCATAATTCTTTGAGAGAGCACCAATTCTTAGTTTTCTTGGCCGCTCTAAGCTCCGGAGACAACCACTCAAATTCAAACTGGGTCCCCCACCAAGTCACTGCCTGATTTCTGACAAGCACTATACTTCACCTGCCTACTGCACAGGGCATGTAACAGTAGTCCCTGCTGATGCGAGGAATAAAAAAGGGTGACACAGCTCAGGCTCTTTGGACAGTTCCTGAACACCAAGGGCTCAACCAAGCTGCCTCTGTCACGATTCACGGGGGGTCAAGGAGTCCTTGGGTCTCTGTCCTCAGTCTCCAAATGTCAACTCTTCAGCCCATCCGAACAGTTCTTCCTCAACTGCAAAATTTCCCCAAGTTCCAATCTCTGAAAATGAAAGGGAATTTTTAAAGCTGCCTTTTCTGTTTTATTCATGGTCTTTTTGCAACTGTGGACCATTTCCTTAATTTCTTTGGGCTTCAAGGATCTACCGTATGACTTTATCAGAGTTTCACATGTGGGCACAGGTCCTCATGGAAGGGACCTGAAAGCAGGCCTGCCCTCCCGGGTAGAAGCTGGGCCCCGTGATGCCTCCTCGAACAGCCCTGGTGATGGTGTCAGGGCAGCTCTAGAAATTTTTTTTTTTTAGAAAAATGTATCTGATATCACTGGGTGACCTAGGATATGGCTATCAGGCTCCAGTGACTTCCTGGTGCTCCTTCTGAGACTGCCAGGCTTAGGTATAAGGAGACATGCTTCCTACCAGCTGAAAATGAAATAGGGCAGGACCAGACCAATGCAATTCAGAAAAGTTTCAGCATGGCAAAGCCAGAAGAGCCCTGTCTCGGAAGCATGGATGGTGAGCCGAGTCTCATTACTGTTTTATTTGCTTAGGTGGAGAGGAAGTCTAATACAGAAAATGCCTGATGATTGCCCAAGGAAGCCATTTAGAAATCATTCTGAGCTGCACTGGAAAACCTATTATGATGGTAACTGGAGAGAAGAAGCAATCTGGGAGAAATATGTTAGATTTTAGCTCACAGGGCAGACTCTAAAACCCAATGTTTCTTTTGAAAAGAAACACAGGGTAGATAGATACAGAGAAGTCCCCTTACCCGTTTTCACAGAAATTCTACGATGGGAAGAAAAAGGAGCCCTCCTCTCTAAACTTGAGGTTCCACCCTGAACTACCTATATCCCAGTAAGGGCGGCTCCCCATCCTTCGAAGAGTCTAAGCAGGAAGTCTGGGAGCCACCCTGCATCCTCTCCCTGACCCCATTTAACCATCAACAAGCTCTATCCTTCTACCTCTGAGACGCTTCCTGAATGGTCTATGTTCTCCATCTCCTTTGTGCTCAGCAAGCCACCGACATTCCTGGAAGAGGACAATCAGTCTCCCACATCCAACCCAGGTCTGCACTGTCCAGTGACCTTGCTGATAGGGAAGGCTGACCTTGACCCTTGGCACCAACACCTGCACCAAACAGGTCTTCCCTGAGCTCTTACCCTCCCACAGCCTCCAACCTGGCCAGCCTGCTCTGATCTGGCTTCCTCTGCAGGTATGCTCTCCCCCTGGTAGTATGCAAAGCCTGCCAGGCTCTTTCCAGACCCAGGCTTCTGTAATCCTGCTCTGACTACCACACTTGTGGCCTCTTCTTCTCTTTGTGCCCTGGGGGGGGGGGGGGGGGGGTGGGCGGAAAGAGTACTTTTTCTGTCCTGTTCACACTTCCCCAGCATCCAGTGCTGCCCAGGGGACAGCACAGTGCTCTCTTGGTAACCAGGCTGTCGAAGAAGAAGCCAGGCCTTCGGTAATCACCTGAATTCACCTCATGTAATAATACTGATTTGGGGCTTCCCTGGTGGCTAAGAGGTAAAGAATCCACCCTATAATGCAGGAGACATGAGTTAGATCCCCGGATGGGGAAGATCCCTTGGAGGAAGAAATGGCAATCAACCCCAGTGTTCTTGCCTGGGAAATCCCATGGACAGAGGAGCATGGCAGGCTACAAAGAGTATGGTCGCAAAGAGTCAGATACGATTTAGTGACTAAACCACAACCAACATCGATTACAGAAGCCACCATCTTGCAAGCACTGACAGGTTCATTCAGATTTTTCCATTAGATGTTATGGAAAAATCCAAACGAACCTTTTGACCAACCAATATTTAGGGAGTCATTTCTTTTTGAAAACAAAAAAACAAACAAAAAAAAAAAACATTCTCGAGCAGGGCTTTACAGCTTTGGCACTACTGACGTTCCAAGTTGGATAGGTCTGTGTTGCAGGGGATGCTCTGTGTATCGTAGGGTGTTGAGTTGTCTCCCTGGCTTCTCCTATCAAATGCCTGTGGCACCACGCACGTGGCTGACAACCAAACATCTGTAGACACTGGCAAACAGTCCTGGGAGAGAGGGGCCTCACCCCTGGCTGAGAGCTGTTGATCCTGAGAAAAGTTAGATACTGGTGGTTAAGACTTCAATTCTGCCCACAGAATGCCTAACTGACCCATGCTTTGATTGAATTGCAGGACCAAGAATGCATTTTTTTCTAATATCTAAATATGTTTTTTGCATTTTTTATTTTGGCTCCTGGGTCGGGAAGATTTGCTGGAGAAGAGATAGGCTACCCACTCCAGTATTCTTGGCCTTCCTTTGTGGCTCAGCTGGTAAAGAATCCGCCTGCAATGCGGGGGACCTGGGTTTGATCCCTGGGTTGGGAAGATCCCCTAGAGAAGGGAACGGTTACCCACTCCAGTACTCTGGCCTGGAGAATTCCACTGAACTGTACATTCATGGAGTGGCAAAGGGTCAGACACGACTTTTACTTTGCACTTTCATAGCCCATTAACAGTGTTGTGATAGTTTCAGATGAACAGTGAAGGGATTTAGCTACAAGTAAACAGGTATCCAAAGGATGCATTTTTGAGGGGGCTTGCCATGTGGCATAGGAGATCTCAGTTCCCTGACCAGGGATAGAACCCACACATCCCTGCAGCAGAAGTGCCCAGTTCTAACAACTGGTCTGTTTCAGGGAAGTTCAAGAATGCATTTTAATACAATGTTTCCTAACCGGCACTTACATGTTTTCAGTTCAGTGCAAATATGCATTTCAAGCCTCTAGTAACATTTATGAACAACTCTTGAGGGGCTGGTGGGTCCATCCTGAGAGACTCAAGCTAGCTTCGCTAGGTGACAGGCTGAAGTGAAACAGGAAGCAAAGTGTGGCGGGGGTGGAGGGACGGAACACGTAGTCCAAGAAGAACTGGGGGAAGGATGAGGCTTCTCATGTTTGATCTAACCTTCCATCTGTGTCTGGTGCGTGAAAACAGGAGTGCAAGACAAGAGGGCACCTTAATGCTTTGGCTCCTTGCTGAGTGCCCTCCTGCAGGCAGCCTTAAGTGCTCTTTCTTTCCACGCTGTGGCAGAGCCCAGGAATGAAATGAGAAGGATGGAATCTCAACATTGCTCTCACCCTGTCGACCACATGCCCCTCAGACTAACATAAGGCTATTGAGCTTGGAGGAATTCAAAATGACTTCCTACTTTTACCTGCCACACTGCAATAATATTTTCAATTATTGGTTAAACTGCAAGTACCCCCACGAGTCATTTAAATAAATCTCACATGTATGAAATAGCCAATTGTGTTCTCAGAGCAATTCCCAGCTGTAAAAATAGACCCACACTGAATGTACTTTTTTCTGCAGCTAATTGAAAATACTGCACGTAGAATGCATGAGCGAAAGCCCCCAGGAGGAATTTCAATTTGCGTTCCCTGTTTTAGAATGTACAATCAAACGCTGTCTTAAAGTGCTCTGCACATTTGAGTCAATACTGCTTGCCTGAAGCCCCAACGCTCCTAAGTTTTCACACCAGGAATTGATGACCTGAGGTTTTTAATGCTCCAAGTGGCTTTTTAAACAATGGCTTTAAGAGGGCTGTGTTTTCCAAGAATACAAGCACTCCTGGACTTGATGGATTCAGACCTCTGCAGCCCAGAGAGGCTTCCCAGGTGGTGCTGGTGGTAAAGTACCCACCTGCCAATGCAGGAGACACAAGAGATGCTGGTTTGATCCCTGGGTCAGGAAGATCCCCTGCAAGACAGCATGGCAACCCACTCCAGTATTTCTGCCTGCAGAATCCCGTGGACAGAGGAGCCTGCCAGGCTACAGCCCACAGGGTCACAAACAGTCAGACATGAGTTAAATGATTTAGCACACACAAGGCCCAGAGAAAATCCCCCAGGAGGCAGCAATGAGTATTTAAACAAAATCCCAAAGGAATATTTAGGAAGATGACCACTCTATATTTACGCCATCTTCCCTGGTGGCTCAATCTGTAAAGAAACCGCCTACAATGCAGGATATCTAAGTTCAATCCCTGGTTCGGGGAGATCCCCTGGAAAAGGGAATGGCAACACACTCCAGTATTCTTGCCTAGAGAATCCCAGGGACAGAGGATCCTGGTGGGCTTCAGCCCACGGGGTCACAAAGAGTCGGACACAACCGAGCAACTGACACACCACTCTATATTTATACGTTGTCTGTCGCGACACCCTGGCAAGAACCATCCAACCAGCAAAGTTATGCAAAGCTTAGAAACCATCTGAAGTGACGGGAAGTATAATTTCAAATTTGGCTTCAATCATCCAACACTGAGGTTCTTCCTTTAGTCTGACTCCGTTTTTCTCACTGAGGTCCCTGCTGGTGCTTTCTGAAGGAATCGGGTGAGGGACGGGGGAGCAGGGGAGGGGAGGTGTTCTAACTTGGTGTCCACTTGGACATGGTGGTGGGGTAAGACTATTGAGCCCTAGGCCTGCCTCTGTGGGATAAATCCCATCCCTGCTCTGTGACTCCGCTCTCCCATCAAATCAGTGATACCTGCCCCTGCCCCCATCCTGCAGAATCCACATACAAGACACCATCCTGAGAGGTGACCTGGCCACTCTTCGGTCCCACAGAACTCTTCCTCATGGGACAGGCCTTTACACAAAGCTGAGGGAGAACAGGGATTTCTGGAATTGAAAATCAATGACTTACAACACTGTTAGTTTTCAGTTTCAGGTGTATAGAACTGTAAATCAATTACACTCCAATAAAATTTTAAAAAAGAATCAGCACCAGATATACGGGAAAAAAAAATCACTGACTTAATGAAAGTTCTCCTCACCCATCTCTAACCTCTGCTATAAGATACTGCAGTGAGAGATCATTAGGGATGGAGGAGGCTGAGTTTCTTTTTGTCATGAAGTCACAGTTTTCTCTTGGGCTCCAAACTCACTGTGGATAGTGACCGCAGCCATGATATTAAAAGATGCTTGCTCCTTGGAAGAAAAGCTATGGCAAAGCTGCTGCTACTGCTGCTAAGTCGCTTCAGTCGTGTCCGACTCTGTGCGACCCCATAGACGGCAGCCCACCAGGCTCCCCTGTCCCTGAGATTCTCCAAGCAAGAACACTGGAGTGGGTTTCCATTTCCTTCTCCAATGCATTAAAGTGAAAAGTGAAAGTGAAGATGCTCAGTCGTATCTGACTCTTAGTGACCCCATGGACTGCAGCCCACCAGGCTCCTCCGTCCATGGGATTTTCCAGGCAAGAGTACTGGAGTGGGTTGCCATTGCCTTCTCCAATGGCAAAGCTAGACAGCGTATTAGAAAGCATAGACATAATTTTGCCATATAGGTCCATATAGTCAAAGCTATGGTTTTTCCAGCAGCCATGTAGAGATGTAAGAGTTGGACCATAAAGAGGGCTGAGCACCAAGAATTCATGCTTTCAAACTGTGGTGTTGGAGAAGACTCCTGAGAGCCCCTTGGACAGCAAGGAGATCAAACTAATCAATCCTAAAGGAAATCAACCCTGAATATTCACTGGAAGGACTGATGCTGAAGCTGAAGCTCCATTCCTCTAACCACCTGATGCGAAGAACTACTCTTTAGAAAAGGCCCTGATGCTGGGGGAAAGATTGAAGGCAGGAGGAGAAGGGATGACAGAGGATGAGATGGCTGGATGGCATCACCGACTCAATGGACACAAGTTTGAGTGAATTCAGGGAGATGGTGAAAGACAGGGAAGCCTGGCGTGCTGCAGTCCATGGGGTCTCAGAGTCAGATGTGACTGAGCGACTGAACAACAAAGAATGTCTCTCCAGCTTCTCAGGACCAGTTATGTTCACCAACAGGGCAGCCAGCGAGTCACTGCACACAGGAGAGGGGAGAGCTAATTTATGAAGCTCTTCCTGTGTGCACAGCCCAGTGGATGCATTATCCTACTGAATCTCACATGAGCCTTTTGGGTTTGAGCTGAAGTAACAAGAGATGCAGAGAGGCTGAGTCATCTGCCTCACATCACACAGCGAGAAAGAGGCCAGAGACGACGTGGACATGCCCACCACCACGTGACGGACATTGCCAGAGGCTTCTCCGGGAGAGAGGGCAGAGGTGGTCCCGTCACTTGCCTCCCCCTGTCCACTCCCTCTGGGTCCTCTTTCACCCCCGAGTCAGAGCTCAGGGTTGGCACTGATGCCTTCCCCCAGCTTCGCCTCGCCTTCCGCTCCTGGATGCTGAGCAGTGTTCTGAGCACATCTGCCAACCCTCCGCCACGCTGCTGCAAGAGGCGCCCCTTCTTCCAGCATGAAAGTTTCTGTTTTTTTTACGTTCTAAGTACCATCTGTGCTTGAATACATGGTGTCTCCCAAACAGGACAGTTCCCCCGTCCAGCGAGAGAATCCCAACACCTCCACCCCAGCGCCCCCGTCCCGCAAGTTCTGGTCAACATGGCTAAGTATATGAAATCACATATATTATGATCTAGAAATAGAACCTTTCCATTTCCACCTTCCGTGAAGCAATTTAATTCTGAGTTTTCCCCAGACATCTTCTCCATGCCTGTCATCGCTTTTTGAGTCTAACCATTTCCCTCAGCACATTATCTACTTTCCTTCTGAGCTGCCTGTGATACTGTACTTTTCAAATCTGTGTGTGACACTTTATGAAAAAAGTCTATCCTAAGCCATAAGAAGCCCCCCACAGATCATCAGAAGAGTGGCCCTCACAGGCATAACTATATCCGCGATCCCCACAGCATGTTACTGGCTGTGTCACATTTTAAAGTGACCCTTTGTGGCTTAGATAAAATTTGACCTGACAGAGTAGCTAACCTTCTCAGCAAACCCATTTCCTCTTCTACTGAAGGCAGGGTGATAGCTTGTGCTGTAGGCGGGAGTGACTATAAGACTGAAATACAGTCAGTGAAATGGGAGTAGAAATGTTGCCTGCAGGCCTGGCCCATCCAGACCTGCCACATGCAATCTGCCGTGACCTTTCTGGTTCCACCAGCTTGATGCCAATCAGCATCATGCCCTTGGAACTGACCTGTTAAACGAAGTGGAACCACGTGATGGAAAGACGCTGCGTCGCTGAATCACCAAGTTGGAAAAAAACACACCGACCTGGGGCTTTATGCACGCGGAGAATAACGTTCCATCACGTCTGGGCCATGGCACATGTTTGGGTTTATTTGTTACAGCAACTAACATGACCATAACTAACACGACACATTCAACATTTGGTGATTGTAAAACCATGACCTCAGGAATAATGACTAAGCCTGTATTCAATTTCTCTGCCTTTTTAAAAAAATGCCTTTTCATCATGCAATCTCTCTAAGCACTCCTACTAAGTATTGATAAAGGTGATTTCAGGCTTATGTGCTTTCTGCCTGTGTTCTCATGAGTCTCATCCATCCGGGGCTTTTGGTAAGCTCTGACCAATAAACATATCAAGATCTTTGCAAAATGGAAGATTCTGTAAGGACTGTAATATAGAGCAAACCTCTCTTTGTCTGAGGGACAATTTCAGAAAAATTTTCACTTCACATTCAGAGTTTTTGAACTAGGACACTCTTTTTCTCAGACAAAATTCCCCCATTTTAGTGCCTTTGGGGGCTTCCCAGATGATGCTGGTGGTAAAGAACCCGGCTGTCAATGTAGGAGATGTAAGAGACGTGGGTTTAATCCTTGGATTGGGACGATCCCCTGGGAGACGGCAAGGCAACCCACTCCAGTATTCTTGCCTGGAGAATCCCATGGACAGAGGAGCCTGGAGGGCCACAGTCCACAGGGTTGCAAAGAGTCGGATACAGCTGAAGTGACTGACTTAGCATGCATGCAATGCTTTTTAGTGGCTCATTAAGGCATCTCCAAGGTACCAGTTTGGCATATCTGACACAGAAAAGAGCAGGCCTTGCTGCAATTTGGGACACTTCAGTGTCTTGAAGTCGAGTATTTACTGAAAGTGAAAGTTACATGCAAGTAACGTTTTACTTTCCAAAGTCATACGTTAAAACTGTCATATTTTTTATGAGATCTGATCTCTCTGCCATGGAGAAGTTATCTCCATGAATTTAGCTATAGATAGCCCGTGAGAGACTAAATGGCCAACTTTTATTATGGATACAAATCAGTAAATAGCAATTCTACACAATTTAGGGCAAAATGGATTCTGTGGCGAGTAACCTGAAAGAAAAAGAAAGGGCCACATTACCCAAGAGGGCCGTCTGCACTTTTGTGCTTGTCAGCCACAAGCCAACACGTCACACTGGGCACACTCTTATCTCTACATATACAGACACACGCAGATGAACACACATGCATTGTAGCGACTGACATTTAAGCAACTCCTCTGAGTAAAAGGCTTTAGCATCAGCATGGCTGAGCCTCCCAAGCTCCTGGAAAGTGGGTATCACAGCGCTCAATTCAAGGGGAAGGAAACTGAGACCTGGACACAGTCCATTTCTTGCCCAGCTTCCTGACCCTCAGAGAGCCTCCGAGTTCCTCACTCACAGAACATCCTAGGGCTGGTCAGGTGACCTAACTTGTAATATTTCCTATTTCCCTGTCTGTAAAACAGGAACAGTTCAATCTCTCTCCGCAATGAAGCTGCATCCTTATCATCTCCATTCTTTAGCTTTGGAACTGGAGCTCAGGACTGATGGTGGGGAGTGGGGGTGGAGGACGCAGAGAATATTTTGCAGACATAAAACTACTAAGCATAGAACAAGACACTTAATCCAGGTTCATTTGACTTCCCAAGTCACCCTCATCCAGCCATGGTCTGTGGGTTCGACCACCATTGTTTAGCCTTGGTTGCTCCCTGAAAACACTGTTTCAGAATCAAAAATCTCTACTGAGACACCCAGATCTGGAGTGAACATCCCATGGGCAGGAATCTCAGAAGGGTGCTTCACACACTTGAACCTCAGTGTTCTCATCTGTGAAGTACGACTAATTTCCACCTTACTTAATTTCCATCTGTTTAGATTCAACAAGATTGTGTATAAAAGGTGTCCCATAGCACTTGACACCCTGATGACCCACTGATCTTTCACTTCATTCCCCGTTTCAAGCATCTTCTGGGCTCCTCTGTGTCAGGTACTGTGGAAGGAGACCAGAGGAATAAAAGAGACTACAAAATCCTGAAGATTTCCTAGTGGGGCGGAGAAGACACACACAAATAAGTAGAACACATGATAGAGAGTATCAGAAAAGCACATTTTCGCCAATGTGTATATAAAAAATATACTTATCCTTCTTAAAGAAATTTTAGACTACTAAGTGATATACATGCATGAAACAACTCTGTTTTCAGTAACTGCTGAATCAATTCACATTAGTATGACTAGCACTGGTCATGATTAATGACCTAGCTGCACAAGAAGAGGTTCACTATGAATACTTCGGCATCTCTGGCCAATCTTCTAAGTTGCTACTTTAATTAACATGTCTTTAAGAAATGAATACAGGTTTGGCAAGACACCATATGAGTCTATCACTAAAGTAACTTCAAAGAGAAAACTTTTCTTTTTAGAAAGAAAACTCTATAATTAAGTCATCACCCAGAATCTCCTTGGCATTTCCCAACTCATTGTCCAAGCAACAATTCAGGTTCGGGCATACACTGGGTGCTATAAAAAGTCCCACATGTATATTTGCCAGTAAAATTCTTAAATCATACTAATGGCAGTTGAAAATACATTTCCTATCTAGGAATGTTGGCAATGGTTAATCCAACATTCACAGAACTCTTTTGTATAATGAAGGCATCAAATCATAATTAGATGACCATGTGCTTAAAATGGCTATTTCTGGATATATGGATATCACTGGATACAATAAAATGACTTTTTCACAGTCAGACAAACAAGAACAAAAGGGGAAGACTTTGGATGCTACATCTGCAGAAACCTAAATATTAAAGATTACTTTTACCTAAGATTACTTTTCCTACTGTGCAATTTATTCATTCTTCATAACTACAATAAGAAAAAAAACAGCACCCAGTCTGACAAGGCCAGCTTGCAATATGCCCCTAGAAAGACCTAATGGTAATACTGCTGCTTACGTTTCCTCAAAGGTGGACTAAAAGGGAATTTATTTCATGCACCAGCTATCCTTTGCTCTGTGGCCAATACCGGAGGAGCTGGAAGCCTGTGGAAAAGACAGATGATCAGCTGATCACTGGGAATACTGTTCACGAGAATTTTACAGAAAAGGGGTCTGGAAACTAAGTATGCAAACACAGACAGCAAGTTCCTCATTCATGAGGTCAAAGGCACAATGAAAACACAGGTCCCAGGAGTGAAACGTTCACATGGACTACTGTGACGAATAGAACCCCACCTCCATCTCATGTCCTGGAAGTCAACTCCAATCGAGGCTCTGTGCTCAGCACCTAAAGCATACTCTCCACTGCATCCTCACAACACTTAAGATGTGATTACCTTCATGCCCAGTTCACAGATGAAGAAACTGAGGCTTGGAGAAGTCTAGTAAATTGGCTACAGCCCCCTGACCTCCAGCTAGTATCCAATATAATCTAGATACAGATGAAAGCCCATTTATCTCTACATGCTCCATACTCTTAATTACTACACTACACAAAGGAGGAAGAGGAGGATGGGGAGAACATATACCACAAGATATGACAAACTCTGAAATAAAGTTAAATATAAAGAAAACCATAAAAACAAGTTAAATCTCAATGTTTTAACCTAAGTCTACACAGTTGTGGAGTAGACATCCTTTAAAAATATGTCACCTTTGTCCTTTAGTTCAGTTTCATCCAGCTTAAACATATGTTATTCTCTTGGACTCTGCGTATATGCACTCTACCTTTTCAATCCAAAGGTCAGTATTAATTTTAGAGTGTGAGTCCCAGGAAAAAAACAAGTCTCTAAGAAAACAACCGGGCCCAGGGGCCCAAAGGCGTGAAAACATTACTTCAAAGCTAACACAAAAGTATTAGCCTCTTTCCGTCTCTGTTTTGATTGTCTTATTGAAGGACATTATACAGCAAGGGAAGAAGATAGTCTCTTGAAAGGAGGCCCGTGGTTTGACACGGGTTTCTTTTTGAGAGGTTATAAATATTGATGAGTCATAAATCTTTGGCGGTTCATAGTGCGAGCTCAGAGCTCACACGTTTACAGACCTGGGTTCAGGCTCTGGCATTGACACATACAGACTGTATGAGTAACCACGGACACCTGGGCGGCTATACACTCTTCTGCACAACTGTCTGAATGGGAATGATGTTAGGATCTGTCCTACACGTAGCCGTGAGGCTGGAGGAGAGACGCTGAACCTCTATCAAACCTCTGCATACAAATACTAACCAGCACGCTTCTCTCACTACTCCTCCTTCCTCTGACTGCAGGTTTTGACCATGTGACTCAGAACCTAGCCAATCACAGGCTCTCGTTCCCCTGACCACAGCCATTGGTCCAGGGAAAGGCACATGACCCAACCTGAGCCAATCAGAGTTCCTCCCTGGGATTTTTTTTTTCTGACCTAAACAGCTAGGAAGCTCATCTTTCCTCTTTGATCTTGAGGCTGTAGGGAGGTCAGCCTGAAGGTGCCTGCAGTCGTGGTTCAGAGACAAGACATGGTGGGAAAGAAAAGAGGTTCAAGGACGTGAGTCTCTAGTTCCGGTCACCTCCAGGGCCAAAGCACCCTCGCCCTGGCTCCAGGTCAGCAACGTAAGCCAGTAGCTCCCCCCAGGCTCTCCGTGTTTTCGAGTCAGTTATTTTGACTACACTTGATCATACTTCTGCACTTGTAACCAAAAGATCAGACAGTAATTAAAGTGCATATAATCTAATCAGTGACCAAATCCTCAATAAAAATAATTTTCTCCTAAGTGGATTCATTGGTTAAAAAAAAAAAAGACCAAAAAAAAAATTTTTTTTTAGTAGAAAAAGCAAACACTGCCATTATTTATACAGTATTTCCTCAAAAGAAAGAAAAATCTATTTTCATTTTCAGTCACCTTGTTCGTTTTCCAGTTGGGTTCATATTCAGTGTTAAACTTTCTCACCTGCCCACATTCACTTTCAAGATTTGGCCCATAAAAACTGGGGCCAAAAACAAATAGTTATTTTTTTCTATAGCTGTATTAGTTGGCACTAAATGCAGAGGGTATGTGGGGGGTGGGGCACGGGGTGGAGACAAGGACTGATGCTATTTTTATCATGCTCATAGAAATTCCCCAGGTTACTGGACTTCTCTCTGCTGTAAGGTGGGGGAAGTCATTACAAAAACAAAGTATATTCACCAAGGTTTGCAGTCATTGTAAGAAATCCTTTCTGCTTTTTCATAGGATTTATTTATGTTTTACATTAAAATGTCTCCATATTATCATTCTCCCAAGAATGAACTGATAAAAATAGAAAGGCACAGTGGGCTCCAATTTTCCAATTATCTTCTGAGGCAAAGGGCAAAGTCTGAGGTCAGACTGAGGCAGGAGCATGGGGTGTTCCTGGTCTCATCTTGAATTAGGGCATCCACCCCAACCTTTGAAGGAATTCAGGGAGGAAATGGGGATGAAATGTTTGTCCAAATGCATGAATGGAATTACAAATAGAAGACTGCTGAGGCTCAGTGGCCATCCCCATGCACAAAAAAGAGGCACAGAAGGAACGCCAACTTCTCTGGACTGGGCTGACATCCAGACCTGGAAATCTAAAAGCAGAATAAAGGGAGAATCATTTACTGTGTAAATTGACTTGGCCTGTTGGGTGAAAGGTAGCATTTCTCAAAAGAGAAATAAAACTGTCCTAGTCTTTCAGTGTTCTTAAACAAATTGTGAACTTAGAGATAAGAAATAACCTAAAGGTGTAGTTTATTGCATCTGACTCCATTCCATACCTAAGGGTATTTTTTTAAACCCAATATTGATTTTTAGATTAGACATACAATCTACTCATGAGGAAAGATGGTTCTGCAGAGAGAAGGAGGACACATTTATGAATGGAGACAGAGGTTTACAAAGAAGATCCCAGTATACGGGACTCAATGTATCACACATTTTTATAAATGTCTCCAAGTAGGAATACAAACCAAATACATCTTCCTGTTGGGCCTCAATGCTATTTCTGAGCCCTAAAGAGCCAAACTGAATGATTTATTTGGTTTAAAAGAAAAAATGAAAGAGAATAATTTCATGCAGATAAACATATAACTGCATTTCAGAGAAAATTTCATCTGGGCCTGATATTTATGAGAAAGCTGGGTCAGAAAGGAAAATAAGCCAAGAAGTTAAACTGTTTTTTTTTTTTTTTTTTAATAAAATGTTTGAGATCACTATTTCAACACACCTATTGTATAGGTAAGGAAATTAAGATCCAAATGGTCAACTATATAAATCTTTTATGGCACAGTGCATACCCTCTCCCAACCCAGGCCTCCTTCCACTAAACTTAGCTTAAGACATTAGCCAAAAAACTGCCCTGGCAAAAACTGAAAAAAAAAAAAATCATAACAACAAAAAATGGGTCAGAAAGAAGGCATGCTATCACCATCATCGAAAAGGTTAGTGGAAATAAGCTAGAAAGTCTTCTACCTCGTGGGCTTCCCTGGTGGCTCAGTGGTAAAAAATCTGTCTGCTAATGCAGAGGACATGGGTTCAATCCCTGGTCTGGGAAGATCCCCTGGAGAAGCAAATGGCAACTCACTATAATATTCTTGCCTGGAGAAACCCATGGACAGAGGAGCCTGGTGGGCTATGGTCCATGGGATTGCAAAGAGCCGGACACTACTCAGAAACTGAACAACAATTCTACCTTCTACAAATTGTGAAATACGAAGTATAGCCAGTGGACTTCAAGGAAGACAGAACAAAGCCAAAAAGGGTTCAAATGAGGATAAATGAAGTGAACACAGATACAGAAGCCATTCTGTGTTAGACTTCCGCTTTTTTCTCAGTAATGTTCTGTCTTAGAAGACATGGTTGATCAAACATTCTTTTTATGTTAGGATATAGATTGATTAAGTGCAGAAGTACCAGCACCAGGGGTAGAGGTCTAGAGGCAGAGCTCCCCTTTAAGCCCAGAAGACAAGCACTGGTTCATAAAATGTGCAGCAAACTTATTAAAGATATGAAAATGGTTTAGTTCAACATCCATTAAATGCCTTTGGGTCATGCACCATTGCTGGTGCAAATGTAACCAGAACTGAAGCACAACTTCACACCATTTGGGAATCTGGTGGATAGAGCATGTTGCTATGACACAGTAACCACCATCAGAAAGGCATCCATTGGGTAGTGTACATGTGTGTGCACACCACATGTGCATCAGGGAGGACTGGCAGATACTACTGGTCTTCAGGAAAGACTTTTTGGAACAGGTGACATGAGATGTGAGTCCTGAAAAAGTGGAAGTTGGCCAGACAACGAACGCAGAAGATAGAGAAAGAGAATTCCAGGCAGAGGTCCAGTAGGAGCCAAGATAAGGAGGCGAGGGCACATCATGGTGTGGTAAGTCTGTAGGAAGTTCAGTTTTGCAAGAAAAGTTGTGGTGTTGGAAAAGACTCTTGAAAGTCCCTTGGAGAGCAAGGTGATCAATCCAATCGATCCTGAAAGATATCAACTCTGAATATTCATTGCAAGGACTGATACTGAAGCTGAAGCTCCAGTACTTTGGCCACCGATTGAGGGCAGGAGGAGAAGGGGGTGACAGAGGATGAGATGGTTGGATGGCACCACAATGGACATGAGTTTGAGCAAGCTCTGGGAGATAGTGAAGGTCAGGGAAGCCTGGTGTGCTGTAGTCCATGGGGTCGCAAAGAGTTGGACACAACTTAGCAACTGAACAACAATGCAGCAGGGAGGTGGGAAGGGACTGAAGAAAGCTTGGCCTTTGTCAAGTCATTACAAATGGCCAGCAGCCTGGGGAGGTGCTGGAGAGAAAGGCACTGTGGCAAGTTGTCTGGCTGAGTGCTGACTTGTGGGATAGGACTGCCCAAAGGGAGCTAAGTGATCTTGGGAACACAGTGCATGACTCTGGGCACCATGTGAGATGAGCTGAACCATGTTCCAAGGGCTGAGGTCTTCTGGCTTTGGGACATTGAATTCAGCCTGCCCTGTCTCCTCCTGTGGTAATGGGGCAGGAGGAGGGTGGTGAGGTCTGTGGAAATGGTTTATTATCAGCAGAGACTGCATTTCAGTACAGGTGAGCCAATGCCAGAATTATGTATCTGCAACCCTCCATGGAGAGGCTCAAAAGTATTTCGAGAAATTCTGGTACAGCACCTTTAAATGTGAACAGAAAGATCACCTCTTCAATCTGAGACACTGACCTTGGGACACAACACAGCTACTCCTTCAGAATAGGGCTTTGTCCCCAAGAGGGAGGCGCTGAGTTTTCTCGGGAGGGACACAAACGGATTCTGACTTGAGGGGCCCACAGTAAGCAGGCCCAGCAGCAACGTGGACAATGGTTTGAAAGGCGTACAAAACTAGTGTGAAAGACCAGGCAGGAGATGGTGCAGTCAGTCACTCAGGACTGCCCGTGGTCATCCCCCAGCCTGTGGTTGCCAGCTCAGAAGACCATGGGCACTGGGAAGCTGCTGTAAGGGGGGACCATGGGTCCAGGGGGAGTGGAAAGCAAGCAGTCTCCAGCCTACCCAGGCCCTGGGAGCTCCATGCCAGCCACGTGCTGCTACATGGCAATGCAGGCCTCCTGTTCCAGGGCCCCTGGTTTTTAAGAGTAGCTGTAAATCCAAGTGATAACTCAACCTTTCTAAAGATTAACTCAATTTCTGTAGACCTGTGTTCAGGCCAACAATATGTCTGCCAGCTAGAAATGGCGCACTGGCCATCACTGTGCCACTTCTGGACTGCAAAGCAGAACCGGGCCACAGTGACTGGAGCTGAGGTTTAAGGGATTTCACAGCACCAGCACTAGGACTCGGTGACTGTCTGGATGTGGGGGGCTAGTGGCTGCTGGAGGAGTCTGGCGACCCTGGGAGGTCCCTGCTTTAGCCCCCTGGTGAATGGTGGCACCATCACATAAGACAGGGGACAGGTTTTTGCTAAGGATGAAACAGGTATGGGGTGGATGATTAAAAACTAAAATCACTTTTGGACTTATTGTGGGTTTTCTACCTCAAGAGCATGGATCAGCCCACTAGATTGGAGGGAACTAGCTGAAGATACAATCTGGGACTTTGAACTGGTGAAAGTGGAAGCCACGGTAAAATGGTAACTCAAACACTCCTCATAGAGCTCAATATGGGTGAGACCTGAGCCCCAGGAAACCCCAGGAGGTAGTGGAGTTGCCAGGGAGGCAGAAGGCAAACCAGGAGGAGATAGCAACTAGGGAAGAAGAAAAGTATCCAAGAGAAAAAGAGGAAAGATCCATACCCAGTCCTGCAGAAAGGTCTACAGGACATCCTTAGATCCTTCAGGAATTATGGTGTCTCGATGGGGAAAAAATGGAAACAGTGACAGACTTTATTTGCTTGGGCTCCAAAATTCACTGCAGATGGTGACTGCAGCCATGAAATTAAAAGACCCTTGCTCCTTGGAAGAAAAGCTACGACAAACCTAGACAGCATATTGAAAAGCAGAGACATCACTTTGCCAACAAGGGTCCATATAGTCAAAGCTATGATTTTTTCAGTAGTCATGTATGGTTGGACCATAAAGTAGGCTGAGTGCCAAAGAACTGACACGTTTGGGCTGTGGTGTTGGAGATGACTCTTGAGAGTCCCCTGCACATCAAGGAGATCAAACCAGTCAATCCTAAAGGAAATCAACCCTGAATATTCATTGGAAGGACTGATGCTGAAGCTGAAGTTCTAATACTTTGGCCACCTGATGTGGAAGAGCCGACTCATTGGAAAAGACCCTGATGCTGGGAAAGATTGAGGGCAGGAAGAGAAGGGGGTGACAGTGACAGAGGATGAGATGATTGGATGGCATCCTCAACTCAATGGACATGAGTTTGAGCAAACTCTGGGAGATGGTAAAGGACAGGGAAGCCTGGCGTGCCGCAGTCCATGGGGTCACGAAGAGTTGGACACAACTGAGCGACTGAACAATAACTCCTACTGTGGGGAGACTGGCCAGGTTGCAGAGTTGAGAAGAAAGGGGAGCCTGAGGAAGGGTTAACTCACTTAAGAAGACCTGGATACACAGGTGGTCACTGTAGCTGAGTTGGGGATGCAGAGACAAGGGAGGTTATGATGCTTTTAAAATACTGTTAACGTGCACATCCGTGGCTGATTCATGTCAATGTATGGCAAAACCACCACTATACTGTAAAGTAATTAGCCTCCAATTAAAATAAATAATTTTTTTTTAAAAAAGAGTTCATAGGGAGTCATGAGGCACTGTCAGATGTGTCTCTGTCTCTCTGATCTTTTCTTAAGTCCCTGCCCATCCCCCGATTTTTCTTCTATTATTCTACCGTATTCCAACTCTATCAGAGCATAGTTATATTTGTTTTCTGTCTGTCTGCTTCCACAAGAAAGACTGTTTCAGAAGAGCACGGACCTGCTATCTTTACCATACATCAGGGCCTAACAAAGTGCCCGGACACAACAGGTGCTTAAGATTTCTTGGATGTGGGTAACTGTGGAAAAGTCTGTGGGAAGGAAATGGGGTGGGACATGCAGAGACATCAATCCAGTGACTCCTGTTTTCCCAGCAGAATGGGTCATTAGTCACCTGCCAAAGGGGAAGGAGGGTAGGGAAGAGATCTCCTATGGTCAAGAAGAGTTGTGATGGGAGGACCAATCTGCAACCCGGAAGGAAGGAGCCTGTGGTGCAGAGACACTGAGATGCTGATTTCAGAAGCTGAGCAACTCTGGGTGAGGGCAAGACCCGGATGTAGAGGACCCAGTAGCAGAGTGGGTGGAGATCCCTGGAGTTGAGCTGGTCAAAGAAGCAGGCAGGGGAGCATCGTCTACGTGAACTGTGGGACTAGGGGAGGAGAGAAAGCCCACGGGACAAAGTCATCCATGCTGTGGGAGACGGACTGGTTGGCAGAGGACGGCTACAGAGACGGGTAGCTGGGGCCTGACTGGGTCCCCACCTCATTTTCAACTCTGCCACCTCAAACAATCTCTGACTAGTATTTGGTTACTGACGTGTGAAACTGAAAATTACTGTCCTTTACAGACTGACTCATTTCTGTCCTTTTAAAATTACACTAATAAGTGAAGTTCAAGGGAGACGAAATTTTCTGCATAGATTCATTTTTTAAAGAATAAAAAAAAAGAAAGATGACATCTTGCTGACCTTCTAATTGCCCTGCACTGTACAATATTTTTGAACCACATTTCAAGCAAGAATCAAAACTCAGAGTTGAAAGAAACCTTACATGATTTCAGCTAACACCTTCATTTGCATGCCTGAAGAAAATTTTCACTGAAATATTGCAAACAGCCCATAATTACTGATTTAGATATGCAGACAGCATTGAAGGTATCTTCAATTTCTGAAGTGTGCTTTAGATACACAAATTAGCAACGCTTACATTTTTCCCAGTTATCAGTGTTCAACTTTCGATATAAAATCTCCAAAGTATAAAATTATCATGTAGATTGCTCCTGAACAGTTCAGAGGGGTAATCTGCTTCCCGGCTTGAAAAAGGAAGTCAAATCTTCAAACACCTTTTTATGTTGATGCTAAATATAAGAATATAAATATAAAAATGCTCCCTGAGAAGTAGTCAAAGCAAGACACAGCAGCATTAGAGATTTCTCAAGAGAGACATAGGCGAAGATTATTTTTCGTTCATTAAAACAGTAAAACCTTTGAGAGCATCTTCCATGATACCTGAAGGTGGAGTGCTGTCTTATGTAATAGAAGCCTTTCCTCTGCACTCAGTTTGTAGGCAAATTAAACACCCAGTTCCCCCAGAATTTCTGAGTACTTTCACCTTACCTGTAGGCACTAATCTGTATTGCAAGTCCCACTGCGACAGGCGATTAAAAAAAAAAAAAAAAAAAAGCAAAGATCTGCTCCACAGGGTTAAATCGGAGGCAGGAAACCAAAGGCTCTCCCCCAAACCACCCGTTACCCCCACTCTGCTCAGGCAGCGGTAACAAGTAGGAGTCCGTAGGAGTCCTCCGTAAGAGGAGGTGCTCCAGTAAAGTACGGGGTAGGGGACGCCCGCGAGTACCTGTGTACCCCAAGTTCAGGGTCAGGGGCGCCCGATAGGACGGACCGGCAGCAGCCACGGCGGCCCCAGAACTCCCGGTCGCGGGCACACCTGGACGCCACCGTAAGCGCGGCCCCTCGGCTCCCCGCCCGGGTCCCACCCCGGCTCCCCGCGGGGCCGGGCGCGCACGCCGCCGAGGCCGAGGCAGCCCGGTCGGGCGAGACTGAGAAAGTTCCTCCGCCCGACGCCAGCGCCCCCGGGCCCCGCTCGCCCCGCAGCCTCCCGGCCGGGCGCAAGGTCACGGCGCGCAGCCTGCGGCGCGCGGAGCTCCGGGACCGTCCCCGGCGCGGCGGGCAGCCCCGGCCGCTCCCCGGCCGCTCCCCTCCCGCTCCTCGGGCGCCCGGGATCGGCCGCGGGCGCGCAGCCCCGTACTCACCGCCCCTCGCTCGGGATCCCCAGGTGGCGGCCGTGGGGCGCGGCGCGGCCGGAGCCGGAGCCGGGTGTTGGCGGGGCGGGGGAAGTCGCGGCAGGAAGAGCGGCGAGGAGTGAGGCGGCGGCGCCTACACAAGCCGCGGAGCCTGGCAACCCTACAGCGCGAGCCGCCAGCCACGGCGGCGGGGGCTTTATCGGCGGCCCGTGCGGCCCCCGCCCCTTCCTGCCGCCCCCGCCCCCGGCCCGCCCGGCCCCGCCTTCCCGCCGCCTTCTTTGTGTGCCGGCGGCCGCCGCGTCCCCGCGCCCGCACTCCGGGGCGCCCCCGCTCCCGCCGCCGTCCCGCCGAGGCCGCCCCCCGCGGGTTCCCGTCCCGGGGCTGCGCCGGAAAGCGCCGGGAGACGCGCCGACCCCGAGGTGCGGCGCCAGCCCGGGCCGTGCTGCACGTGGGTCGCCGGGCTCGGCGGGGGGTGTGGGAGGCGGGGAGGGACCCAGGGACTCGCGGCGCGTCCCTGGGACGCCGGGCGGGTCGTCTGGGCTTGTTCTCCCACCCCCCACCCCCCCAGCCTGCCCCGGGAGAGACGGGGTGGGACGCCCGGGGAGAGTGCCTACCGTTCCGGGTGATGGGGTGAACGGTGCCAGGTCGCGGCTGGGGAGGGACAGATCGCCCGGTGCCCCAGAGCCGACTTCTCCCGGCCTCGGGGACAGAGGAGCGGCCGCTGGTCGCCCTAGGCAATAGGCAGACGAGGGAATCCAGAAAACTGGATTCCTGCTTGTGGTGACAGCGTAAGGTACCCGCAGAGCCCAGGGCATCCGGCCCTTCCCAACCGGTTACTGCCGCCGATGGGACCTTGTGCGCCGCAGAGGGGCACAGACCCCAGAGGCTGGCGACAAATCACTGTCCCGCTTCCAGCTGTGTTACCCAGATCTCCCGTATTCAGCCCTCCTTTGCGTCAACTTAGGTTCGTGGGTACCCAACTTGAATGACATATAATTTATGTCTCCCGTAAACAGTGCGGAATCCTCATCACCAGGCCCACGGCCCCACCTGTGAGGGGGAAAAAAATGTAAATCTGAAACACATCCTTGAACTAAGCTTGCACGTACTGATGAGAGCAATTTGGACTCTTAGAAGGATTTTCACAGCCTCTCATAGAGGGAAACTATCTATGGGAGGTTTGGTCGTGAAACCAAAAGGAAACAGTTCACAAAGAGAAAACGCCTTTCACTGCTTTTCTCTCATATCTAGTATTTATATTCAGTTATGTGCAGGATACAGATCCTTTTTCCTTGTTCCCTCTGCCTGAAATGCTTTTTTTCCCTCCCCATGGTCTTCCTCATGACTACTTCCTTTTACCTCCGGTTGCAACTCAAATGTCACCCTCTCTAGAAAACCTTTCCTGGTCACTTGAGCTAAAGCCACTTCCTTCTTTCTCCAACCCATTACATTCTTAATAACTTTCATCATGATTTTTTTTTCACCTGTTTCTTGGCTAGTTTCCGCCCCCCATCCTTTCTCATTAGAATATATACTCCCAGAAAGCAGGGAAGAGAAACCAGTTGAATGTGGTTTCTAAGTCACCTAGTTCTTAGTGCCTGGAGCCAGTACTCCATCAAAGTAGTTGCTCAATAACTATGTTTTGACTAGTGGGTGGACAATGCCAAGTGACTATTAACAAGCTTAGGTATTGCTCCAGGGACAGGGTTATCGCTTGGTCTCATCTGGCAGGGTGAGCTGGAGCTGGGAACAATGAGATGGAGGTGGAAGAGGCTAGAGGAGAAAGCCCAGAGGTGGAGAAACTGGAATTAATATCTTCCAGATAGGAGTCATCCAGGGGACCAGAGGAGAAACAAACGAGAACCAAGATGTAGGTGAAGCCAGCTTCTGAAAGCCTGCCTGATCCCCCCATCCATTTCTATCTCCATCACTTTTGAAAACATTTTATTTATTGTTGGCTGCACTGGGTCTTTGTTGTTGTGCGTGGGCTTTCTCCACTTGTGGCGAGTGGGGGCCACGTCCTAGTTTCGATGCACCGGCTTCTCATTGCGGTGGCTTCTCTTGTTGCAGAGCACAGGCTCGAGGGCTCGCGGGCTTCAGTAGTTGCAGCTCGTGGGGGTCAGTATTTGTGGCATAGTGGCTTAGTTGTTCCCGTGGCATGTGGAATCTTCCTGGACCAGGGATCGAACCGATGTCCCCTGCGTTGGCAGGTGGATTCTTATCTGCTTACTCCATCACGCTTTTTAAATTGAACACTTTTATTGAGATAATTGTGAGTTCACATTGCAGCTGTAGGAAATATCACAAAGGTTCCTTGTATGTTTTGTCCTGTTTGCTCCAAGGGTAGCATTTTGTGAAACTACTGTGTAACATCACAATCAGGATATTAACATGGATAGATTGATTCATGTCTCAAACACTTTGGTAACTACTTTCAATTTCAAATTTTCAGTAAAATTACTCTGATTTTTGAAAGAAATGAAAAAATATTATTTTAAAGGGTTTCAGTTTCTTGTTTTAATGGAATCAACATTTTTTTAAGGTGAAAAATGTTTTATTTTCCCAATTAGAACATAGTGAGGGTTCAGATTCTTCATCTGTAAAAGACAGTCCGAAATCTTTGAAACTTGTTTCTGACCATTCACTTCCCCGCTCTACCCAGTACTGTCGAAGGAATGTTTTGAGCAATACTGTACATGACTTGTCAATTCTGAAATCAGACAGGATGCAGTGTTAACTAATATGCTGAACTATGCCTAGCCACTAATGGGCCTTTCTCTCTCCTTGGACATTGGATGAGACTGCCAATGAGTGCCTTCCAGAGGGAAGTGATTCAAGACAAAGACCCATTCTGCCAGTGCGATATGCTGGGAATATCAACTATGCTTGCTACAGAATGTGCATGGGGGCTGCTGGCCAGTCTCCCCAATGCCAGCAGGAGGACACAGGTACAATCTGCCAAGATTTCCATGACACTCAAGTGACCAGGCACGTTGACACCCATCATTAGAGGCTGCCCCCAAAAAGTTGTGTTGTTCCTACCTCACTTGGTGCCCATGAGCAGCAGTTCCTCTGGCGTTTGACCCTCACTGAAATGGATTTTTCATTGGTGTGCATTTTAAATCAGCATTTCCCTCCTGTCTCTACCTCTGTTTTATTTGAAAAATCCAAATTGTTTAACGCTCCTACCCACTTCTTTTTTTACGACTTCACATTCATAGCAGGATTTCATTTTGTCCTTCAATTGTGTGGCTTGCCTTAATCCTCTGATAGAGCTTCAAATTGTTTATTCCTTAAAAAAAAAAATTTTTTTTTCAAGTGACCTGGAGTTTAGCCAGCTCCAGCCAGTCTCTGAGTTTGGCTTTGTGTCCATAAGCCACAGTTGGGAGAAATGCAAGAAAATGCCCAAACAGAATAAAACAAATGATCTATTTAGTCTCGTTTCCTCTCTTGGAAGAGGTCCAGCTTTGAGTGCTTTGGAAGAAGATGAAAATCACCCCCCCACCCCACCCCGCCCCACCTCCACCGTTCTCTCAAACACCCAAACAGTATGACCTTGTATTTAAATAAAAACTACCCTTAGCTCCCAATGGGTGATGGTGTTTTGTCTGGAAGAACTACTGATGTTTCTATAATAAGATAATAATGGTTGCTCCTCTCCTATCTAACCCCTATTTAAAATACATTTCATCACAAGTCGACTTGTTACACAACTTCACAGATGCAAATGCTGTTTCGTAAGATGGTTTTAACCAGAGGCAAGGAGATTGGTTACAACAGTTCTCTTAGACAATTAGTTTCTGGGGCTGTTGCATTGGTCTGATTTTTTTTTTTTTTTTTTTTTTTAGCTTATAATAGGCAATTGTCTTTTTATTTCCCTTTCAAGTTGGCTTTCAGATAAATCCAGTGTCCTCTTGCTGTAACTTCTGAAACAATTCGCACTTTCCCATTGTCATCATTACTTTTTCCCAAGAGCTTCAGAGAGAAGACATTGCTAGGTGCTGTGTTGAGGATGACTTGCTACTTATAGTTGAGCAAAGAAAATGGAACTCCCGGGGTGCTGAGGGTCATTGTGATGCTCACCAATTAAAAGAAGAGCCTAACTCTTCTTCCTTTTATCACTGAACATGGATGCCATGTCTCTTCTTTTATACTCTCTCTGCTCTCTCTTCATACCTGCATCACTGTGTCTCCCTCACCCATCCCTCCACCACCCTTCTCTCTCAAAAGTTACCGGTAACTTCCAATGGCAACCCTGGTGGTTTTCCATCATTCGTTATCACACTTGTTCTCTTGGCACCATTGAACTCTGCTGGTGTTTTGTCCATTTTTGAAATGTCTTTGCCTTTTCTCTCTCTTCCAGTTCCTCAGCCAGCCTTTATCTTTGGCTCATCGAATTGTCCTCCTTCCACATGTGGGTGCCATATACTTGTCTGCCCTCAGCTGTCTCCTCTCCTTCAAATATTCTGTCAGTGGCGGGACCGTTGATTGATTTGTGGCCACCCCCATCTACTCCCTGTCTTTTGATTGCCAAATCTGGTTGCCTTTGGAGAATTACCTCTCCTGCTTTATGCATCACCTTGTTGGCAGTGGATTACAAGGTGTCTACTTCTTCTAGCCAAGAGATGGCCATATGACCAAACTCAATGGATCCCTTCCCAGGACCCTGAATACTGAAAGGAGTGGGGAAAGTAGTTGGAACTGGCTCATCCTAGCTTGCTAAGATTGTTTATGAGTTCTTCCCATCTGGATCTCCAGAACTTCCTTGGTCCCTGACTCTTCTGATTAGAAGTCCTCACTGGACTCTTCTTTAGTTAGATTTGGTTTCTGTTGCTTGTAACCAAGAATTCTTAACAGAGACATTCTAGATGCATGTAACTTTGCTTAGTTCTGGAAGATTTCCAAGCCTGTATCTACAGATGGCCTTGACCCCTGTTCAAGTTCCTACTTACATTATCTTCAAATACCTGGCAGATACTTCTAACTCATATCCCACCATCACCTCCCACCTAACATGTCTAAAGCCAATTTATTATCTCCCTGCCAAACCATCTCTTCCTCCTGAACTTCATAAGGCAGCAGTCCCCAACATTTTGGGCAACAGGGAACAGTTTCATGGAATACAATTTTTTTCCACAGATAGGGGATAAGAGGGCTGGTTTCAGACTGATTCGAGCACATTACATTTATTGTGCACTTTATTTCTATTATTATTACATCAGCTCCACCTCAGATCATCAGGCATTGATTGGATCTGAGAGGTTGGGGACCCCTGCAATAAGGGTTTTAAAGGGATGACTACCATCTCAGTCACAGAAATGAGAAAGATGGAAATGAATTCTGACAACACCTCTTCCCTTTATTTATCCTATATCCAGCCATTGCCTGGATGGGATTAATAGCGTCTTCCTGACATCTCTTATTTATCCCTTGCCCTTTTTTTTTCAGATTAGTTCAGACTCCTTTCACTTCATACCTGGACCACTCCAATATATCCTAAACTTTCTGCTTCCAGATTCTATCCACCTCTGCCTGCTTAATTTTTCTAAAGCACTGCTTCAATTATGCCACTTCGTTGCTTAAAATAGTTTCATGCTTATCACTAAGGTCCAAATTCTTTGGCTTGGGCCATCTTTTGTAGAGGTTGGCGTCATAAGTTCTGGAGTTAGAGTGCCTGGGTTCAAATACCAGTCTCATCAAAACCTTTTTTTTTTTTCAAGTAACTTAACCTCTGAGCTTCAAGTAATAGTATAACCTACACCAGAGTTATGTGAGAACCAGCTGGTCCATGAAAAGGGTTTAGCTGAATGTAGATAGTAAGTGCTCAGTAAAAAAATCATTACACTGAAACCCCGCCACACTCTAACTCTAACCTACTTTGCTAACCTTATCCTCTTATTTTCTCTAATATGTTCATAAAGGCTTTACCAACGAGAATTACTCATCTTAAATTTATATTGTAGTTTTCTACTATTGTGCCTTTGTTTGAACCATTCTATCTACCCCAAATACCTTTTCTCTCCACCTGTATCAGTTTCTAGCCTTGTATTATGAACTATCCTAATCTTAATGCCTTAAAGTAGCCATTTTGTTAGTTCACAATTTCATGGGTTGGCTGGGCAGACTTCAGCTAGGATGGGTCATCTCTGACTCACCCAGTGTTGTCGGACATGCACAGCTGCAGGATTCAAAATAGTGCCACTAACATGTATGGACCCTAAACAGGCTTGGCTGGAACTCTATCTTCTCTCTCCTCCACTTTGTTCATCTTTATGGGCCTTTCCCCTCCTTTCATATTTCAAACTGAGACACTTCTTTCTACATTGATTTTCCAGCAACACGCAGACTTCTTTACATGATAGCACAAGACTCTGAGAGGGTGAAACCAGAACTTGCAAGACCTCTTAAGGACTAGTCTTGGATTTAGTACAATGTGACTTCTATTGTGAGGCTTCCCTGGTAGCTCAGCTGATAAAGAATCTGCCTGCAAGGCAGGAGACCCCAATTCGATTCCTGGGTTGGGAAGATCCTCTGGAGAAGGGATAGGCTACCCACTCCAGTATTCTGGCCTTTAGAATTCCATGGACTGTATAGTTCATGGGGTCACAAAGAGTCAGACATGACTGAGCGACTTTCACATACATACACTTCTGTTGCGTTCAGTCACTTCTGTGACATTCAAAGTAGAACTATCTCAAAGAAGGAGGAGTAGTAAACTCTGCTTCTTGATGAGAGAGACAATAGTCACCTGGGGCTGCCGTAATAATATATCACAGACTTGAACAACAGACATTTATTCTCACACAGAGATCTTAGAAGTCCAACATCAAGGTACTCTTAGGGTTGGTTTCTGGTGAGACCTATCTTCGTGTCTTGCAAATGGCTGCCTTCTCACTGTGTCCTCATGTAACCTTTTTGTGTGTGTGGAGAGAGAGCAAGAGAGAGATCTTTATTGTTTCCTTTTATAAGGACACCATTCATATTGGAGAAGAGCCTCATGCTTTTTTTCCTCACAGATATGCAGAAAATACCACTGTAATGGCAGAAAGCAAAGAGGCACTAAAGAGCCTCTTGATGAAGATGAAAGAAGAGAGTGAAAAATCTGCCTTAAAACTCACTGGTCCCATCACTTCATGGCAAATAGATGGGGGAAAAATGAAAACTGGCAGATTTTCTTTTTATTGGGCTCCAAAATCACTGCAATAGTGACTGCAGCCATGAAATTAAAAGACGCTCCTTGGAAGAAAAGCTATGATAAACCTAGATGGCGTATTAAAAAGCAGAGACATCACTTTGTTGACAAAGGTCTGAATAGTCAAAGCTATGGTTTTTCCAGTCCAGATGTCAGCATTGAACCATAAAGAATGCTGAGTGGTGAAGAATTGACTCTTTCCAACTGTGGTGCTGGAGAAGACTCTGAGATTCCCTTGGACAGCAAGGAGATCAAACCAGTTAATCCTAAAGGAAATCAACCCTGAATATTCATTGGAAGGACTGGTGCTGAAACTCCAATACTTTGGCCACCTGATGCAAAGAGCCAATTCATTGGAAAAAACCCTGATGCTGGGAAAGATTGAGGGCAGGAGGAGAAAGGGGTGACACAGAATGGAATAGTTGGATGGCATCACTGACTCAATGGACATGAATTTGAGCAAACTCCAGGAGACAGTGAAGGACAGGGAGGCCTGGTATGCTGCAGGCAGTAGGGTTGCAGAGTCAGACGTGACTTAGCAACTGAAAAACAATCCTAATTACTTCCTTGAAAGGCTTATCTTCAAATTAGCCCCACACTGGTTGGGGCTTCAAAATATGAATTTTGGAGAGATACAATTTAGTATAAAACAAGAGAAGTGGAAAAATCACTTTGCAAAGGACCCGCAGAATGGGAGGGATCAATTTTGGACTTAATTCACCATCTTTCTCTGCCACTGAATTAATAAGTTTCATGCTTCACAATTTCCCCCTCTCAGCCTAGCTGGTGTTGAGATCGCCTCACTCAGCACTCTTGCAGCTCTAAGTACGGGTTGTTTATGTCTCATGACCACATCCTGTCTTGGATATAAGCTTTTGGTTTAGGCTCTAACTTCAAGGCAATCACCATTTTTTTCATATCTTTATGTTTTCATGCAGTGCCTTGCACAGAGAAGGTCATAGTAAGTGTTTGTTGAATGAATGTTAAGCATAACTGATTTTACCAGTTTAAAAAGTGACAGCCACTCACAGATAACACTAATTTTGGCACCTGGGCAGTTAATATGCTTCACTGCTTCTTCCGTGTTCTCTTCTAGCTCTCTATACCATTGCCTGGGGGTGGAACTAGAAGACCAGACACCGGGAACCAGAAGGCCTAGGTTACTGTCCCATTCTGCCTCCTCTTAATTGTGTTTGTGAGCAAATAATTTGATTTCTCTGAGCCTCAGTTTGAAAGAAGAATAGCAATGCCTTTTTAGGTTTGTCATGAGAGGGAATATGATATTTAGCGGTAAGCATTTTTTGAAATCCAAAGAACTTCACAGATATTATTACTTGTATTACTCTGGTCTGGTTGGGCTGCCATAACAAAATACCATAGACTGAGTGGTTTAAGGAACAGAAATTTATTTTCTCTCAGTTCTGAAGGCTGGAATTCCAAGATCAGGGTGCCAGCAAGGTCAGTTTCTGATGAAACTCTCCCCCTTTGGTTCTGGGTGCCCGCTTTTCAATGTGTGCTCACATGACCTCCTCTTTGTGCCTATGAAAGGAGAGAGAAAAAGAGAACTCTGGGTCTCCTCTTATAAGGAAACTAAGAGTATTGGATCAGGGCCCCACCCTCATGACCTCATTTAACCTTAGTTTCTTCCATAAAGACCCTGTTTCTAAATTCTGTCACACTGCAGAATAGGGCTACAACAGATAAATTTTGAGGGGACAAGCATTCATTCATAACATTACTCTTGTTTGGTGGCACTTAGACGTAAAGAACCCACCTGCCAATGCAGGAGACATAAGAGATGTGAATTCAATCTCTGGGTCAGGAAGATCCCTTGGAGGAGGAAATGGCAACCCACTCCAGTATCCTTGCCTGGGAAATCCCATGGACAGAGGAGCCTAGTGGGCTATAGTCCAAAGGGATACAAAGAGTCAGACATGACTGAAGCAAATTAGCATGCACGCACTGTTGTTTTTTCTGGGAGAACACAAACATTCAGCCCACAACATTATTATTGTTAATTTTGAAACACACAATTGATTGTTTTAGTTTTTTTTAAATATTTATTTATTTGGGTGCTCCAGGTTTTAATTGCAGCATGTGGAATCTAGTTCCCTGATCAGAGATCGAACCTGGACATCTTTCTCTGGGAGAACTAAGGCTCCTGGGCCACTGAGGAAGTCCCACAATTGATCTTCACTGGTCTATCTTGGTTCTTTGTTGATTCTGCTCTATACCAACTCTTCTGGTGTGCCTTCCATAGTGCCTGGCACACCATAGAAATCAATAGATAATAGCATTTATTATTGTTTTTCCAGTCCCTATGGACAGATGTTTGGGAAGGGGAAAGTGAAGGCAAGTGTTCTGAGATTTCCAGTTCTAAACAGAAGGAATGACTTTTTCTAGGTTACCAACCTCACCAGGTTAGAAAGCTGTCTTCAAATGTTCAGGAAGACCCCTGAGTTATCAAAGGTGACTGAGATTGCAGAGTGAGAATAACCAGGGTTTAAAATCTCAAGAATGGCTTCTGAGTGAAAAAGAAAAAAAAAAAATTTTTAATCACAATTTGCTTAATAATCTCGATAGCCAGTCACAGGGCAGGAGCTGAAATGCATTGCCTCTTGCCTCCCTGGAGGGCAGTTCTTGCTGTCCCAAGCTCCCGGCATCTCTGTTGTGGAGGAGGTCCCTGTGTTCTACCCTCTTCAGCTTCTGCCTTATCACCTCTCCTTACACACCATTTTAGATTTAATGCAGATAATCATGTCCCATCCTTATGAGACCTTGAGAAAAGACTGGTTCTTATTGAAGAAAAAGTCAGTTATTAAATCATACCAGACATAGAGATCCATTGTCATTTTTAAAGTAATAATTCCATAAGGGACCACTGAAGAAGCCTCTGTAGTCTTTCCAAACTATGCTTTGTGCATTTCTACCCTGAAGGATCTAGGAACCAATGACTGAACCTCAAGGGAACCTGTAAGTGTGATCTTTGACTAACTGTATCTTTTAACACACACTGTTGATGCCTGTGTCATCTTAGCATTGGACATTTCTTCAAAGACTCCTAGAGTGAAGAAGGAACCTTACTGATCAACAGGCCAGCATTTCTTAAAGTATGATCCAAACCAAGATCATCTTTGAGATTCTTATTAAAGTTGCACCTGGGAATCCATCTCAAGATCTATTCTTTCAGCAGCCATCTCAATATGAATTTTTTTATAGACATCACATATACACATACATCTAAACACTGATGTAGTCCAAGCCTTTACTTCTTTAAAAAAATTTTTAATTGAAGTATAGTTGATTTACCATGATGTGTTAGTTTCAGAGGTACAGTACAATGATTCAGTTATACGTGTTTATATCTATTCTTTGTTAGATTCTTTTCCCTTATAGGTTATTACAAAATATTGAGTAGAGTTCCCTGTGCTATACAGTAGATTCTTGTTGTTTACATATGTGTGTGTGTGTGTGTGTGTGTGTGTGTGTGTGAGTTCCAACCTTCTGACTCCCCTCACCCCTTTGTGACCATAAGTTTGTTTTCTGTGTTTGTGGGTCTGTATTACCAAAAGTTTTACTTTAGTTTTAGGTTTGAAGGATTTGTTAACAAAATAAACCATTCTTTACTCACAAATAAACAATTCCAATTTTTTATAGAAGATTATTTGACTTAATCTCAATATACAGTCATTAAAAGGAAAGAAATAGAAACAACAGAGAGAAGTAACAGCATATACATCACCAAATTGGGCCGACCTACATCCAGAATTGAACAGTCCCTCAATGAGGGACTTGCTGGGAAGTCCCTCATTAGCAGCAATCTGGAATCCCGAGCAAGAAAGTGTCCTGGGAGGTGCATCCACTCCACGGGTGAGAATTTGAATTGCAGTTTGGGGGGCTCCCCCTTATAATCTCAGGCCACAAACTGATATCATTAGTTTGCATGCAAAAATGCAGCTCTGGTTTTACATCTGCAATGCTGTTTGTTTCACCTTGTGAGTCACAAAATTTCTTAGGCCCTGGGCTAGGGGAGAGGGGTCCTGGCCAGACCCTCAGGGGTTTAAGAAATTATAGGGCCCACTCTCTTTCTTATCTAAAGTGCTGCCTCATCTGCTGTGCTTGCTGGCAGTCACAGAATCCTGGCAGTGTCCAGGCAGGTCAGAAGCAGGTCAGAGGCCTACTCTCCTGCTTCTGAATTCTGAACAAGATTTTCTCCATTTTAATTTAACAGGGTCTATTTCTGTTTTGTAAATAAGTTCATTTGCTTCACTGTCTTTTAGACTTCACACATAAGCGATATATATGTTATTTTTCTTTCTCTGCTTGGTCAAACCCTTACTTCTGAAGACGTGTCAGCATCATTGAGTAGCTTGTGAGAGATGCAGAATCTCAGGCCTTATCCCAGACCTACTGAATCAGAACAAGATCCCCACTAGAGCCATATGAACATTCAAATTTAAGAAGATTGCTCAAACTCACTTATATATAAGGCAGCTGGGATCTAAGAGCCCCGTTGACTTGCCCAAGGTCACATGGGTAAACCATGGGGTCATATGGGTAACTGGATAGGAACCTATGCTTGCAGTCAGGAGGACCCCTGTTCAAATCCAGGCACCCCTATTTCTAGCCTATAATTTTAGGTAAGTCCCTGAACATAGCACTAAACTTCCCATTATTCATTGTTAATGAGGTTTCATAGGCCTGTTGAATAGGTAAAATGAAAAGCATGTTAAGAGCACCTGAAAATTTCTCAGTAAACAGCTCTGATGATCATTACTCTAACTTGGATTTCCTGATTCTGTGCTGCCTCCTGGGCATCCCATGTTGCTTGCAGGAAATGGGAAAAATAGTGCTTTGGATAAATTTGGTCTTTTTGAGTCTATTCTATCTAATTTACATTCTGGGGTTTGAAAGAATGAGGACAAGGGTGGGGGCCCTCAAAAGGAAAGTAAACACAACATGATACAGCTGAAGATTTCTCAGATCCTGCTTTCCAACTCCTCCTAGCTTGGCCCTTCCCTCGTGTCCAGCAGAGCCAACCACCCCCCTGGAGAAATGATCAGGTGGGTGAGGTGTTTGCACATTTCCACTGCCTTCAGGGGCTTCTCCCTTTCTTCACCCTCCTCTGACCCCCAGCATTCTCACACAGGCTCCCTACAGCCTTCCTAATGGGGGCTCCTCCTCTTCCCATCTCCTGGAAAGCTCAATAAACTTAGGGTCTTACCCCAACACATCAAAAGTCACCTTCTCTGTGCCTCATTCAAGAGGATGGGCCAAGCAAGGTGATAAAGCAAATATAACACTTGCTTCATGCTAATATTAAGTTGCTTCAGTTGTATCCGACTCTTTGCAACCCTATGGAATGTAGTCTGCTAGGCTTCTTTGTTGATGGGATTCTCCAGGCAAGAATACTGGAGTGGGTTGCCATGCCTTCCTCCAGGGGATCTTCTGGACCTAGGGATCGAACCCGCGTCTCATGTCTCCTGCATTGGCAGGTAGGTTCTTTACCACTAGTGCCACAGGGGAAGATTCACTTCCTTTCAAATAATATTTGCATTTTGATAAGCTCTTTTCTTGTCTTAAACACTAAATAGTGAGCAATGTATTATCAAGTTGTTAGGGCATTTATATGATGCTGTAGGCTCATCATATATTCTCTACAGAGTCCTAGAATCAGTCATTTCTTGAAGGAGCCCTGATTCCTTTTACTGGGGAGCAGCATTTAGAAATGAATATCTGGACACCACGTGTGTTTGTTGCTGCTGAGGCATGGGACATTGCCAGAGTCCCTGTGCTAAAGTTTTAATGCATAAGTTATATCCATATATATGATACCCAATGGCTCTGAGAGTGTCCCATCTCTTGCTCACTGTACATCTTCTGCTTGACCTGCTTCACCTACACTCTATTTACCTAACTGACCTTTCCTCTTAGTAATAGAGCCCAGTCACTGAATGCTAATATACTTGCCTTCGGCCCCAGCTGGTAATTGTTCTAAACTCTAGGTCACAACCATCTCTACTAGGATAGTTTATCACAGGGCCATCTCCTTCTGTTGGTTTCCCTAACATCAATTCTCTGTATAAACGGTAACCTCCCTCTCCCCCTTCCCACCCCTCTCCTCTCCCCACTGGTGAAGACTACTGCCATGTCCTGCTTATTGTCTGCCACACACGGTGGACTGTCACTTCAGGACCTTGCTTCCAAAGTCTAAGCTCCTCCCTGTCCATTAAACCATTGATGTCTCTGTAACTGATTCTGGACTCTTTTTTCAGTCTTTTTTTTTTTTTATGGTTCCAGCAAGCAAGATATCTTTTTTTTTCTCCCCAATTATTTTTATTAGTTGGAGGCTAATTACTTTACAATATTGTAGTGGTTTTTGCCATACATTGACATGAATCAGCCATGGATTTACATGTGTTCCCCATCCTGAATCCCCCTCCCACCTCCCTCCCCATCCTATCCCTCTGGGTCATCCCAGTGCACCAGCCCTGAGCACTTGTCTGATGCATCCAACCTGGACTGGCGATCTGTTTCACACTTGATAATATACATGTTTTGATGCTGTTCTCTCAGATCATCCCACCCTCACCTTCTCCCATAGAGTCGAAAAGTCTGTTCTATACATCTGTGTCTCTTTTTCTGTCTTGCATATAGGGTTATCATTACCATCTTTCTAAATTCCATATATATGTGTTAGTATACTGTATTGGTGTTTATCTTTCTGGCTTACTTCACTCTGTATAATGTGCTCCAGTTTTATCCATCTCATTAGAACTGATTCAAATGTATTCTTTTTAATGGCTGAGTAATATTCCATTGTGTATATGTACCACAGCTTTCTTATCCATTCTTCTGCTGATGAACAAAATAGAAAGCCCAGAGATAAATCCACGTACCTATGAACACCTTATCTTCAACAAAGGAGGCAAGAATATACAATGGAAAAAAGACAACCTCTTTAACAAGTGGTGCTGGGAAAACTGGTCAACCACTTGTAAAAGAATGAAACTGGAACACTTTCTAACACCATACACAAAAATAAACTCAATATGGATTAAAGATCTAAATGTAAGACCCAAAACTATAAAACTCCTAGAGGAGAACATAGGCAAAACACTCTCTGACATAAATCACAGCAGGATCCTCTATGACCCACCTCCCAGAATATTGGAAATAAAAGCAAAAATAAACAAATGGGACCTAATGAAACTTAAAAGCTTTTGCACAACAAAGGAAACTATAAGCAAGGTGAAAAGACAGCCATCAGAATGGGAGAAAATAATAACAAATGAAGAAACAAAGGATTAATCTCAAAAATATACAAGCAACTCCTGCAGCTCAATTCCAGATAAATAAATGACCCAATCATAAAATGGGCCAAAGATCTAAACAGACATTTCTCCAAAGAAGATATACAGATGGCTAACAAACATATGAAAAGATGCTCAACATCACTCATTAACAGAGAAATGCAAATCAAAACCACAATGAGGTACCATTACACGCCAGTAAGGATGGCTGCTATCCAAAAGTCTACAAGCAATAAATGCTGGAGAGGGTGTGGAGAAAAGGGAACACTCTTACATTGTTGGTGGGAATGCAAACTAGTACAACCACTATGGAGAACAGTGTGGAGATTCCTTAAAAAACGGGAAATAGAACTGCCATATGACCCAGCAATCCCACTTCTGGGCATACACACCGAGGAAACCAGATCTGAAAGAGACATGCACATCCTAACACATAAATGTGAAATAACCCACTCATTGCCTCTTAAACCTATATCCTGGATGTTTACTCTGATTTACTCATGAGAAAAGGGTTTCATGTGTTCTAGAATACATATCTTTGAAACACTGGATGCTTCTGATTCTTATTCATGGGAAAATACACTCTGTACCACATTTATGTGTTAGGATGTGCTCCACAGGCCTGCAAGCCCTTATTTGCTCAGCCTCAAGACTGAAGAAACAGTGCTGTGATGAACACTGGGGTACACGTGTCTCTAGTGCTTTTTGTTATGGCATATCAATCTGCAGCATACAATCTGCCCAAGCCTGCAGGGCCATGGCTTTCCCATGACCTCACCTTTAAAAAAAAAAAAAATTGGCTGCACCACACAGCTTGTGGGTGGGATCTTAGTTCCCTGATCAGGGATCGAACCAGCACTCCCTGATTGGAAGCGTGGAGTCTTAACCACTTGACTGCCAGAGAAGTCCCCAACCTCACCTTTTTCCTCCCACCTCTCTATGTACCCTCTCCAAATATTCATCTTGAATCAGGATCACAAGAATCATGAGAAGTGCGCTGACAAAAGCAGAACACCCATGGAGAGCAGAGCAAAAGGGAAGAAATGAAGAAGCAAAAGCAAAATATTTCAGTGGATGAATGGGAGTGGAAGGGTGGAACCCTCTAAGTCAACAGGCTGCCCCCATCAGCTCTGCATTTTAAAAGATTATTCTGGCCCTGGTTTGAGTCTCTGGTTAAGGGTGGGCACGAGCATAGGTCAGGATGCCCCTGGGAAGAAACAGCAGAAGCTCTGATGGCTCAGACCACGGTGATGGAAGAAGAATACAGGTGCAGATATAGTCCAGGGAAGCAGTGATAGGATGGAGAAAGGGTGGGTGGAGAGTAGTGTCTCATCAAAGCCGTGGATCCCATTTTCAGGAAAATGAACATTCACAACTTTTTATATAAATACAGTTACTCCAACTGTGGACTCCTGAAACTCTGCCTCAAGGGGCAGAGTTGCGGACTTTTGGAAAAAAAGTACTTCCTTCATCCCTACTTCTGATAGCAACTGAGCAACAGCCAGGCTGATGTTATTCTTTGTGAGGGTTGCCCCAGGTGGCTCAGTGTTGCCTGACCTGAGTAAAGCCACTGGCTTTAATAGCCCAATACCCGCAAGACCAGGGCGCTGCCTGTGAGGAGACTGGTCAAGAGGATAGCGCAGGAAGGGCTTTCATAACTTCCCCCCCCCCCCCCAAAAAAAATGAGTAAAGAAGAAATGCAGTTTCAAAATGGGAAAAGCCAGTGGATATCTAGGGGAATTCTGGGCAGAGGTGAGAGGAGGCAGGCCCCCAGTAACAGAATGGCCAGGACAGATGCCGAGAAGTGGGAGGGCATACAAGAGGGAGCAAGGTCACGTCAGGTCCCGTGACTCCCAGCCCTGCTTGTGTGGAAGCCAGGCAGCTCACAGCGGCCCTTGTCCTGCTGGCCTATGCTAAGGAGCGCAGTGCCTGCCCCACGTCACCTAGGGCTGGTCCATCAAACCCGTCTTCTGTTTTGCAGCCTGTGTTAAGCGTTAGTCCCTCAGTCGTGCCCGACTCCTGCGACCCCATGGACTGCAGCCCACCAGGCTCCTGTGTCCATGAGATTTCCAGGCAAGGATACTGGAATGGGTTGCCATTTCCTTCTCCATTGCAGCCTGTGTTATGATGATGTATTCCAACTTGGTCCCCAAGGATGTAGGGACTCCTCCACAGGCCTGTGGGGGGCAGGTAAGCAGACTCAGACTGGGCTAGAGCTGCAGGGACCGAAACAATTGGGAGTGACCCATTTAGGAGATCCTGCCCAAGGAAGGTAGCTAGCCATCTTAACTATCAGGTAAGATTGGGTTTAATCAGGCCTGGCATTAGCAGCTAGCTGGTCCAGTTTGAAGACCAAGGGTACAGTAATAAGATCTCTGAGTAGTCATAGTAACCAGCATCAATGGTTAGTATTTTGAATCCAGTGGGGGATACATTTGGGATGAAGCATCGTTACTGACAAATGGCTATTGGGTTGAGAACAGGATTCAGCTCACTGGAGAAACAAGGTGGAAGGAAGGGGCTGAGCAGGTTTTTTGGATTCTAGTCCAGCAGGGAATGGATCAGGACCTGGATGGATACAGTGAGGGGACACACACAGTGCTGGCTGTGAGCAGGGCTTGGAGGGAGGACACAGGTTCTGGTTCCCGCTCTGATCTTTTAGGTGACTGTTTATCTAGGCTCCGGTTCAGGCACAAGTGTGGCCCTGCTGGTTTGGCAACTGGATATGTTGCCAGGCTTGTCTCTCATTGGCTGATGAGTACAGTTTGAATAACACCTACCAGGTAAATGTCTCTGGTCTTCATCCTGGGCCTGCCTGAGACAATCAGACTTCAACACTGGCATATGGATTTTTGCTGAGATGTAACCCTAGAACTGCTCACCCCTCCATTCATTAGACTTTCCTCCCCGCAGGATTTCCCTTAGCCTGCCTGGTCCAGAAATTGTTCTCTTGGGGTGCTGGCCATTCACCACCCTCCTCCAGAATCCTCAGGCAGCTGCCCACCAGACTGGGCACTCCGTTTCAGCCTCCAGTGCAGGGGATCACCCTGGTATCACCCAGCCATTTCTAGTCCGGGTCTTGGAGCCAGATTTCCTGTTCTGAGTTCTGGCTCTGACACTTCCTATGAAGTAAAATCTTGAATAAATTTCTTCACCCTCTGAGCCTTAGTTTCTTTACCCATAGATGAGAAAAATAACCCTAGAGCAAGGGTGGATAAAAGGATTTCATGAGGCCACGCATGTGAAGCGCTTGACCTGAAGCCTAGTACACGTAAATACTGCATGATACTACCATTATAACACATGATTGGTTGGTCTGGTTGGTCTTAGAGCTGGTGCTGCCCACTGCCCTGGCCTGGCTCCTTCTTATTTTGGCTTCTGTCCTTTCTCCACCAGTCTAGAATGCTGCGATACTCTCAGGCCAAGGTGCCTTAATGTGCCTTAGGGAAGTTCTGCCATTGCATTCATGTGAGAGGATATTCACATGAATATTAATATACATGCATGTATTTTTACAATTTTATTTATTTATTTTTGGCTGTGCTGGGTCTTCACTTCTGCATGGACTTTTCTCTATTTGCAGGGAGCAAGGTCTACTCTCTAGTTGCCGTGCGAGGGCTTTTTATTGCAGTGGCTTTTCTTATGGAGCAGGGGCTCTAGGCTGCATAAGCTCAGTAGTTATGGAGGATGGGTTCAGTTGCCCCAAGCCATGTGGGATCTTCCTGGACCGGGGATTGAACCCATGTTGCCTGCATGGGCAGGAGGATTCTTTACCACTAGGCCACCAGGGAAGTCCCACATGCGTATATTGTAAAGGAAGGCTAGGGATCAAATTCCATCAGTTCAGTATGATTCTTCCTTTTTAAAAAATCACTTGCATCCTGAACGGGGAACAGATGGACCTCTACCCCTTCTGAAAACATGGTGAAGGTGACACCTCTTCTTTCAGAAAAGCTTGTTAAGGGCTGAGTACGTAGGATTGATGGGAGAAGATCATTTGATCCTTCAGCTTGGTTCACAGCAGGACTGGAATTGGTTTAAGAATGGTAAACATACAAGAAGATATTTGTAGGAAGGGCAATGACATGTTATTCTCCACCATCGCTAATAATAACAGTATAAAAGTAAGTTAATTATAAGAGGGAAAAGTCATGGCATCTGGTCCCATCACTTCATGGCAAATAGGTGGGGGGAAAATGGAAACAGTGGCAGATTTTATTTTCTTGGGCTCCAAAATCACTGCAGATGGTGACTGTAACCATGAAATTAAAAGACACTTGCTCCTTGGAAGAAAAGTTATGGCAAACCTAGACAGCATATTAAAAACCAGAAACATCACTTTGCTGACAAAGGTCTGTACAGTCAAAGCTATGAGTTTTCCAGTAGTCATGTATCAATATGAGAATTAGACCACAAAGAAGCTGAGTGCTGAAGAATTGATGCTTTTGAACTGTGGTGCCAGAGAAGACTCAGAGAGTCCCTTGGACAGCAAGGAGATCAAACAAGTCCATCCTAAAGAAAATCAACCCTGACTGTTCTTTGGAAGGACTGATGTGGAAGCTGAAGCTCCAATACTTTGGCCACCTGATACAAAGTGCTGACTCACTGGGAAAGATCCTGATGCTAGGAAAGATTGAGGGCAGGAGGAGAAGGGGTAACAGAGGATGAGATGGTTGAATGGCATCACCAACTCAATGGACATGAGTTTGAGCAAAGTCTGGGAAATAGTGAAGAACAAAGAAGCCTGGTGTGCTGTAGTCTATGGGATCACAAAGTTCAGACTTAGCAGCTGAACAACAAGAACAACCAAAGTCAGTTTAGGTCCAAAGAAGAGAGGACAAAGATAGTTCTAGCAGAATAAGCTTAGAAAATACAAAACTTGGAATTGTCCTTGAAGTCACGTTTAAGATATAAAGTGCAGTGATGTTACCATAGGCAAGCACTCAATGTGGATCTGTTTAGTCTATATGGTCTCTCAGGGTGGTAATAATTATCATGGCATTTTCCCTCATAATGGATAAATTTCCTTCTCCTTCACCTTTTTTTTTTTTTTTAAATATTTGAAATACAACTTTACTCTGATTCTAAACAAAAAGGAATGGGAATGACAGTAACAAGCAAGATTCCACCTCTCAATATTGTCATATGACTATAGCAGTCTCATATTTGAAACTCAAGGAGGAAACAGCTGTGTTCCAAAACACCTAAATATGCAGGTCCAAAAAATGAAGGTACTTTTTTTCAACTGCCACATTCACTCCAAAGCCCATCCATCTCCTTCAGCGTCCAAAGATTAAGCACATGTTCTGCTTAGCTATATAATAAAGTGGCAAACACACCGCACCACTGACATCACAGGACAGTTGCCTATAAAACTAGACTTCTGACACTGGGCCCCAGCTTCACTTTCTCACAGGTCATGATCTTCACCCAGGAGAGCATTTGTCTGAGCAATCTCTGAATCATCCTTGTACTGTGCTGCCAAGGCTGGGTCCATGACCACCTCTGGCAGGAAAAGAGCAGGCAGGCATGGTGACAGACTCCAAGTTAGGATCTCCAATCAGTTTTCTAGCAAGCCAGAGGAAGGGCTTTTCAAAGCTGTAGTTACTTTTGGCAGAAATGTCATAGTACTGAAGATTTTTCTTTTGGTGGAAGACAATGGACTTTGCCTTAATCTTTCTGTCTTTAATATCCACTTTGTTGCCACACAACACGATCGGGATGTTCTCACACACTCGTACCAGATCTCTACGCCTGTTAGGCACATTCTTGTAAGTACTCTCGATGTTACATCAAACATTATAATGGTACACTGAGTTTATATAATAGTCATCTCTTGGTCCACCAAATTTCTCCCGACCAGCTGGATCCCATACATTGAACTTAATCGGTCCTCTGTTGGTATGGAAAAAAGAGGATGGACCTCAACACCCAAGGTAGCTATATTCTTCTTCTCAGATTTGCCAGTCAGCTGATGTTTCACAAATGTAGTTTTTCCAGTACCACCATCATCAACCAATACAAGTTTGAACTAAACTTGGGGTTATCCTTGGGCAGCCATCATGATGTTACTTCCAGAAGCATCTCCACACCCGTCCGACTGAGACCTCATTCACTTTTTAAAACTGAAAAGTTTCATTATATTTTAATTGATGTATAGTTGCTGTATAATCTTATGTAAGTTACAGGTGTACAGGTGTACAGTGATTCACCGTTTTAAAGGTTATACTCCATCTATGGTGGTGGTGGTTTAGTTGCTAGTCATCCAACTCTTTGCGACTCCACAGGCTATAGCCCTCCAGGCTCCTCTGTCTGTGAAATTTCCCAGGCAAGAGTACTGGAGCGTGTTATCATTTCCTTATTCAAGGGATGCTCTCAACCCACATCTCTTGCATCTCCTGCATTGGCAGGCGGATTCTTTACCCCTGAGCCATCTGGGAAACCCCACACTTCATTTATAATTATCACAAAATATTGACTATCTTCCCCAAGTTGTGCAATATATCTTTGTAGCTTTTAAAAAAATTAAATTTAATGTTTTATTGGAGGATAATTGCTTTACAAGGCTGTGTTAGTTTCTGCTGTACAACAATGTGGATCAGCTATACGTATTCATGTATTCCCTCATTCTTGAGGCTCCCTTCCACCTCCCCCATCCCACCCTTCTAGGGCATCTCAGAGCACTGAGCTAGCTCCCCATGCTTCCGGCTAGCTGTCTACTTCACATGCGAGAGTGGACACTTGTCAATGCGACTCTCGATTTGCCCCACCCTCTCCTTCCCCCATGGGTCCACAAGTCTGTTCTCTATATCTGATATCTTTTCTTTCTCTGCAAATAGTTTCATCAATACCATTTTTCCAGATTCCCATATATATGCATTAATATACGATATTTGTCTTTCTCTTTCTGACTTACTTCACCCTGTATGACTGACAGATAATATTTAATCTGTATGATTGATGACATATTTATTTATTTGGCTGCACTGAGTGAGTCTTAGTTGTGTAGCACACAGGATCTTCAGTTGTAACAGGCAAAATGTTAGTTGGTGGCACGTGGGCTCTAGTTCCCTGACCAAAGATTGAACCCAGGACCTCTGAGTTGGGAACACAGAGTCTTAGCCACTGGACCACAAGGGAAATCCTGCTTGCAGCTTGTTTTATACCTTATAGCTTGTATTTCTTAATGCTCTCCCCCTATATTGTCCCTCCCTTGCTTCTCCCGCTGGTAACCCTCTGTATCTGTGAGTTGGCTTCCTTTTTGTTATCTCCTTCACTTTTCATTGTTTATGTGTGTTTTCACGTCCCCATATTCTCTACTCCCTTTTTCATTTTGCCTTCATGCCTATGTTGCTGTTGTTCAGTCTCTCAGTTGTGTCCAACCCTCTGCAGTCCCATGGACTGCAGCATGCCAGGCCTCCCTGTCCTTCACTGTCTCCTTCACTCATGTCCATGCAGTTAATGTTGCCATCCAACCATCTCATCCTCTGTCACCCGCTTCTCCTCCTGCCTATGATCTTTCCCAGCATCAGGGTCTTTTCCAGTGAGTCGGCTCTTTGAATCACGTGACCAAAGTATTGGAGCTCCAGCTTCAGCATCAGTCATTTCAATGAATATTCAGGACTGATTTCCTTTAGGATTAACTGGTTGGATCTCCTTGCTGACCAAGGGACTCTCTGAGTCTTCTCCAGTACCACAGTTCAAAAGCATCAATTCTTCAGCGCTCAGTCTTCTTTATGGTCCAACTCTCACATCCATACATGACTACTGGAAAATCATAGCTTTGACTACATGGACCATTGTTGGCAAAATGATATCTCTGCTTTCTAGTTCACTGTCTAAGTTCACCATAGCTTTTCTTCCAAGGAGCAAGCGTTATCTTTTAATTTCGTGGCTGTAGTCACCATCTGCAGTGATTTTGGAGCCCAAGAAATAAAGTCTGTCACCATTTCCATGTTTTCTATTTGCCATGAAAGGATGGAACAGGATATCATGACCTTCATTTTTTGAATGTTGAATTTTAAGCCAGCTTTTACACTCTCCTCTTTCACTTTCATTAAGAGGCTCTTTAGTTCCTCTTCACTTTCTGCAATTAGGGTGGTGTCATCTGCGTATCTGAGGTTATTAATATTTCTCACTTGAATCTTGATTCCAGCTTGTGCTTCATCCAGCCCAGCATTTCACATGATGTACTCTGCATTTAAGTTAAATAAGCAGGGGGACAGTATATAGCTTTGATGTACTTCTTTCCCTATTTTGAACTAGTCTGTAGTTCCAAGTCAGGTTCTAACTGTTGCTTCTTGGCTACATATAGGTTTCTCAGGAGGCAGGTGTCAACTACCAACTGGCATTTACCAAGAGCATTGCCAATGGCTGAACAACAAAGGCATTTGCCATCTGCCTCTACAGAGATTGTACCCCTTGCTGCAATAGCTGTTGACCTTCAACAACCCCTGAGGGAGTTCAGGGTGCAGTGAGGCACTCTGTGCTCCAGGGAATCTGGTGGGACAGGTCTTTAGATAGTTGGATGTTTTTAAGAACAGATTTTATTATCTTAATCTTTGCATCTCCTCATATCTAGAAAAGCACTAAATCCCTTCATGGTGACATCAGATCCTCATGACTAACAGAAACCTTCTGTAAAATGAGTGCTTGATGGCATTGAACTTCCCCTTCACCATAACCTTATATATTTACTTTCCCCCACTGCCACTTTGGAGCAGTCTCTCACAGCTATCAGATATGCTGCCTCCTGAGCTGTGGTCCTCATCTTGCCCCAAATAAAACTTAACTCACAACTCTCAAGTTGTACATCTTTTTTTAGTCGACAGTTATGGCAACCATGAAGGGACCCAGAGTGGACTTCCTTCCTTCCACTGGACTCTGTGAGGAACTGGAGCTTTGGTACCAGCAGCGGCCACTTGCATCCATTTGCCTCCTCGGAGAGTGCACACGAATTTGGGTAAGACTCTCCTGGTTCTCGAATTTCCCATATTGGTTGAGATTCTGAGTTTTATTTGGTGGTGGAGCAGGTTACCTGCCTCCTCCCGATAGAAAAGATACTGGTGGGGGTGGGGGGTGGTGCCCAGGTGAAACATCTGGGGCACACCCACTCATGGTTTAGACAATGAGTGGGGCTTGGTTGAAAGATACCAAGAAATTCACAGTCAAAAGATGCTGAATAGGAGGCTGGCTGACAGATGGCAGGGGAATTGCCCACCCAGTGGAAAGGTACTGGGGAGGGGGGCTTGATTGGAAAAAAATCAAGAAATACCTGGGGCTCGGCTGAAAGATGCCAAGGTCGCTCCATTGTAGGAGACTCAATGGGATTGGCTAAGTGGTTAAGTAAGAGGCTTATCTGACAATTTTCCTCAATTTGACTGCCATTATAGAATTTGTCAGGATAAAAGTGAGGAAAATATTCGAGAGCTTTGCTCTGAAGGAAAGGGACAAGACTCCTCCTGGCCAGTTTTGGTTTTCTCAGATGTCTGAGAAATTTATGGGAGTGGTGGAGGCCTAGTCCTCATACCATACAGTGGTCCCATAGGGAACGTATTATGGCCATAAGAACTGGCCATTCAGCAACCTGAGCAGCCACGGTGGTCTCAGATTGCTGGAGGCAGAATCTGAGACACGTAAGAAGAGCTGAAATGACTCTGGGGAGGCTCCAGGAGGAGTTAAGCTCACAAGCATCACATGGGCCCACTACATAAGTTCATGAGTGTTTTTTATACCTGACAAATTCAGCTTAAAATGGGAAACAGAATCTCTCAAAAACAGAAACAAAGGGCTGTCAGAAAGCTAGCCTCTGACTAACACCCTAGCCAGATTCGTGTACAATATGTACGGAGCTCATAACTCGCAAGTACCTAGTTAATTGGAGAAATTATACTAAAAGAGATATCAACCTAAAATGGCCAAATTGGGGTTCTTTTGATATTCTAAAATTGATATTTTTGCACACACAATTAGAAAAGGCCGGCTGTGCTTTGACTGGTATCTAGAAGCTTCTAAAACAGGAAATGATAGAGTAAATTCTTTGCAGAAAATCAACAAGAAATTTCTTGAAACTATATCAAAACTTAAAAAAAAAAAAAGGCTGTTAGCACTGACTTTGCCAGGTCGCAGGTCTAGTCGAACTGGGAAGTCACATTTGGCATTTATGCCATTTGACTTTTGATTTCTGGGCATTATTTCACCATATTTTGGGGGCAATCTTGCCACTTGGCTTTTGATTTCTGGGCATCTCTTTGCCTTTTGTTTCATTTGGAGTGTGACTCCTGGCTGGTGAAGTTCTGGTTTGGTTTGGTTTTGTTGGTTTGGTTTGAGTGGACAGACATCTGGAACAAACTGCTCAAGCTAATATGGGAATTGCTCACTGTAAGGTTCCACACTCCACCTGGGAACCCTTTGGGGAAAAAGAAAAAAATTTTGATGGCTCAATCTATAGCTGTGATCCAATGACAAGAAAAATGGTCTAAAAATGTTAGATCTTTATTGACATAGGATAGGAAAATGGACCGAAGTTCCCTTACGTCCAGGACTTCCTCCTATAATCAATAGTGGGGGACTGATCAAACTAAGACTGCTACTTCCCCAGAGGGAAAATCCCTGCTGGGACCAATCTGCCCTTGTTATCAGCCAAGTTGAGCACTATCTGGTCTAAATTTTGGCTTTAAAACTATGGTCACAAAAAAATACAATTTTTTACAAAGTGGTCACAATATTCTTTAGATTCCAGAGGAAGCTTGAATAAAAAAATATCTCTTTAAGAATTCTTGCCCTAAAAAAAAAAAAAAAAAAGAATTCTTGCCCTGAGGAAATAACTTCTATACCTTTAGACCAGAGCTCTCTGGATCACTCATCTAGACTATCTCTAATTCTTAAAACCAAAAGGAAAAGAAGGGGAACAAAGCCTTTTAAAATCTTATTCCAACTACTTTTTATTCATAACTAAGTTTGAAAAACAAAGCTATGGGATCCCTTGTGTCTATTTGAATACATGTATGTCTCAGTGTGTGTCTTTGTTTTTTTTTGTTTTTTTTTGATAATATTGTTGATTGCTGAGATCAGTTTGTAAATGAGCTCTAATCTAATTGGCCTTAAAAAAAAAAGTAAACACTTACAAATCAAATAATTCTAAATACAAGAGAAAGTAACCTAAATGAATTTCAGGTTCAAGTGAACCGGAAAATGTTCAGTATTAAATACCTGATATTAATGTTTGTTTGTTGATCTAAATAATGTAGACATGTCTAAGAGTAATTAACATTAAGCAGAATATTTTCATTGTACCTAGGTTTAATGTGTTAAATATTATTATATCTGTTACAAGTTTGTCAGCAAGGAAATTACCTCAAGTGAAGAAATTTCTAAAGCAATGTAAGTGAGATATGAGCCTTTAGATAGACTCTATTAAATGTAATTATGCTCTTTAGGAATATGTGTATAAAATAGTCTCTCCAGATTGGAGTAACTTGAACTTCTAAGCGTTGTGCTAAACTAAGTGTTGGAAGTCAATTGAATAGCTATGTCATTTCCAAATAAAATAAGATTTTGAAACATTTACTACTAAACACTGATTTCCTCTTACAGAGAAACTAAAGAGTTTTAGGATTAAAAATAAATGATGTTTGGTGCCATCCTAAAATGTTCTAAGAAAATTAAGGTTTCAGAAATTATCACTGGTATTTATGCTCACCAATTTATAAAATGCTAATATGAAAGTCAGTTCTTGGTTGCTTAAGGGAAATAGGAAGTGTGTTTTCAGTAAAGAAGATATGGGAAATGGAATTGCATTTTATGAAGGGAAAAAGAAGTAAGCCTGACTTATAGGTGGCTTTTTAGAATGGGAGTACACAGTAATGGGTACAGAAAGTGACAAGGTTTGTGAAAAGTGAACCATGAGGAAAGAGTTTTGTACATGGTTAGGTCTAAGTTTAAAATAAAGTTAATTAAGTTTACCTTTTACGTAAAGTAAGCTGGTGCAAAAGCTTGAATTTAGCTTTTCTCCCTGTTAAGAGGACACCTTTTCTTCAGATACTGAACTGCCTTTGTTAATCGATTTAAGTTTCTTTATCTCTGAAATCTTTATTGTTACTTTGGTGAAATGAATAGCTATTGTTTCACAATGGCCTATAAACCTATCTGACTGAGTGTTTTTAACCACTTACTTTGATATTTGTTGACAAAATTTCCTAAATCATTCTAATGAAGAAGATTTCTAGCTAATTTTGGGATGCTTCAGAGGGCCCCTGAAACATCCCAAAGAGAGATATTACACTAATTAGGTTCATTTTATATACAGAATTACATGGGACATATTGTCAAGTGAGTAATAAGTCTCAGGTTATATTATATGGTAAATGTTACTAATATAGATATCCTAGAAACTGTATGGAGTTCCTAATTTCTGGTATGTTTGGGTAAAATGTTATCAGGTATAATTCTAATTACTATCTCAAAATATTGTCATAGCACTAACCAAGTTTTGCAAAAATGCTTCCTCTTCAAGAAGATTTATAAAAAGGACTTTTGGATAAATACCAGTTTCTGAACTGGGTAAGGATTCTAATGGAAAACCTGATGACTTCACAAAGGTTAACAAAAGGTCTGAATGAACTGGTGAATATGTTTATAACTTTTATGGTTTCTATATGAAAAATTACTGATTTGAATCTGTGTTTTCCAGGTGTAAGGAAAAAACAAACCTCCTCAAACTAATTATGACAGTAATTTGGTAAAATTATATTTTATAAACAAATTGAAGCATTTATCTTTTCTCTCTATCTGAACCCTCCAGAGACTGGAAGCTCTTAGTTGCCAGGAACTTTATCAGATAAGTTAGGACGGTTATCCCAATAACAAGTACAGCATCTCAAGGAATTTTGGAGACCTTGAAAGGGAGGAATTTACTTAGATCTGTTATCTGTGATAAGCCTTTGGCATGACTTTTCTAGCCCTGAAAGGTTTTATTTTAAAAGTTCAGTCTGAGACTGTAAAAGTCTCAGCAAAGCAAAAAAGTTTATGATCAATTATGGTTATATAAATCATCAGGCCAAGTTTATTGAGACCAGACCTATATTACAAACAGGTTTTACCTTGGTTATATTTGATAAAAATGATGGTGATTTTAGGGAGAAAGAGATGTTTGAATGAATGTTAAATCCCAGTTTGTTAATGGAAGTCTGTGTCTACTAAGACCCGTTTCCTGGATAGTTCTTTGCTGTTAGGGTATATTAATATAAAATTTAATTGAATTATTAAAGGCCACTCTAGGTTATTTCTGAGGCTTATCTCAGTAATCTGTCTTTGGATGAAGATCAGATACCTCACACATGACCTGCAACCAAGACTGGAAGAAGACATAATTTAAGAAATTGTCTCCAACCTGGATGGAAGGACCTTTTTATCAGGTACTCTTAACTAACTCATGCACAGTGAAAGTGAAGGGAAATTAACTCTTGGGTTAACTCCCACTTTCAAAGGCCCCTAAGCTGGACTGGTCCATAGAGAGACCTGCTGACCTCAGACTCACCATAAAATAATGCTCAAACAGAGGAAACTACACTACACTAGGATGAGGAGAAGATGACATCAGAAGTAGGCAGCTTGCCCAAAATGCTGATCTGACTCATATGGTCATTTATGATGTTTTTGATTCCTTGGACCTATGCCTATCAATCAAATGTTTTCTATCATGGACATGAGTCTATGCAGTTTAAAACTCAAACCAATTGTTTGGTTGTGGCCAATTACCTGTGTCTAGTACTTCTGGGTTACCTTGGTGGATTTCTGTACTCTAGGCCTCTGATTAGATACCCCCCCAGGAAATTTATTTTAAATGAGTGTTCAGTCCTGTTCTGTTTTTGTGATATTACTAGATGGGATCCTCTCATCTGGCAAATTAATAATACCTGCTCTGATGCTGGCCATAGATTTAAGTTTTCTCTTAGGGTCATTCAAACTCAGAGTGACGAGCTAAGTAGCAATAAAAAAATTAACCTCTCATCTATTAAAAGGAAAATTCCCACAATTATGGGGTGGATTTGCATGGTTAACACCAAGCTATGGTCATTTAAGTTTAAAAGCTCCTCTATGTTGGGAAGGGTTAAATCATATTAAAAATGATCAACCTGGTAATTATGAGACAAGACTGGGTACTTTATGAGCTATATCTGTTATTACCCTTAGAGAGAGTGATTGGGATAGAACACAGTGGATTTGTAGCACTAATTTATAGCCTTCACATCTACAGGGATAGATACGAAGGTGTAGCCTGGGATTCCCATAAATTTAAGGTCATACATGTTAACAAATTAGAGGTAACCCCAACCAATCTACCATTGGTACGATCACAGTGGGTCAAGGATCTGTATTCTACTGGTATGACCATTTAGCAGCTTTGTGTGCGTGTGTGTGTGTGTGTGTGTGTGTGTGTGTGTGTGTGTGCACCTGTGCCTTCAATGGGGTTAGAGGATGTAATTGACAATATCTAAGCTGAAACTCCAATACTTTGGCCACCTCATGGGAAGAGTTGACTCATTGGAAAAGACCCTGATGCTTGGAGGGATTGGGGGCAGGAGGAGAAGGGGACGACAGAGGATGAGACGGCTGGATGGCATCACCGACTGGATGGACATGGGTTTGAGTAAATTCCGGGAGCTGGTAATGGACAGGGAGGCCTGGTGTGCTGCGATTCATGGGGTTGCAAAGAGTCAGACACGACTAAGCGACTGAACTGAACTGAACTGAAGCCTTAACAACTTTCAAAAGCTTTAAATGACAGTAATCAGGCCATTAGCCTATTGAATTCTGATCTCTATGATAAGAAAGGCGGTGCTACACAACTGCAAGGCCCTTAACACCTTACAGCATCTCAGGGAGATATCTGTGCTATAATTCAAACTGAATGCTGTATTTTCATACCTGATAAATCCTTTAATATAACACATTTGAACCACAGGAAAAATCAGATTTCTGCTTTAAGTGACCCATTCCCTAGTCTTGATGATCTTCAAAAAAAAAAAAATTGGTTTGGTGTGGGAGGCTCATGGCTAAAATATTTGCTTTTAATTCCACTAATGTTATTAACTATGCCATTTGCATTTTGCTTGTTTCACAAGATTATTATTTCTTGTATTACCAAGTGTATGACTGAGCCTCCAATAAAAATGATGATAGACTTGAAGCAGTTGATCAAATGTATGGTTGATATATGGTCAATGATTGTAATAGTATAATTCTAAGTGTGAAAAGATGCAATGAGAGGGAATACTTTCCTGGACCATAACTAGAAGACAGGTGTCCAGAGATCTTTGACTATTAAGACCTAGTCCAGTAATAGCACATTGAGTGACTTATCAACCAAAACCTTCAGAACTGGGAGCAAGCCTTCCCAGCAACGTGGGACAAGATGGTTATGAAATGCCCCCCAAAGTATGGTTGGATTTATGACCACAACGGGCCATGTCAACTACAAATTGGCACTTACCAAGAGCATTGCCAGTGACTGAACAACAAAGGCATTTGCCATCTACCTCTACAGAGATTGAACCCCATGCTGCTATAGCTGTTGGCTTTCAACAACCCCTGAGGGAGTTCAGGGTGGAGTGAGGCACTCTGTGCTCCAGGGAATCTGGTGGGACAGGTCTAGAGAAGCACCAAATCCCTTCATGATGACATCATATCCTCAAGACTAACAAAAACCTTTTGTAAAATGAATGCTTCATGGCATTGAACTCCCCCTTCACCAAAACCTTGTATATTGACTTTCCCCCACTGCCACTTTGGAGCAGTCTCTCAGAGCTATCTGAGATGCTGCCTCCTGGGCTGCAGTCCTCATTTTGCCCCAAATAAAACTTAACACAGAGCTCTCAAGTTGTACATCTTTTTTTAGTCAACATGGTTAAGGTGGTCTGGTATTCCCATTTCTTTAAGAATATTCCACAGTTTGTTGTGATACACACAGTCAAAGTCTTCAACAAAGTCAGTGAAGCAAAAGTAGATGTTTTTCTAGAATTCTCTTGCTTTTTCTATGATCCAACGGATGCTGGCAGTTTGATCTCTGGTTCCTCTGCCTTTTCTAAATCCACCTTGAACATCTGGGAGTTCTCAGTACACATACTGTTGAAGCCTCACTTGGAGAATTTTGAGCATTACTTTGCTAACGTGTGAGATGAGTGCAATTGTGCTGTAGTTTGAACATTCTTTGGCATTGCCTTTCTTTGGGGTTGAAATGAAAACTGACCTTTTCTAGTGCTGTGGCCACTGCTGAGTTTTCCAAATTTGCTAGCATATTGAGTGTAGCACTTTCACAGCATCATCTTTTAGGATATGAAATAGCTCAGCTGGAATTCCATCATCTCCACTAACTTGTTCATAGTGATGCTTCCTAAGGTCAACTTGACTTCACACTCCAGAATGTCTGATTCTAGGTGAGTGATCACACTGTCATGGTTATCCAGGTTCTTAAGACCTTTTTGGTACAGTTCTGCATATTCTTGCCACCTCTTCTTAATCTCTTCTGCTTCTGTTAGGTCCATACTGTTTCTGTCCTTTATTGTTGCTCATCTTTGCATAAAATGTTCCCTTGGTATCTCTAATTTTCATGAAGAGATCTCTAGTCTTTCCCATTCTATTGTTTTCCTCTATTTATTTGCATTGTTAACTTAGAAGTCTTTCTTATCTCTCCTTGCTATTTTTTTGAATTCTGCATTCAAACAGGTATATCTTTCTTTTTCTCCTTTGCCTTTCGCTTCTCTTCTCTACTATTTGTAAGATCTCCTCACACAACCATTTTGCCTCTCTGCATTTCTTTTCCTTGGGAATGGTTTTGATCACTGCCTGCTGTATAATGTTACGAACTTCCGTCCATAGTTCTTCAGGCACTCTGTCTATCAGATCTAATCTCTAGAATCTATTTGTCACTTCCGCTGTATAATCATAAGGAATTTGATTTACCACTGAATGGCCTAGTGGTTTTCCCTACTTTCTTTAATTTAAGTCTGAATTCTGCAATAAGGAGTTCATGATCTGAGCCACAGTCAGCTCCAGGTTTTGTTTTTGCTAACTGTATAGAGCTTCTCCATCTTTGTCTGCAAAGAATATAAACAGTCTGATTTCAGTATTGACAATCTGGTGATGTCCATTTGTAGAGTTGTCTCTTGTGTTATTGGAAGAGGGTGTTTTTCTCTTGGCAAAATTGTTAGCCTTTGCCCTGCTTCATTTTGTACTCCAAGGCCAAACTTGCCTGTCACTCCAAGTATCTGTTGACTTCCTACTTTGGCATTCTAGTCCCTGTGATGAAAAGGACATCTTTTTTCGTGTTAGTTCTAGAAGGTCTTGTAGGTCTTTGTAGAACTGTTCAGCTTCTTAGGCATTAGTGGTTGGGGCATAGACTTGAATTACTGTGATATTGAATGGTTTACCATGGAAATGAACCAAGATCATTCTGTCATTTTTGAGATTGCACCCAAGTACTGCAGTTCAGCCTCTTTTGTTGACTATGAAGGATATTCCATTTCTTCTAAGTGATTCTTGCCCACAGTAGTAGATATAATGGTCATCTGAATTAATGACTATAGTAAGATCTTTTTTATGCCTAATTAAGCTGAAAGCTAATACCCTCTCTCCTTTCAAATTGCCCTTCACATATTTTACCTCCCACCTTCACTCCAGGCCTAGTCTATGAATTGTTTTTAATGGTATCTTAATCTTGATGGGCTTCCCTGGTAGCAAAGCTGGTAAAGAATATGCCTGCAATGCAGAAGACCTCAGTTTGCATCCTGGGTTGGGAAGATCCCCTGGAGGAGGGTTAGGCTACCCACTGCAGTATTCTTGGGCTTCCCTGGTGGCTCAGATGATAAAGAATCTGCCTGCAATGTAGGAGACCTGGGTTCAACCCCTGGGTTGGAAAGATCCCCTGGAGGAGGTCATGGCAACCCACTCCAATATTCTTGCCTGGAGAATCCCCATGGACAGAGGAGCCTGGTGGGCTACAGTCCATGGGGTCGCAAAGAGCTGGACACAACTGAGTGGTAAGCACAACAGGTAAGTCTAGATGTAGAGCTGAAGATGATAGAGCAATGGGAGGGAGATATTTACTTTAGGTTTTATTCAGCTTTCCAAAGTCTTTTGGGCGTAGTCGTCTATGTAGACTTCTGATGTTTGAGTTCTCAGCACCTGCTTTTTGTTCTTCAGATTATGGAGCCCTGATTTTGCTTTGGGGACCCACCTCCTTTCCTTCTATACACACCATTGGATGTACTCCTTTTGGATCTGAGGCAACCTAGCCCTCCCTTGGGTGAGATTAAGTAGGTGTCACAAGTTAGGCCAAGTGTCTTCCTGGAAATGGAATCATAAAGAAGATCGGCACAAAAAGACTGAAAACAGCTGGAGGTTGTTCATCAAGACAATGACAATTTGAAGGGGTGACATAGTAAAGAGATTCTGGCACCTCATACTTGGAGCTACTCCGTTCCTTGTCTTTTCAGTAGTCTGTGGGGGCTTTTTATTTGTTCATTTTATCTTTTCTTTTGATTATGAGAGCCATCCCATATCCTTCTCAACAAGTTCCTTTTTGCTTAATTTAGTTACAATTGACTTCTGTGCTGTAAGCACAGAACCCTCAAAGACACTCCAGTACACTGTTCTTTAATAGATTATTAAATATTTCAAAACAATTCCCATATGTCCTTTTAAAAAACATCTTTTCTTGCTTTAAGGCACTAATAAAAATGTTGGTTATTGGCATAGAGATAGTTGTAACATTTTGGGGAAGTCACCAGATGGTGACATTACATATTATTTCCTAATCCAATTTATCTTGAAATGTGTGTTTGTTAAATCTTGAGGAAATGCCTTATCATCATTATTATGTTATAGCTCTGCTTTAAAGAAAACAAGCTACAGAATATCCTGTGGGGATAGAATTTGGATGTGATGTAAGCAGTTCTTTGGCAGTATCTCAGAAGTATGTACTCTAACTTCAAAAAATTTATGTCTGAAAGCAAACAAATATCCTCAGAAGGGGAATATTTCCTAAGTGGATGAAGCCAATATGTAGATTTTATTACAGCTCTGTCAGGAAGCAATGACTTATACATTGCTGCTGCTCACACATAAACCTTTCACAGAATATGATAAATGCTTCTTTGATATGTAGGCACTACTCTCAGCAAAACCCTCAAGCAGTGGACTCTGACCAGAAGCCATGTATGTGATAGAAAAGACCTTTGGATTATATAGAAAATTGCAGATTACATTGTTATTCAATATAATAAGTAGGGGCTAGAGAAGAGTTTTACATTTGTCATAGGAAGTCCATGGGTACTTTTTTTTTTTTTTTACCAGAGTTATTTTGGTAGATCAGATCAAAAGAAGAAGGTGATGGTAACACTGAAGTCAGTGCTGCTGACTATGAGAAACTCTGATTGGTAAACATCAGCTTCTACCAGAAGGGAACAAAAAAATTTTTTTTTAATTTATTTTTTTTTAATTGAAGGATAATTGCTTTACAGAATTTTGTTGTTTTCTGTCAAACCTCAACATGAATCAGCCATCAGTTCAGTTCAGTCGCTCAGTCGTGTCCGACTCTTTGCAACCCCTTGAATTGCAGCATGCCAGGCCTCCCTATCCATCACCAACTCCCAGAGTTTACTCAAACTCATGTCCATTGAGTCGGTGATGCCATCCAGCCATCTCATCCTCTGTTGTCCCCTTCTCCTCCTGCCCCCAATCCCTCCCAGCATCAGGGTATTTTCCAATGAGTCAACTCTTCGCATCAGGTGGCCAAAGTATTGGAGTTTCAGCTTCAACATCAGTCCTTCCAATGAACACCCAGGAGAAACCCAAGAGAAACCCAAGTAAGACGGTAGGTGTTGCAAGAGGGCATCAAAGGGCAGACACACTGAAACCATAATCACAGAAAATGAGCCAGTCTGATCACAGGACCACAGCCGTGTCTAACTCAATGAAACGAAGCCATGCCGTGTGGGGCCTCCCAAGACGGACGGGTCATGGTGAAGAGGTCTGACAGAATGTGGTCCACTGGAGAAGGGGATGGCAAACCACTTCAGTTCTTGCCTTGAGAACCCCATGAATAATACAAATCAGCCAGAGGTATACATATATCCCCTCCCTTTTGAAACTCCCTCCCATCTCCCTCCCCATCCCACCCCTCTAGGTTGATACAGAGCTCTGCTTGAGTTTCTTAGCCAGACACAAATCCCCATTGGCTATCTGTTTTACATATGGTGATGTAAGTTTCCATGTAACTCTCTCCATATATCTCACCCTCTCCTCCCCTCTCCCCATGTCCAAAAGTCTGTTCTCCATTGCTTCCCTGTAAGTAAATTCTTCAGTACCATCTTTCTAGATTCCATATATATGCAGAATGGCATATGAATAACAGAATGACATATGAATTTGAAATTTTTTATGAAGATTTTCTATTTCTCTTCTGCTTCTGGTTTTGATTTCTCTCTTTCACAAATGTTATCAGTTAGCTAGTGCTGTGTAACAACCACTCCAAAAAGCAGTGGCTTAAAACAGCAAACATTACTTAGCTCATCAATTTGTGTGTTGGCTGGGTGGTTCTTCTGGTCTCGGCTGGACTTGCTCATGCATAGGTGATGGGTTCATGGGCTGGCTGCTGGTTGGCTTTGCTGATATTGGCTATACTCTCAAGTGTTTGGGAGGTGGAAATGGCAACCCACTCTAGAATTCTTGCCTGGAGAATCCCATGGACAGAGGAGCCTGGCTGGCTCCAGTCCCTGGGGTTGTAGAGAGTCAGATATGACTGAGCAGCTAACACTTTCGCTGTATGTTTGTCTAAGATGTTCTCAGATGGAACAACCAGGCTCTCCTCTACTCATGTCCAGGCTGAGAGAGAGACAGAGAGAAATGGCGGGGAGTGGGGGGTGGTTGCGGCGGCATGGGGTGGGGGCGGGGAGGGGTTAGAAAGAGAGAACAGGCAAGCAAGGTATTTTTTGAACTTTAAACTCAGAATTGGCACATAGACCCTTCTGTGCCCAGAAGAGGAATACAAAATCACATTGCAAAAGGTATGGATACAGAGAAGCATGAAAAATTGTGGCCATTTTTTTATTTCTCACACTTAGGAATGTTGCAATGCTGCTAGTCTGGTTGTCTGTATGTGTGTGTCTGTCGGTCTGTCTCTATGTGTGGTGTCAAATGAGAAGAATGAATGGAAAGGGAGAGTGGACCAGAAAGGAGGGTGGAAGAGAAGAGAGTTCATGTGGGTTGAATGTCAGAAAGAATTTTGGGGATTTGGTAAATGAGAGGCTTCCAACAGCCTCAGTGTAGAAGAAAAATAGGTGTAAGAGGAAACAGCATTTGGATACGCATTCCCATGATTTAAGAACTTGATTTCTTGATATTCTATAAGAGATGCAGTAAAGAATGAAATTTCTGTTATGTAATCTTTTTGGGTATTGAGCCACGCATTTTTAAAATGCAACTGTGTAAGGCGAAGCACTGCGGGGTCCCAGGAATCATTTGGATTAAGCATTTAGTCTTCTAAAGGAAGATCTTTTTTTAAAAAAAAAGCTCTACCAAATTTAAGGAAAAGTAAAACATTGACTCTCCGCCCGCCTCCCCCGCCCCTGTCCCCCGGGAGGACAATCAGTCACAACTTGATGTTCAATATTTCCTGAGCACTCTCAGGTTTAGCAAGGCAAAATTTTGAATGAATGTGGTGTTTTCTGAAGACTTTGTGATTTGAGATTTTTCAAATATCCGTGGGAATGTAAAGAAATAATGTATTGACTAATTTCTAGGAGCACGATGCTGCCAGTTTATTTGAACATTTGACAGCTCCTCTGAGCCCACACACTTTTCTTCACCCATTTCTATAATAATGGTGTTAGTGCTTAAGATCTGTAATACCTACAGAATGAATGGGAAATGCCCTGAAAGGTAGACTAACCTGTAATTCAAATCCTGACTAGCTACGTGAGTTTGGGCACATTTCTTACCTGACTAAGCTTTTCTAAACTTTTAACATGAGGATAGCAATCCTTTTGCATACGTTTGTAGTAAGGATTAAAGATAATGTATAATCAGTGTTAAGCACATACATGTTAATTTTTGACTCGTTAAAGAGTCTATAAACCAGCCCTTATTGAACCAATGTCAAGATTATAGGATTTCCCAAATTTGGTCAAATAAGCTTGTTTAAAGTCCAGTATCATGAAAAAAAAAAAAGTCCAGTATCATGAACCAACAAAGACCCCTTTTATTCTAGTTACTTATAAGAGAAAACCAAGGGTGTAGCTATGAACTTAGGTGTTGGTGTTAGGTTTTATATGCTATACCACTGGGGCCATTTACAAATAAATCGATCATCAGGTATAGTTTTTATTTTCTGTATAATTATTCAAGATCTCAGGGTACTTACAATTTACTTGGTGAAAAAAAAATAGAAAGCTTTAAAAATACAGTGAGTATTTAATGAAATGCTTAAACTTGGAGCTTTCTGGCCTTCAAGGAGAAATCAGTAAAGGCTTAAGAGGATCTTGAAAATGAGGCAAGTTTCAGGGTATAGACATGTCAAAGATAGAATCTGAAAGAATGCCTGGAGGGTAATGTAGACCAGAAAGGCAGGTAAAAGTTAGAGATATGAGTGGGTGCAGGCTGATCTGGTGGGGAAAAGTAAATGGAAGGTTTTGAATGTCTTTGAAGACTCTTGTTGGGGCAGAGGCTATATTATCACTACAATTTCTGAACAAGTGGAAGACATCCTGAAGATTAATGCATGGCAGGGACCTCCAGACTCTTGAGGCAGAGCCTGGAATCAAGTGTTGGTTGGCAGGAAGTCAGGCATATAGCGACAGAACCCTGCCCAGTGTAGTGGTGGTAGGGGCAGGAAGACGTCATGGACTCTTCACTACTGGAGCTCTGGAGGGCTTTGGAGTTTTGGGTTCTCCTGGGCCCCACTTAGTCGGCTGACCACCAGTGTGACCCTGGCTCAAATCCCTGCTTTGAGTAAAGATTCAGAAGGCAAAGTCTGTCCTGTTGGGTCCTGTCTGATGAAGTCAGCATCCCTTTCCTAGTTGTCAAATTTGCAGCTCCCCAGGTACCTGCCTATTACATGTTTCCAGCAATGCCTAGGCCTTCAAGTGCTAGACAAATAGGAATCAGAACAGTGGGCCTCACCTGGCAGTTGATATAAGAGCTACAATTTTCTTTCTATCTGAACTCAAATAAAACAGAAGGCAATTCTCTCCCTATCCCCAGGCAAGGGACAAATAGGAGAGTGGAACATGGGATGAAATAACATGGGTCATTCTCTTAATGACTATCGTTCATTTTTGCCTTCCCTAGGTTGCTAATTATAGATAAATTGGTCCTCAGGCCACTTCAGGGAAAAGTGAAGGTCAAATGAATCCTCTAATTCAAGAGTCAGCTGGACTTATAACGCTATACTTTTCTAACAGCTAAAGGATGAGAACTTATATGTTTTAAACAAATGATTTCTACTTTGTCCATTCATCTAACTATAGACACTTAGGTTACTTCTATATCTTAGCTATGGCAAATAATACTGCGGTTAACATTGGGATACATATGCTTTCTTTCTTTCGTGGGTGTGCTGAGTCTTTGTTGCTGCACATGGGCTTTCTCTAGTTGTGGTGAGCAGGGACTACTCTCTAACTGTGGTACTCGGGCTTCTCATTATGGTGGCTTCTCTGGTTGTGGAGCACAGGTTCTAGGGGGTGTGGGCCTCAGTAGTTGCAACTCCCAGGCTCTAGAACATGGGCTCAATAGTTATGGTGCATGGGCTTAGTTGATCCTCAGCATGTGGGATCTTCCCAGACTGGGAGTCGAACCCATGTCCCCTACGTTGGCAGGCAGATTCTTAACTACTGGATCACCAGGGAACTCCTTCATATGTTCTCTTCAGGTAAACACCCAGAAGTGAAATTGCTGAGTCATATGACAGTTCTATTTTTAATTTGTTGAGGAATCTCCATACTTTTTTCCATAGTGGCTACTCCAATTTGCATTCCCATCAATAGTGCATATGGTTCCCTTTTCACCATATCCTTGTCAACACTTGTTATTTGTAGACTTTTTGATGATAGCCATTCTGAAAGATTTGGGGTGATAACCTCATTGTGGTTTTGATTTGCATTTCCCTAATGATGAGTGAGCATTTTTTCATATGTCTGTTGGCCCTCTCTATGTGTTTGCAAAAATTCCTATCAGGTCCCTTGCCCGTGTTTTTTAACAGGGTTGTTTGTTTTTTGATGTTGAGTTGTATGAGCTCTTTGTTTTGGACATTAATGCCTTAGGGGATATACCTTTTGCTAATACGTTCTTCCATTCAGTAGGCTGCCTTTTCATTTTGCTGATAGTTTCATTTGCTATGCAAAAGCTTTGTGTATATATACATATATAGTACACATTCACAAATGCACACATACACAGTGGAATATTAGTCAGCCATAAAATATGAAATCTTGCCATTTGGGACAACATGGACAGATCTAGAGGGTACTTTGCTAAGTGAAATAAGTCAGACAGAGAAAGACAAGTATGATATGATCTCACTTATATGCAGTATCTAGGAAACAAAGCAAACAAAACAAAATGAAAACTGATTTATAGATACAGAGAACAAGTGGGTGGTCGCCAGAGGGGAGTTGGGTGGGGTGGGGATTATTAATATTAAAGAGAATTAAGAGGTACCATCTCAATGGACATGAGTTTGAGTAAACTCCGGGAGCTGGTAATGGATAGAGAAACCTGGTGTGCTGCAGTCCATGGAGTTGCTAAGAGTCAGACATGACTGACTGAACTGAACTGAACTGAAGAGGTACAAACTTCCAGTTATAAAATAAATAAGCCACAGAGATGGAATAAACCACATTAGGAGTATAGTCAATAATGTTGTAATAACTTTGCATGGGGGCAGATATCTGGTTACCAGACTTATTGTGGTGAACATTCTATAACATATGCAAATATTGAATCATGACATAGTATGCCTGAAACTGGCATAATATTGTATATCAACTATATTTTAAAAAACACTTCCGTGTTTCCAAGTTGGATTTCAGCATGGAAGAAAGAAGGTAAAAGATTCAACTGGAGAAACCTAAAAGGCAAGGTAAATTCCCTTCTTGTTTAAGGTGTTTTCTTATGGAGAGGGTCTGTCATGATGTGAGAAGGAGAGGATGAGAGAGAGTATTTTCTTGAAAGAACACAAATATTAAAATCTAACACTTAAATATTTACCTGCAAATCATATCTGGGCTTCCCTGGTAGCTCAGCTGGTAAAGAATCTACCTGCAATGCGGGAGACATGGGTTTGATCCCTGGGTTGGGAAGATCCCCTGGAGAAGGGCATGGCAACCCACTCCAGTATTCTTGCCTGAGAATCCCCATGGACAGAGGAGCCTGGTGGGCTGCAGTCCATGGGGTCGCAAAAAGTTGGACACAACTGAGCGACTAAGCACAGCACACAGATCATCTCTATAGAAATCAACAATTTAAAACAAACTGTGGTAAATTCTTAGAGAAATGGGAATACCAGACCACCCTATCTGTCTCCTGAGAAACCTGTATGTGGGTCAAAAAGCAATAGTTAGAACATTACAGGGGACAACTGACTGGTTCAAAATTGCGAAAGAAATGCGATAAGGCTGGATATTGTTACCTTGCTTAATTAACTTATATGAAAAGTACATCCTGCAAAATGCCAGGCTGGAAGACTCACAAGCTGGAATCAAGATTGCTAGAAGAAATACCAACAACCTCAGGTATGCAGATGATACCACTCTAATGGCACAAAGTAAAGAGGAACTAAAGAGCTTCTTGATGAGGGTGAAAGTGGAAAGTGAAAAAGCTGGCTTAAAACTCAGCATTAGAAAAACTAAGATCATGGCATCCAGTCCCATCACTTCATGGCAAACAGAAGGGAAAAAAGTAGCAGCAGTGACAGATTTTCTTTTTTTGGGCTCCAAAATCACTGTGAATGGTGACTACAGCCATGAAATTAAAAGACACTTGCTCCTTGCAAAAAAAGCTTTGACAAACCTAGACAGCATATTAAAAAACAGAGACATCATGTACATATAGTCATATGTACATATAGTCAAAGGTACATATAGTCAAAGCTCATGTAAGGGTGTGAGAGACGGACCATAAAAAGTCTGAGCGTTGAAGAACTGATGCTTTCAAACTGTGGTGCTGAAGAAGACTCTTGAGAGTCCCTCAGACAGCAATGAGATCAAATCTGTCAATCCTAAAGGAAATCAACTCTGAATATTCATTGGAAGAACTGTTGCTGAAGCTGAAATTCCAAGACTTTGGCCACCTGATGCTAAGAGCTGACTCACTGGAAAAGACCATAATGCTGGGAAAGATTGAAGGCAAAAGGAGAAGAAGGCAGCCGAGGATGAGATGGTTGGAGAGTGTCACCAACTCAATGGACATGAACTTGAGCAAACTCTGTGTTATAGTTGAGGACAGGGAAGCCTGATGTGCTGCAGTTCCATTGGGTCGTAAAGAGTTGGACACAATTAGAGACTGAACAACAATAATAAGCCATTGATATTTATTTATTCAACAGATAGTTGCTAAGGATCTATCCTATGCCACACTCTGTCCCAGGAATGAAAAAAAATGTCAGTAAATGAAACAAATCCCTATTCATGTGGGGTTGACATGGCAGGTAGAGAAGCTGGACAAAAGCCTTACAAAAATACACTCTGTCAGGTGGTCCTAAGTGTTCAGAAGAAGAGTAAGTCTGGGAATGGGAGTGGAGAGGGATGGAGTTGATGATGGTGACCTGCTCTTTTAGGCAGAGTGTCCAGGGCAGCCCTCTCTAATGGGATGCTATCTGAGGGAAGTGAGGAATGGGACCATGTAGACTGGGCCCAGGGAAAGGGTGGTCTGTGTGGAAGAATCACCACATAGTATAGTCAGGTAAAATATAGGACGTCCAGTTCAAGTTGAACTTCAGATAAAAAACCAAATTATTTTTAGTATAAGTATGTCCCCAGTATTGCATGGGACATATTTATACTAAAAAAAATTATTTGAAAATCAACTTGAGCTGGGCATGCTGTATTTTATTTGCTGAATCTGGAAAGGCTTGTTGGTCTTGAGGAAAGAGTATACGTGGTGTTTTCAAGGAACAACAAGAAAGCCCAAGATATGAGCAAGAGGAAGACTGATAGGAGATGAGGTCCTTTAGGTGGCAGGTGGCTGGGTCACAGGGAGTCTTTAAGCTACTGTACTGACTTTGGCCTTGGCCTTTGAGTGTGATAGGATAGCAGGAGGCTTTGAGCAGAGAAGTGTCATGATTTAGTCACTTTTTTTCCCAAATGCTTAATGAATTTCATTCTATACTCATTCAAACAAATTACTGAACACCTACTAGATTTCCTGAGCTAGGACAATGTTAGGATCCTGTCCCTACACTTAACAAAGTAGGCAAATAACCATATAGATGTTTGGATTGGCATAGGTGGCTCAGCCCAGAGTACCATTGGTAGATGAGTTACCTGGGCCAGAAAAGTCTGAGAAGCATTTTGGAGGAGGTTGGACTAAATGGCCCAGGAAGGATGGGTGGAAAGGATCATATTCTGCTCCCCCCCTCCCGCCCCCCGCTTTAAGCCTGTAGATGTTGTCCTCTAAAATGTGAAAGGAGCTCCAGGGAGCCTTTTAGCTTCTGCACCCAATGGCCCCTAGAGACAGGGCTCCCGCATACATCATACAGAACAGCACATTCAGAAGCAAGCAAATCATAGGAGGAGCATCCATCCCTGCATAACAGGTCAGAGGACCAGATCTCTGAACAGAGCCAAAATGGATCTTCACCACACTGACACATCACATGCACAAACCTTGTCTGGAGTGAGAATATGCACCTCAATAAACCATTTTATAGAAAAAAATCATTACTTTCCGCCATGGAGCCCTATCTCTGTTAGCACCCAGGAAAATTCCTGGTGCCCCAGAGAAGCTGAAAAATGTTTGTGGAATAAATATCCATCTTGTTCATCAGTTTGCAGAATGCATTTTGAAATGCTTCCAATAGAGTAATCAGCTTCTTCAATTAGCTCTAATTTAACTCTTTTTTTTTTTTTCCAGACTGCCTAAGTGAGTACAGAAGAGATTTCATCTCCTTTGGCTTCTCTGAAATGGCCAGAGAACCTCAGAGAAGAATAATGCTTGTGGTCTGGAGCCAGGGGACCAGCGCTGTGGATTTCCTGGTTCTCAAGGAGGGGTATGCCTCTGCCAGTTAGGGGAATGCAGTCAGTGTAGATCCTCCACGGGAGAGCCTGGGTAGGACTGGAGGACTGATCTGTGTGCAATCTCCTTTATTATTCAGTAAAAAGCTATTTTAGGCTTCCCTGGTGGTCCTGTGGTTAAGAATCTGCCTTGCAATGCAAGGGACACTGGTTTGATCCTTGATCCCAGCAGATCCCACATGCCACAGGGCAACTAGGCCTGTGTGCCACAACTACTGAGCCCACACACTGCAACTACGGAAGCCCAGGCACCTAGAGCCTATGCCCTGCAACAGGAGAGGCCACGGTGATGAGAAGCCCGAGCAGGGCGACTAAGAGCATGCCCCGCTCGCCCAACTAGAGAAAGCCCACGCGTAGCAATGGAGACTCACCACAACCAAAATATAAATAAATCTTCAAAACAAAACAAAAAGGCTCTACTGGGGCAATGGCTACTGCCCTTCTCTGAAGAATGACAAACACATTCAGAAACAAATTGACAGAGACTCCCTATTTTCATTTCCTAGGCCTGCTATGACAAATTGCCATAAACTGAGAGGCTTAAAACATCAGACAGAAATTGATTCTTTGCATGGTTCTACAGTCCAGAAGACCAAAACTCAGGTGTCGGCAGGGCCATGGCCCTCCGGTCTTTAGGAAAGAATCCTTTCCTGCATCTTCCATCTTCTGCTGGCTGCAGATGTTTCTTGACTGTGGCAGCATCACTCCCATCTCTGACCCCATGGTCACATTGCCTCCTCCTCTTCAGTCATAAGATTCTCTATCTTATAAGGACATTTACCATTGAATTTAGGGCCCACCTAGATCCGTATCTCAATATCCTTAACTGACTTACATCTGCAAAGACCCTTTCTCCAAGTAAGTTCACATTTACAGGTCCCAGGGGTTATGATGCAGTCATATCTTTTTGGGGGGGACACCATCCAATCCACTATGGGGCTTCTCTGGTGGCTCAGGGATAGAAAGTTTGCCTGTAATGCAGGAGACTAAGGAGACGCAGATTCAATCTCTAGGTCTGGAAGATCCCCTGGAGGAGGGCGTGGCAATTCACTCCAGTATTCTTGCCTGGAGAATCCCCATGGACAGAGGAGCCTGGTGGGTTACAGTCCATGGGGTCATAAAGAGTTGGACACAACCGAAGTGACTGAACACACATGCGTGCATGCATCCAACCCACTATACTCTCCCAAACACAAAACTGGGAGAGGATCAAGAGAAAATGAAATTGTATGAATGAAGTGAGAATGTGTAAGAAGATTACTGTTATTGTATAATATGTGCAAACACAGACAGCAGCAAGTGTTGTTATTGCCTCACCCGTAAACCCCAGCATCCACCATTCCCACACGCCTATGACTTCTAACTGCAGACACCTCTCACACTCTGCCTAGGTATTCCCTCTCTTTGCTGGATTGTGTTTGCTCCAGAGCAGGTGAGGCAGAACTAAAATTACCAAGGAATTAATGGTCTAGGGAAAGGATTCAGCAGATGACAGAGATTAGTTGGAGGCAAATGCCCCAGCTTCCTTTTTTTTTTTTTTTTAATCATTTATTTATTTATTTTTGTCTGTGTTGCATCTCTGTTGCTGCATAGCCTTTCTCTGGCTGCAGTGAGCAGGGGGCTTCTCTTGTTGTGAAGCGTGGGCTCTAGATGCTTGGGCTTCAGTAGTTTCAGCATGCGGGCTAGATAGTCACTATGCGTGGGCTCTAGAGCATGGGCTCAGTAATTGTGATGCAAGGGTTTAGCTGCCCCTGTAGCATATGGGATCTTCTCGGACTAGGGATCAAACTGGTGTCTCCTGCATTGGCAGGCGGATTCTTAACCACTGGTGATTCTTAACCACCAGGGAAGTCCTTCCTTTCCCTTCTTGAGGAAAGCGAGTTCTACCCAGCCTTTCAGAGGTCCCTGGTGGGACTGAGTCCTAATTGCCCACATCATTAACTTTCTTGTTGACTTCCTTTTTTTCTCCATCTCACATCCTTTTTCCCCTGTGAGTGCTTCCTGGGATCACCTCCCCAGTAATCTACCCGCATTCAAATAACTAGACTCAGGGTCTGCTTCAGGAGGAACCCAGCAGAAGACACATTTAAGCATATGTGCTTTCATTTGAGAGCTTATTATGCCAAACAGTGTGCTAACAACTTTATCATATCTAATTTACTCAGCAGCAGCAGCCATTTGAATGCCACATTCTTATTATCATTTCACAGATGCAGAAACAGAAAGTAAGCATCTTGCTTACAAGTTCACGGGTAGTAAGTAGTACATGGAAAGCTGGGATTGGAACTAGCTCTATAGAACTTCAAAATCCACACTCTCCTTAAACCCTTTGTGATACTTGATTTTTATATTCAAGCTCCTGTCTTAGGTTCCTCAGGGAACAAACTGTGAGTTGGAGGTTGATCAGTAAAATGTTCATTGGGGAGTGTCAGCCATATCAGTACTCATGGGAGATTGTGAGTTGGTCAGAGGAACACATTGGACTGTAACACACTATAAACAAGACTGAGTGCTAAAGAATGGATACTTTTGCACTGTGGTGCTGGAGAAGACTCTTGGGAGTCCCTTGGACAGCAAGGAGATCAAACCAGTCAATCCTAAAGGAAATCAACCCTGAATATTCACTGGAAAGACTGATGCTAAAGCTGAAGCTCCAATCCTTTGGCAACCTGATGCGAAGAGTCGACTCATTGGAAAAGACCCTGATTCTGGGAAAGATAGAGGATGAGAGAAGGGGATGACAGAGGATGAGATGGTTGGATGGCATCACCGACTCAATGGACATGAGTTTGAGCAAAGTCTGGGAGATAGTGAAGGAGGGAAGCTTGGCATGCTGCAGTCCATGAAGTTGCAAAGAGTCAGACATGACTTAGCGACTGAAGAACAACAACGGCAGTCACAAAGACCTCACCCTATTTTACGGGGAGCTCAGAAACTGAGATGGTCCTTCAGTGTCGTCCTGCGGTGAGGCAAAGGGGGTGGTTATTTATATTCTCCTAGGATTGTCCAGTCACTGAACATGGGCTGCCAGTGAGAAGAAGGCATGGTTTTGTGTGAAGTGGCTCTACTTCGCAGAGGACAGTTTCTGGAGGACGACTCATCTGAAAGTCCTCTGCTGTCAACATTGGCGGCAACAGGGGGCGAGGGTATCAGAACCTTGAGAAGGAGGATCTGGGTGGAACCCTAACACATGCACAGCTGTTTATCCTCTAACTGCTTGGATCCACTGTTTGTCATATAATACATCCTGGGGATAACTCTCCTTGGATTCTCTGGATCTATTTATCTAGAGATACTTACAAGAAAACCGTGAGTAGGATGAACTACGGGTCCCATCCCTTTAGCTCATCTCAGAGCTGCAACTAATTTGCCTATTCCAGATTTCTCTCACCCTCAGCTGTCACTCCTGCTGGTTCAGGTGGGTTCCTTGGTGGGATGACCCAGAACCCCCGCCTTGAGAGATCTGAACATTGGTCAGTCCACTCTTCCCAGGCTGCAGCTGCTACATTTACCCATTCACTATCAAAACTGGGCACGGGATTACCAAGAGAGGCTCAGCTGGATCACCTGGGTACGAAATATAATCTTCCTTCTGGAACAGCAGCCTCATCTCCTCTGAGTATCAGAATCAACCACTCTTGCCTGGGTAGAGGCAACTTGTTTTGCCTTCTTGTCTCTTGGCACAAAGAGAGTGAAGTGACTGGGTGCAGCCCAGTAGCTTAAAGTTTAATGGGACCCTGGCTTTGCCCCTTGGCGCATGTGTTTCCATCCTGGGAACTAGGACCTTTACATCCGCAGGAAGTCCAAGAGCACTTCATTGGGCTTGATGGCTGATGGGACCACTCCTACTTCCGCCCATTGATTCTGGATACCTGTGTTCTACCTTCTGTGGGCCAACATCATGCAATGGAGACTGATTTAGAGTAAATGCTGAGTCCTGGCGGGGTGGAGGGGAGGGAAGGTAGCTCCCTTTCAGGGTATCTCCTTCAAAATGGTGCCTTAATTATACCTTATAAAGTCCATTCTATTGCTCTATCAGGCCAGCAGCTTCAGAGTGGTATAGTAAGTCATGGGACCAGTAGAGCCCATGGTCATGTGATCCCTCAAACACCTCTGTGCTCTAAAGTGGGCTCTTTGATCCAACATGACGTAATGCAGGACCCATATCAGTGGATCAGATGCTCACACAGTGTTGCTGGCTGAGGTCCTGTGGGAAGAAGAGGCCAACCCAGACCCCATGAAATGGGTTTATATGTCTGTCAGAGTCAACTACTGTCCCTTCTGTGGTGGAGAGTTCGAGGTAGTTCTCATCAAGAGATGGTGTCGTGTAAAGCATCTGAAACAAAGGCTTCAGTCCATCCTGCAGGGCGCTTGGGGGAAGGATGGCCCCTTAGGGTTGTCTTAATTTAAGGAGAGAGGGCTGACACTTTACATTCACTTCCCCACCAACCAGTCATTGCATGCTGGCGGTCCCCAGAAAGGTAAAGACTTCAGGACAGACAGCTGGTTTCAGCTGCCGCGGATTCCCAAAGAGCAACCCAGCTGAACGCCTTCATTTCCAACCGCCCCAGCAGCTGGGGAAGGAGCTGACAGCATAGCATCTACTAGAGCTCATTTATCTTCCGTGAGTGAGACTATGTTTGCCACTGTTTTTCTTCCCGGGAGAATAGATTGGCTCTGAATGGTCCTTTCTCAGAGCAGTTAGCAGATTGTTGGAGGTTTTTAGAAGAACTATTTCAGTGGAGTGTTGGGAGGAGGTAGGAATCCAGGCATAGAAGAAATAACTCTGAAAAAAGGAAACTAAGCTAATGATTCTAAACATCTCTTACAAGAAACTTTGTTGAGAAGAGGGAGTCTGTAGATTTGTGGAGAGTGAGTTAGAATACCTTCCTTCCCCAGTAAGTGCACTTCCAAAATAGATGTCTGGGGTTGTGGGGGAAGTTTGGACAAATTTTTTCTCTGTGATAAACTAATTAGTCCTCAGGGGAACCAAGTCTGTAGTCCCAGTTTCGTTACTTCCATTCCAGCTGAATCGGCTGGCTGGAGAGCAACCAGGCTTCAGGCAAGCTGCAGCAGTTAAAAATCCAGGATTATCTGGGAGGTCAAGATATTGACTGAGTCAGACAGACGGGGTGGGTTTACATACGCATTATCTACAAAACATTTATATCATAGCGTGTGAGGTCTGATGCTAGGGAGTCTAGTGGGGTTTGGCCGAAACTTTGAGGAAGCAATCCTATTTATGCCCAAAAGGGCGAATAGATTTATTTTTTAAAAAGATGAACATAAATGACTCTGGGATATTTTAACGGAACAAATTTGAAGAAGGCTGATAGATTCAGATGCAATCAGAAGTTTCCATGTTATCAAAAGAGCAAGTCCAATGCAATTGTACTTTCTGGGCATCATTTTTGCTACACATCTGTTTAGTGTATAAAATACTGAACACCAAGCTCATTATGCAATAAATATAACTGTTGGCCTGTATCCTTCAGGCCTGCCAGCCTTGTAGTTGCCCAGCCTCAATACAGAAGAAAGAGCCTGAGATAGCGACAGAGACACCAGTGATTTAACAGATGGGGGTCTTACACAGCTGATGCAAGGTCCTGGGGCAACAATGCTCCCACAGTGTGCAGTCGACAGAAGGCAGTACACAGAAGAAGGCTTCGTTACCTGTGGGAGAGGAGGTTGCGTCTTATAGGGGAATTGACATCAGGGTAGTTCATCAGCTACCAGGGAAACCAGCAGCGGGTGGGGGAGTGCGGAATGTCTTTCACAGACTCTGGGGTTAACGACCTTCACAAGGGTGGATGGCTCCCTTTAACCAACCAGCAGGTGGCGCTCTTCTGGTCTGAGGGACAAGGAGCAAACATATTCGTGGAAGTACCGTGTAGGGGAAGCAGGGACTGTTAAAGCAGGAATGTGCAGATAGCAAGAGAACAGCCATCTTGAGTGGCCTGACCGTATAACACCTGATGAGAACAGGTGGGATTCTCATCTGCTCACGAATCGTCTGAATAATTTCCTACTACCTGTATTTGATTTTTTTCCCCCCTCGCCAGAAAGCGCTGCTCTCAGTCTAATCAGGAAGAAGTCAAGCTGGTTTGAGCAGAGCTACGAGTATGAAATGGAGCAAAGCTTCAGCTTCAGTCCTTCCAGTGAATATTCAGGGTTGATTTCCTTTAGAATTGACTGGTTTGATCTCCTTGCTGCCCAAGGGACTCTCAAGAATCTTCTCCCGCACCACAATTTGAAAGCATCGATTCTTGGGCTCTCAGCCTTCTTTATGTTCCAACTCTCACATCCATACATGACTACTGGAAAAGCTATAGCTTTGACTATATGGACATTTTGTGGGCAAAGTGATGTCTCTGCTTTTTATTTTATTTATTTATTTGTTATGAAGAGTGTTTTTATTTATTTATTTATTTTATTTATTTTTATTTTTTATCATTATTGTATGATTTATTTGCATTTGACTTGTCTCATTGTCTCTGCTTTTTAATACACTGTCTAGGTTTGTCACAGCTTTCTTTCCAAGGAGCAAGCGTCTTGTATTTCATGGTTACAGACACTGTCTGCAATGATTTTGGAGCCCAAGAAAATAAAGTCTGTCACTGTTTCCATTTTCCACCATCTATTTGCCAGTAAGTGATAGGACTGGATGCCATGATCTCAGTTCTTTTAAATGTTGAGTTTTAAGCCAGCTTTATTATATTGAATTGAATGAAGAGTTGAACCAGGTATGTGTAAGAGTCAGGCATGGTTCATCCTTGGACGTCTTAAGCATGTCCTTTATCGGAGAATAGTCTGGATTGACCTCATGCTCAGCAACATTGAAAACACCTTTGTATGCTCAGAATCTTTTTCTTATGCCCCTCCAAACTCTTCTCATGGCTATCTCTTTTTCTTCCCTCAGAGATCTGAGCTTACATGCCTCTTATGTCTAAAGTTGGGAGCTATTATTTGATAGGCAGCTGCTGTATCTAAAGTAGATACTTCCCTGTTTTTTTCTTCCATCCTGTTAAGAAAAATTTTAAGAGCTTATAGCCTAATTTGTAATCATCTTGGAGCTTTCTAGGTGGAGCAGTGGTAAAGAACCCACCTGCCAGTGCAGAAGATGCAAGAGACACAGGTTCGGTCCCTGCATCAGGAAGGGCCCTGGAGGAGAAAGTGGCAACCACTGCAGTATTCTCGCCTGGAAAATTCTATGGACAAAGGAGCTTGGCAGTCTACAGCCCATGGGGTCACAAACAGTCGGACATGACTGAACACACGCGTTGTAATCGTCTTATTTATGTGTTCATCTATTTCACCCAGCTGGATGTAAGCTCCATGAGGCCATGACCAACTGTGCATTATTTCATAGTCAAATCCCAGTGCCTGGTACCTTGTGATCAGCCAATAAGCTCATGCTGATTGAATAAATAATAACAAACAGGTTTGGTTTGAAAAGGATGTGAAGGCAAAAGCAGGGCTTCATTTTAGTGTCAAGGCATAGAGTTGGTCTTGGTCTGTTATTAACCAGCTCCCTAACTTTGGACACAGCTTTCAGTCTCTCTGGTCTTCACCTGTAAAATGTTCAGCCTGACTCTGCAGTTATATGACTAGAACTGAGACAGACTGGAGACATTTTGGACTTTTACAAGTGTGCTAGTTTATAATGTAGCCTCACCTCAAGAGTTTCTCTTTCTAATTGATTTGTGTACCTTATTTTTCATAAAGCAGTTTGTTCTGACCCAAGGTGTATCTACAGCCAAAACTGAAAAAGTCCTTATTGGAAAAATACATCCATGTAATTAAATTCCAGGATTCATGATTTCCCAAACCACTTTACAGAGAGGATATGGCCCATCAGTGTAGAAATTTTCAATAAAAATTCAATCAAGCAGTAGGGTCCACCATTCAAAATGGTTACAAATAACATATAGGAAACTCAAAACTTTTGTGGTCTATTCAAAATATTTCACATGCTTGAAGCAATGGCCTTATTTACTAAGGCATCAACAACTTATTCTTTCATGTTAAGAACAAAGATATTGAGAAATCCCCTTGGCAGATTTGTTGGTGGGGACAAAGGCACTATATTTATTCTTTGACCACAGAAAAGTGGTCATCAGGGTTCAGAAACACATGACCCACACATGTTGAGCCAGTTGAGCCTCAGTTTCAGGTTCTTTTGTATGGGTCAATGTCACTTTCATTAGCACCACAAGTAGAAGGAAGTCGGGTCTGATTCTCTTGGTTTCTGTGATATCAGCAAGTCTTTCTGGGGTCGAGATGATTTCTAGGACCTAGCTATTCATTTCATCACCCTTAAAACTCTAGTGGTGGCTTCCATGGCGGGGGGGGGGGGGGGGGGGGGGCGGGTAATGTAAAGCAAGTCCCAGCATCTATAATGGTTAGTAGCATTATTTACATTTTCCTGAGTAAGTTGCATTTAGGTGACTTTGTGGCATAAATACTACTTAGAGCACCAAATTGCTGAGGTGGAGAAATAGGTAACAGGGTAGAGGTGAGCTCAGCTGCAAGGACTCAAAAGACCATATCATCTGGGAATGGCTGGTCTGGAAATGAGATGCCCTAGATAACATCACTGACTCAATGGACATGAATTTGAGCAAACTCCAGGAGAGAGTTGAAGGACAGGCAAGCCTGCCTGCTGCAGTCCATGAGGTTGAGAAGAGTCAGACACGACTTAGCAACTAAATAGCAACAACAAGGATACTGTGGCCAGGCTACTGTGTAGAGACTTCATCCATGGAAACGTGGATGACCTAGTGCCTTTATTAATAGTGCACTATGATAGAGTCTTTAGTTTGGATTCATACTCAGAGAGTGATTAAATGCATTGCTGTGTTTTAAGAGGGATTAGTAAAAGCTTATAAACCAAGAGGGCATGTCCCAGAAGAAGCAGACTTTGTTTTTAGAAATCTAAATTCCGTTGATATTGACTAGACAATTCTTTGAGCCAGTGGTAAAGGATGTATTTATTCAAACCTCAGATTCAAGTCTCCATAAGATCAAAGAAAAAAAAAAAATGTTCCAACATGTAAGTAAACACACTTTGTACCCTTGTTAGGGCTCCCCTGATGGCTTAGACAGTAAAGAATCTGCCAGCAATGTGGGAGACTCGGGTTTGATCCCTGGGTCGGGAAGATCCCCTGGAGAAGGGAATACCTTGGTTAATCTGCTCCAGGAAAAAGTAGTTCCCTCCAGCCTTCCTCTTAGAACTCATCAAGGTTAGGAAGTCTTTGCTGCCTTCTCCTTTTTCCCATTCAACTGTACTTTTTGTTTTGCACACCAAATGGCATGTGGGATCTTAGTCCCCAGACCAGGGATTGAACTTGCACCCCCTGCACTGGAAGCATGGAATCTTAACTACTAGACAGCCAGGGGAGTCCTTCTCCTTTTTCTTGTGTTTTTCCACTTTGCTCTCTCCCGTATCCCAAAGCCTTTCATGAAAATTTCTCCAGCGTGCTAGACTATTTGCCTTTTCCCTTCTTTACTTTTAATCAAGAAAAATCTATTTTCTCTCAGCCCCAGAACCTTCTAAATGTGTGAATTTTAAAGATTCCTTTCCCTTCATGAACACATTATAGGAAATATGAATATAGATAGGAAATGCAGGGTGTCCATTAAGGATAGAACCATAGATAATATTATGCTATTTCTTTATATATGGAGGGTCTCATAGAGAATATTTTACATATTTACTTTTTCCCCAGACTCTACGGACACCCCTTATATTGCCTAAGTCCCCCGGCTTCCAAGGCTGAAATCTATGATGGGAGTTTGAGGCTTTGTTGTTGCTGCTCAGTTGCTAAGTCACGTCTGACTCTTTGTGATCCCATGGACTGCAGCACGCCAGGCTGCTCTGTCTTCCGCTGTCTCCCAGAGGTATCTCAAATTCACGTCCATTGAGTCGGTGATTCTATCTAACCATCTCTTTCTCTGCCACCACCTTCTCCTCTAGCCTTCAATCTTTCCCAGCATTAGGGTCTTTTCCAGTGAGCCAGCTCTTCGCATCAGGTGGCTAAAGTATTGGAACTTCAGCTTCAGCATCAGTTCTATTAAAAAATTATTATGTTAAGCTGTTCTTAGTCACATACAACAGAGAGTAAGAGTTTATTTGCTCCTTCCTAACAGCAAGTTTTGCCAGGGCAGAGAGTGGGCAACATATAGTGAAATGGAAACTGGGAGATGGGAGGAATCATACAGGATGGTTAAGGCAGAGAGGCTCTGGTCCCCTTCTGCCACTCCATCTCATCACCTTCTCAGTTTCTGCCAAAAAGAAATGGTCGGTGCCTAGTAGGTTAAATTCTCCCTACTTTTCTCAGCCTGGCTAATAACCAAGAAGTCCTAAATTACTTCTTTCTTCTGGCTAACTTTATTCAGTCATTTTTCTTTTTTGTTTTGTTTTTAACTTTTTATTTTATATTGGAGTATGGCCGATTAACAATGTTGCGACAGGTTCAGGTGCTCAGCAGAGTGACTTAGCCATACATATTCATGTATCCATTCTCCTCTAAACTCCCCTCCCATCCAGGCTGCCACATAACCTTGAGCAGAGTTCCCTGTGACACCTACAGAGTTCCCAGTAGGACCTTGTTGGTTATCCATCTTAAATTGCAGTGTGTGCATGTTCATCCCAAATTTCCTAACAGTCCCTTCCCCCACCCTTCCCCTTGATAAGAGTCATTTTTCATTCTCTACAATGTGCCAGGCAGTGTGCTAGTTGCTGGATGTGTGTTAGCAAATAATGCATGTCCCTGCTTTCATGGGTCTTACAATCTAGGACTAACAGGAAACAGGCAAAGAAATAAATAAACCTGTAATCAAGTGTGATTAGCCCCATGAGGGAAGCAAATGAAACTCTGTGATCGAGAATAACAGATAAGTGACCTTTATTATATATCAGGCAAGAGAGTTTCTCTATGGAGGTGAAAAGAAAAGGGAGAAGGGACATAGATGTGAACAGGAAGATGAATGTCCCGGGAAGGGAAATAGGAAGTGTGGAAACCATGACTTAGAGGGCAAGCTGGAATTTTAAGAAGAATGTTCAACCATGAATCACTGACTCTACCTAAAATCTTCAGCAAATGTTTTCATGCATTGAGTATTCAATCATAAGATGATTTATATAGTTGTCATACCAGTTGACTAGTTTCTGGATTGGAGGATATCTGAGTAAGATAGAAGGATAGTATTTTTAAATATTTTTTAACCTTATTTTAAGCAACCGAATACTAGAGGTGGGGGGATAGGGTTGAGAGGAAATTCTTGAAGTCTAAATGAAACATAGGAGCTTCCCAGTTGATGCTAGTAGTAAAGAATATGTCTGCCAATGCAGGAGACTCAAGAGACGCAGGTTTGATTCCTGACTTGGGGAGATCCCCCCTGGAGTAAGAAATGGCAACACACTCCAGAATTTTCTTGCCTGGAAAATTCCATGGGCAGAGAAGCCTGGCAGGCTACAGTCCGTGGGGCCACAAAGAGTCAGACATGACTGAGCTGGAGCACACAAGCACACAAATGAAGCAAAATTTTTCAATAGAAGCATTTCTAAAATGTTTCCTTTGAATTCTAGGCACTTTGTCTCACCAAACCTCATTTCATTGTTGACACATTTTTGAGTGTCTGGGTCTCAAGTCTCCAATCCTCATGCATCTCAGAGAGAGGGGCATAGTTGGGGAAGAGGTTTTACAAATGTGGTACAAGATATCATAACCGCTAGGAGTTCTTAGCAGTGCCTTGCGTAGGAAGAGGAGGCTAGCTGAGCTGAAGTTCCCTTCAGCTCTCCAGTGCTATGGTTGTCAGGATGCCAGTGTCTTTTGCATTAACCATCCCTTGTGTGTGTGCCTGTCAGACTCTCTTCTTTTGGAAAACTGTCCCTTCCACCATGATGGTGGGACATCAGCCATGTTTGTCTTGACCTAGGGTGGGCACGTGACCTAAGACTGGCCAATCAGAGTAGCTCTTTACTCTGGTCATGTTGATCGGTGTAGCCATGAGCACGTGACTCAAGCAAGTCCCACCAGAGCCCTTCCATGAGATTTTTATATTGGGAATACTGGAAGATAGTCTCTTTCTTCCTCCAGAATCAGAAGATAGAAAGACAAGGTGTGCTTGGGGCCATGAAAAGATGTCTTCAGGTCAGATGGAGAAAGGGCCTGAGACTAAACCCGGGCAATGGTGAATGGGAAGATGAAGAGGGAGCGAGTTCAGGTGTCACAAACTGAGCCCCAGATATCACTATCCTTGAAACAAGATGCACATATCAGACTTCCCAGCCAACACACTGTCTTTTTGGCTGAAATACTAGTTTGAGTTGCATCTCCATCTCATGCAGTCAACACAACTTTGAATTTTTTTTTTCATTTTCACCAAATCTTGATAGAAAACTTAGGTATAAATTCATGTATGTGTTCCATCCAGCACCAAACATTGGCAGCTTCTCATGCAGTACAGTTAGGTAGCTTTCCTGGACTCCCTCAAATTTGTAACAGAAGACTTTTAATTCTTCAAGTACAGATTACCATCCAGGAAAAAAAAAAAAAAAAAAACTAAAGCATTTGTTTGCATCTGTGATAAGAACAAATAGTAATAAGAATAAATTGCTTAAAAGGAATTTAACTTTATTACAACCTTCTTACCTAACTGGAAATATAACTTTCAGACAAAGCTCTGTTCTCATCCTTAACCAGAAAACCTATTTTTTCCCTTAGGTTGGGAAACAAGCAGAAATATTTGTTTCTCTTTCTTGGAATTAGAAAGAAAATTCATAAGCTGCCGAGGTTGGTGACCTGTATTTGTGACTTGCACAAACTGCTTCTACTTCTTTCTGAATGTTGAGAATAGTGGGGTTGTTGTCTGGTCATTTAAACCAATCCTGAAGATGAGTCATTAGATTTAAACCCCAGGAAGTGAAGACTCAGAGGGAGAGGAGTTGAGCCTGTGACCTCCTTTTCCATCCTTGCTCAGTGTAGTAAAGAAAGAAAATCTAACCTGTGGATAAACTGGAAACCCTGGAGGGGTCCTAACTTCAGACCCACTTCTATCATGTGTAAGAAACTAAATAATAAGGTCTGTTAGCCTCTCTCAGTTTCCTTACTCAAATGAGTAAGAGTTCTCATGATAATTCCATGAGAAATCTTGACCTGATGAAGCAGCCATCAGCAGACATTTTTAGTGATCTTAACACACAAAGGCTTGAAATGCCACTTAAGGAGCAAACGGCGAGTCTCTGGGGAAAAATAACCACTTAGCCTTGGAATCCCAGCTGTATTTCTGCCAAGTCAGGTGGGTCTGGGAAGTCCTAGAATGCTGTTTTATAGGATAGCATTCCTTTTCTTCATCCCCTTTAGCTACTTAGTGAACATGACCCAAATGTCATATCATAATGCTCTGGGGCAAATCAAAAACTATTCAAGCTGGAAAAAAACTTATTCACTTTCCAGATGAAGACAGAGTGACTCACAGGAGTTTTGAAACTTGCTCAGGGTCTCATAAAGGTCTTATAATTTTTAAGGGTGGCTCAGTCACCAGGGGTGATGCTGAAGTATTAGGCATTTGTCACAAATTCTGCCCAACAGAATGCATTGGCATTTTTTTTAAAGTATGTACCTTACAATGCTCGTGAACAGAGGTTCTGGGCATAGATTTTGCTAGACAAATGAATTTAGGAAATAACATGTACTATATCTTTTCTTGGAACATACTGACGACACAGATTCTACAGTAAAAACTACATTTAACTACATTTATCTGAGAGTTTGGACTTTCTTTACCTAGGTGGCTCAGTGGTAAAGAATCCTCCTGCCAATGCAGGAGATGCAGGTTTGATCCCTGGGTCTGGAAGATCCCCTGGAGGAGGAAATAGCAACACATTCCAGTATTCTTGCCTAGGAAATCCCACGGAGAGAGGAGCCTGGTGGCCTACCGTCCATGGGATCACAAAAGAGTTACACACAACTTAGCAACTAAATAACAGCAACAAAAACCAGCATATTAACTGACAAACCTAGATGGCATATTAAAAAGCAGAGACATTACTTTGTCAACAAAGTCTGTCTAGTCACAAAGCTATGGTTTTTCCAGTAGTCATGTACGAATGTGAGAGTTGGACTATAAAGAAAGCTGACCACTGAAGAATTGATGTTTTTGAACTATGGTGTTGGAGAATACTCTTGAGAATCCCTTGGACATCAAGGAGATCCAACCAGTTCATCCTGAAGAAAATCAGTCTTGAATATTCATTGGAAGGACTGATGCTAAAGCTGAAGCTCCAATACTTTGGCTACCTGATTTGAAGAACTGACTTATTAGAAAAGACCCCAGTGTTAGGAAAGACTGAAGGCAGGAGGAGAAGGGGATGACAGAGGATGAGATGGTTGGATGGCATCACCTATTCAATGGACATGAGTTTGAGCAGGCTCCAGGAGTTGGTGATGGACAAGGAAGCCTGGTGAGCTGCAGTCCGTGGGGTCGTAAAGAGTCGGACACGACTGAGTGACTGAGTTGAACTCAACAACAGTCAGAGAATTTGCCCAATGTGTTTGACCAAGAAACACTTGTTGTGTGGAACATCCACCAACTTGAGATCAAAAGTGGGAAAGATTGATGTTAGCTGTTTGGTGTTTGTTCTGCCACAAGAACTGTCTCCTGGGTACATTTTTCACTTTGTCCTGGGATTTATTGGGCCAGTTTAGATTTTATTGAAAATGCTAAATTAAAAATTAAATATTCCACTAAAGGAAAAATTGAAGCATATTGTTTCTGGTATTTTTATAGCACATCTTAGGAAATACCAAAGTACCATAACCCAGTGAAAGTTAGCCTGTGGTTCTTGGAATCAAACAATCTGACAATTAACTATCTGAGTAAACTTGAAATATGAATCCATGAGTCAGGATGAACAAACCAGCTCTGCATGGGTGTGCCTAACAGACGAGGAGTCATTAATAACCCTATGTGGATCTATTAGCCAACACTACTGAACATCTTCCAGTGAAATTGCTACATCTCTCTAGAAATCATTTCAGATGCCTCAGGCAATGGCATAAGTGAATAAAAATGAAAAGGATAGTGGTAGGAACCATGTTGAACTGGAGAGTACTTGATCACTTAAAAGCAAAAAAATAAAAAGGTTTTTATCCTATGTCTTCCAAACAAAACTCACCTGGGGGCAGTATTAGTTACATGAGATATCAGTGTACAGCCCTTGTCTTGAACTGAGAGATGTGCATGTGTGCTTACTTGCTTAGTCGTGTCCAACTCTGTGACCCCATGGACTGTAGCACTCCCAGGCCGCTCTGTCCATGGGATTCTCCAGGCAAGAATACTGGAGTGGGTTGCCACTGAACCAGAGATGGAACCCATGTCTCCTGCATTGCAGGCAGATTCTTTACTGCTGAGCCATTGGGGAGGCCCCGAAACTGAGAGACAAAATTTAAGTAATAGCAGCCAAAATGACCCTAGAAAACAGTAACGTTCTGCTATCTGGTAGGGCTAGGGAACAGAGCAGATGGCTTATCAACATCATGATTTCTGATTCACTATTGCACGCCAATGAGTTTTATCTTACCAACAACATGCAGATTTGCCATTTCCATGAAATTGGCAGAGGCGAAAATGTATTTAGCATCCCAACTTGACTGATTATTATTGATTCTCTTAATGATTCATTATTGCAACCCACTCCAGTATTCTTGCCTGGAGAATCCCACAGACAGAGGAGCGTGGCAGGTTATAGTCCACGGAGTCGTAAAAGAGTCAAACACAACTTAACAACTAACATCAATGATTCAGAAGACACTAAAAGTGCCTGGTGATGCTTTGAGCAGTAGTTTCATTGTATCAGGGAAATTCAGAGGGGGACACAAGGAGGGATTTCTCACTCGAAAATAAGAGTAAATGCTCCTAGGGAACTTGCTGTGATTAGGTTAGATCTTTAGAATTTGCTGGCCACAATTTAGAACAAGAGAAGATTGCTAAAAAGTGAATGAAAGGTTGAAAGTCAGTAATCACATGAAAACGTAGCAGGACATGGGCTTATCTAGTTTGTAAGCGTTGCCAAGAAGCGGCTACCTAAAGCAGGTTTTCAAGAGAGGAAAGGTAATTTCTTTTTGGAAGAGGTTTTTAAATCAGGATAAATAATCCTATCATCATTAATGGTGAGAGTACTTGCCTTCCTAGATGCAGAGAAAGCCATGACCTGTGCTGGTTGCATTCTGATTCAAGAGCATTACCAAATCTTCCTCTAGGAATTTCTGAACACGGTAAAATCACTTTGTTAATTCTCTAGGGGCAATGTTGTTTCTTTTCTAGCCTCAGAAACATTCCCATAAAGCCTGTTACTGTGCCGTACCAAGTGTAGGCACTTAATGTCGCCCAGGAAAAAAGATGTGTTCACTGGAAGAACAATAATACTGGCCAGCATTGACTGACTCTTTGCTATATAGGGGTAAGGCACCAAACTGGTGCTGTGTGTGTGTGTGTGTGTGTGTGTGTGTGTGTGTTCCTAGTTGCTCAGTCCTGTCTGATTCTTTGGGATTCCATGGACTGTAGCCCACCAGGCTCCTCTGTCCATGGGAATCCTCAGGTAAGAATTCTGGAGTGGGTTGCTATTTCCTTCTCCAGTGGATCTTCTCAACCCCAGGAGAGAACCCAGGTCTCCTGCATTGCAGGCAGAATCTTTACCATCTGAGCCACCAGGGGGACTCTACAAAATGTCATTAATTCTTACGGTGACCCCTATTTCTCAGGTAAGGAGACTGAGCCTCAGAGAGGTTCATACCTCCTCTATGGTGACATGACAAAGATACAAGTGACAGGGCCAGGATCACATGCTTTTTTTTTGTTTTTAATTGTAGTAAAAGTCACATAATATAAAACATGCTATTTTAACCATATTTAAGTGAGCAGTTCAGTGGCACTAGGTACATTCACATAGTTGTATGAATGTACAATGAAACTCTCACCATCATCCATCTCTTGAATTCTTCATCTTCCTAAACTAAAACTTTGTCTCCATTGAACACTAACTCCCCATTCCCCCTTCCCACCCTCTCTACCTTCCAGCCCCTGGTATCTACCAATGTACTTTCTGACTGTATGAATTTAACAAGTCTAGGCATTTCAAATAAGTGGAATAAAACAGTATTTGTCTGCCCCTAATGTGTATAGGGGCTTCCCTGGTGGCTCAGATGGTAAAGCGTCTGCCTGCAATGTGGGAGACCCGGGTTCGATCCCTGGGTAGGGAAGATCCCCTGGAGAAGGAAATGGCAACCCACTCCAGTACTCTTGACTGGAAAATTCCATGGACAGAGGAGCCTGGTAGGCTACAGTCCATGGGGTCGCAAAGAGTTGGACACGACTAAGCAACTTCACTAAGTCACTAAATGTGTATTGGAATGTGTTTTTAAAGTTAACTTAAAATATGTTCTACAAATAGATTGTACCTTCTACTTTGCTATATAGTAGGTTCTCATTGGTGGTGGTGGTGGTTTAGTCGCTAAGTTGTGTCTGACTCTTGGGACCCCATTGACTGTAGGCCGCCAGGCTCCTCTGTCCATGGGATTCTCCAGGCATGAATACTGGAGTGGGTTGCCATTTCTTTTTCCAAGGTTCTCATTAGAGCCTATTAATATTTGCAAAGCAGAAACAGAGATACAAACATAGAGAACAAATGTATGGATACCAAGGCGGGTGTGGGGGGAAAGGTTGGGAGATTGGGATCAATATACACATGCTGTTGTGTATAAAATAGATAATTAATCAGAATTATATGCTTTTCAACATACTCTGTAATAAGATATGGATTTGCAGAAATAGAGGTGTCTGGGGAACAAGCAGGATTTGGGGAGGGAGTTGCTGGAATCTATAGAAATTATTGTGATTTGGGAAGATATGAATCAAGAAGAAATTTGAAGATGAGTGAAACAGGGCTTCAGAGAGAGGAGGAGCACTGCAGAATTACAAGGGCACAATGCCATTCATCTTATCTGAGCTTTAAAACCAAGTGATGCACATATTTTGGCCATGTGACTAGGACCCTGCTGAGAACTTGGGTTAAGAGCATGTAGTGGGTTAAAGGAGAGTTGGACCATAAAGAAGGCTGAGTGTTGAAGAACTGACGCTTTTGAATTGTGGCGCCAGAGAAGACTCTTGACAATCCCTTGGACTGCAAGGAGATCAAACTTGTCAATCCTAAAGGAAATCAACCCTAAATGTTTGTTGGAAGGACTGAAGCTGAAGTTGAGGTTCCAATACTTTGGCCGCCTGACTCATTGGAAAACACCATGATGCTGAGAAAGACTGAAGGCAAAAAGAGAAGGGGGTGGCAGAGGATGAGATGGTTGGTTAGAAACACTGACTCAATGAACATGAGTTTGAGCAAACTCTGGGAGATAGTGGTGGACAGAGGAGCCTGGTGTGCTATAGTCCATGCGGTCGCAGAGTTGGACATGATGACAATGGGTTGAATAGTGTCCTACTAAAAAATATGTCCAAGTCTTAACTCCCGGAACTTCAGAATGTGATCTTATTTGCAATAAGGGTCTTTGTAGATGTAATCAAAGTAGAGTTCTCCAGTTAAGATCATTAAACCCAATGATGAGTGTCTGTAACAGACAGAAAAGAAGACAGAGATACAGAGCAGAAAGCCATGTGAAGATGAAGGCAGATATTGGAGTAATCTGTCCACAAGCCAAAAAATACCAAGGATTTTCAGAGCCACTAGAAGCTAGCAGAGAGGTACAGAATGGATTCCACCTCAGAATTTCCAGAAGGAACCTATCTCACTGATTTCAGACTTTTGGTCTCCAAACCATAAATTATTTGTCTGTTTTAAGCACCAAGCTCATGGTAATTTGTAGTGACAGCCCCAGGAAACTGTTTGTTTCTGTCGATCTGCTTCCACAGAGTTCCACAGAGCTCTGGTGTCTCGCCAGGGTCAAAGTCTATCTTCTGAGAAATGGCTTCATGATGGAGAAATAAAGCTGAATGCTTTGGTTTGGGAGCTAGAAATGGGTCCCTTAATGTGACCTCTTGGGGCTTCCCAGAAAGCATAGTGGTAAATAATTCTCCTGCCAATACAGAAGATATAAGAGATGCAGGCTCGATCCCTGAGTCAAGAAGATTCCCTGGAGTAGGAAATGGCAACCCATTCTAGTATTCTTTCCTGGAAAATTCCATGGACAGGGGAGCCTGGGGGCTATAGTCCATGGGGTTGAGAAGAATCACGACTGAGCACACACACAGATACACATACACACACACAATATGACCTCTTAAGTGGTCAATTTTATTTTCTTGCTGCAGAATTTTTCTAAACTGGCACTAAAAGCAGATCATTAGTTTGAATTCTTCAACTCCTCATCTCTATTTCTCTTTAATTCTTTCTGTGACCTGGCCTTAAACAATTTATTCCATATCAGTTTCTTGGTTGGTAAACCAGGACTGCACCATCAGCTGCTTTACTCAACCACTGGCCAGAGAGACTGAGCAGTCTGAATTTAAGAAATGTCACAGACGTGAGCAGTACTAAGCCTAAGGAACTGGTATCATCGCTGTTTCCAAGTTCCCTTGTCCCAGAAGCTGTTGCAGCCTTAACCTTTGGTGTTGCAAGTTAGTGATGATCCCCCTTAAAGGGTTAATAATCTGGCATCAACATATTCCACCACAGATTCATAACATAATGTCTCAGTGGGCACCGTCAGTAAGTCTGTCATGGAAACAACGGCCCAGAGCTCTTAGACGATGCTCTGAGATATACCGTTACTGAAGGTTCAAAACACACATCACGAGTCTGTAATGAGCTAAACCACTTTTTCCCAGTGGACATGTCTATCTAACCTATGCTACACTAACAGGTTCCTGTGGGTGAGAGGTACTCAAATACACCGCAAAGATGTGAACAGGTAAGAAACACATCCCCCATACTCAAGACTAGTCTGTGCAGTGTCCAGCATCACCTAGCACCATCACACTATTTCATTTCCTGTTCCATTTTGCTGTCATAGGGTTTCAGTAAGGTGGTGTCCTGGCAGCATTTCATCTGTGCTACGTTTTGAAAACATTTGCTCTCTTTGCTGGTAAAGGAGGTAAATGTGATGCTTTCAGTAGGTGAAGCAACAATGCTCTTTCCACCTTCATCAATGCTAAAAAATCCCTTCTTACTGTTTCACTCAAAATTTTTGGCAGGTATTTCTCAACAGTTTTTTGGTGCAGCAGCACTTATAGCAGACAAAGTTTTTCTCCATTGAGCATGCATTCTGGTGGGGAGAGGCAAACAGCACACAAATAATAAATATATGTACAAGATCCAGGTGGTGATAAAGGGCTATAAAGAAGAACTAGGCAGGATAGGTGGTTAGAAGCTGTTGATAAGCACTTTCTTCCATTTGGACAGCCATAACAAATACCATAGGCTGAGTGGTTTACACAAAAGAAATTGATTCTCACAGTTTTGGAGGCTGGAAAGTCCAAGGTCAGGGCACTGGCTGATTCAGTTCCTGGTGAGGGCTCTTTTCCTGGCTGGCAGATGGCCACCTTTTTGGTGTGTCTTCACATGACAGAGAAAGAGGAAGTGCTTATAAGAACGCAAATCAGATTCAGTCTCCATTCTTATGACCTCACTTAATATTATTTCCTTTTCCAAATATAGTCACATCTGGGGTTATAGCTTCAACATGTGAATGTTGAGGGGACACAACTCAGTCATAGTGGTGGGATGATGCAAGTTGCTATTTTATGTAGGATGGCTGGGACAGGCTCCCCTGACATTTGATCTGAGAGAGAAAAAAGTGAGGCAAGGAAACTTGTGGGTAACTGGAAAATGCTTTCCAGACAGACAAACAGCAAAGGCAATGTCTCTAAGATAAGAAAGTGCTTGAAAAACAGCCAGGAGATCAGTGTGTCTGGAGTGCAATGAGCCAGAGAGAGAGTAAAAGAAGCTGGATTTAGAAGAGCTCAAGGGTTGGAGCAGGTTGTGTATTCCTTTGCAGACAGTGGTGGGACCCTGAGTGGTGGAGCGGTGTAAGCTGACTTAAGTTTTAGGAAGATCTCTGTGCTGGTGTGGTGGTTCTCAATGTATTTCTCTCTTGCTTCCTGTGGTAGTGACCCTCCAATAATGTCTCACAAGAATCCTTTCCCAACCTGTACACGTACATCTCTTCTCATTTCAAGAAGCAGAACTTATTTCCTCTCCTCTTGAATCTAAGCTCTTATAACTGACTCTGGTGATAATGCAGGGGATGTGACCTTATTGGACTGCTGCCCCCAGACCTAAACAAAATGGGTCATTTCTGCTTCTAGCCTCTTGAAACCCAGCAACCATGCTGGAGGAGCCCAAGGCACATGGAGACACCACATGGAGGAGAACCATGAGGCTGTGGTCTACAGCCCCAGCTGAGATCCCTCCCAGACAGCAGTTGGCATGGTCATGGGTCAGTGCCATCTTGGACATTCCAGCCCAGCCAAGTTCCTTAATATCCGCAGCCCTAGCCAGTATCATATGGAGCTGAAGTGTCACTCATCAGAGCCAGCCAATCCACAGGATCATGAGATAACAGAATAGCTGTTGTTTTAAACTACACATTTTAGAGTGACTTGTTATGCAGCTAGAGATAACCAGAGCACTCCCTCTCTCATTTTTCCCTCCATCCCTCCGTTCTTTTTTCCTTCCTTCTCTCCTCTTTCTTCTTCTTTCCTACTTTCTTCTTCTTCTTTTCTCTCTTCTTCTTTCTTGTACACCATCTCTGTTCACTCTGTCCTCCTACATTCAGCCCACATAGAAGGGATACAGGCTAAGCTGTTATGTCTAAGGAAATATTTAGTAAGTAAGGGAAATAAGTAATTAGTCCATGAGAAAGATGCCTACCTACATGTCAGAGAATGGAAGGAAAAAGGTCTGGGGAAAAGGTAAACATTTAAGTAATGCTTTTTTTCTTTTTATTAAAAAAACTAAGATATAATTGACATATGACAACACTCACTTATTAGCCCACAGTGTGTTACAGATCAGAACGCATGGTGTGTCTGGGATTTCTGAAGAGTCTCAAAGGGTGAAATTAATGCATCAGTCTGGTTGAGCTCTTATCTGTGGGCTCCAGGGAAGAATCCACTTCCAGGCTCATTCAGATTATTGGCAGAACTCAGTTCCCTACAGTTGTGGGACTAAGCTCCCCATTTCTCTGCTGGCTTTTTGGCCAAAGGCTGCTCTGTTTCCACAAGCTGCCCCCATTCCTTGCCTCATGACCTCCTCCATCTGCCAGTCAGCAAGTGTGCATGGAATCCTTTCCAGCTCCCAATCTTTCAGTTTCTCTTCTGTGATGAGCTGGAGAAACTCTCTGCCTTCAAAGAGCTCAGGTGATTAGGTCAGGCAGGGATGACAGAGGATGAGATGGTTGAATGGCATCACCAACTCAGTGGACATGAGTTTGAGCAAGCCCCAGGAGATGGTAAAAGGAGAGGGAAGTCTGGTGTGTGGCAGTCCATGGGGTTGCAAAGAGTCGGACACGACTTAGCAACTGAACTGAACTAAACGGAACCCAGATAATCTCCCTACCTCAAGGTCAATTATGGCATAAATGTAACCTAATCATGAGAGTAAAATGGATCATATTCACAGTTCCAGGAACTAGGCAAAGGTACACAGGGCTTGGGGGAGAGGTCTGTGAGGACTCTCTTATAATTGTGATGGTCAGTACCACATCTTTGTACGTATTAGAGTTTTGCAAGACATGGTTCTCCATGGAGTAGAAAGGTCAGACAATGAAGCTATTTGACTGTGAGCTGACATGCACAGAGACTTGTTTTTCGACTGAATGAGGAAAGAGGAGAGCTTTTGTTTTGTTTTGTCTGTGTCAGTGGGTGTCCAAGAGTGGTGGAAGAGACAAAAAGAACAATTCAGCTCACACTTCCCACTACCCGTGTGAATTGACTGAATCCTGGTCATAGCTCTGCATTCAGGAGATTAAGTGGTTTTTAAAAAAATCTTCTTTTAAATAAAAATTTGATTTTTAAGGAAACATCAGTGACATTTTATAAATCCCAGCTAAGGATGGGAATTTTGGAATTAATTTCTCTTTTACCACCTTCTGGGAGATATTTTTATCATTTCCCTTTCTAGAAGTTGCCATGAAATGTCCACAAACTTATTTTGCTTTGTTGTTGATAATTTGCATCCCAAGAAACACATTTCTTTGTCTTTTTCATATGATTGTTTAAAAAGTCATTCTGATTATATTACTCAGCACTGCTTTCTAGGTACCAGGAATCTTTTTGAAGACTTCAGTTGGTTTCTTTATTTTAAAGAATGTCCAGATATCAACAGAGGATAATTACCCCCAGGGTAGCTGTTCCAGAAGTAGACACATTACCTAAAAGTAGACAGGAATAATTTTTACATTAGTGATAGCTAAGGGTCCAAGGTTTAATGATGTGTTTATGTCAAATGTGCTTCTTGGTCATTCTAAGAACAACTTCACCGAGCATCACCTATCCCCTGACTTTATTATTAGGAGACATATTGCAATGTACTCTCACAGATAAGAGAATCATGCCATTTGGGTGGGAGGCTGAGGATGGGGGTATAGTCTTGCCCAATCCAGGCAAAATTCATATTGTGCGGAACACTGGCTTTCGCTATGCTTCTCAAAATAGCTAAGCTTACTCCCACCTCAGAGTCTTTGCACATGCAGCTCCATTTGCCCGAAATTATCTCTTCCCATATCTCCAAAGGGCTCAGTGATTTCCATTGTTTTGGTGGGTGCTCAGGTACCACCTTCTCCAAGAAGGTGTCCTTGACCTTCATATCTGTCTCCTTTTCTCATGTTACATGATTTCATTTTCTTCATAGCACTTGGGAAAGCATTGTTATATATATCCTTTATAACCTGTTGTTGATGGAGACCTTTTATACTATTTTTAGATAGCTGACTTAGATTCAAAACTGAGGACAAATCATTTGTTACATACTCCTGAATTCTAAAAATTGGCATAAGAAATCAGGACTGGCCCTTCCCTTGGGTCTATCTAAACAGCTGCAGAAAATGGCCCTGTTAACCCCAACAAAAGGGTAGGGAGAGTTTCTAGAGAAAAAAAAAGCAGCAGGAAAGCAAGCAAAGGACCACTGGCTTTGTGTAAAGATGAGAGATTACTTCCTCCACCTCTGCCGCGACTCTGCCCAGCCAAGTGACCCTGGAATCTCCAAGAGATTCTGGAGTTGGAGTTGGGAAGACCACATCTGCTCCATGGAGAGAAGATTGGCTGAGCTATCAGGTGGGCAGGTTGACCCCGGTGCAGCTACCTGAGTGTCATGAGGGAGTTACCGTACACGTTTAATAAAGATTCTGGGGAGCCTGGGGTCATCAGAAAACAAGGAGACTTTGTTGTGACTACTTTTCACCTAGAATTATGCGAAGGTAGGATGCTGAAGCTGAAGCTCCCATACTTTGGCCACTTGATGCAAAGAGGTGACTCATTGGAAAAGATCCTGATGCTGGGAAAGATTGAAGGCAGGAATAGAAGGGGGCGACAGAAGACGAGATGGTTGGAGGGCTTCACTGACTCGATGGACATGAATTTGAGCAAACTCTGGGAAATAGTGAAGGATGGGGAAGCCTGGTGTGCTGCAGTCCATGGGGCTGCATAGAGTCGGACATGACTGAGCAACTGAACAACAATAAAGGATGCTTAATGGAGCAGATGGGGTGCAAAGAGTGAGTTTGGACTGTGGTCTGGTGTACCTGGAGAACTAATATTTCCCATGGCTCTTAGAGGGCCTGGAAAAGGATCGCAGGGTTCTTTTTGCTCCAGGTCAAAGAGCACAGAGGCTGCAGGAAAGAACAGAGTTGCACTCTTGACCAGGTGACAAGGGAAGTGATGCCCACCTGGAGATCGCTGGAAGGGGCTCAGTGTCCCAAAGTACATGCCCAGAGTCCATGATGAGATTCCATCATTTACAGACTATTTGGTCTAGCAGATGTTTTTCTAATGAAAATTTATAAAACCAGCTCAGTTAAAAGTAAGATATGATAGTGACAGAAGGTTTTAGCACTGCACCATCAGCTAGAAGCTTTGTTTGCCTAGGGCAAAATATCTGGTCAATGTCTGGCATTTCTTGATGACGATTTCATTATTTGGAAAGAATTCTAGACATAGTAAGACACATGTCCAAGATATTACCAAAGCAGATATTTTTTATAAATGTGAAGAAAAGATTCTAAACAAGAGTATGATTCAAGAGGGAAGGGCATTTCTAAAAGTGCATGATGCAGAAAAGGAAGTCTCTAAAACACCCCAAATAGTCCCCTAGGGAGCTATTGAGGGAGTGCACATTTTAAAAGGTCATGTACAAAAAAACTGAATGAGCCAGAGATAACCAGGAATGAAAGCAAGAAATGTGTTGTGAAAGCAAACGACTGGGCTCAAGGAGCACTTATGAAAAGGGAAGGAAACTGAAGTCGTAAGATCTGTTCTCAGAACAGAATATGGGGGAAATGGCCCAGAACAATGTTTTGGCAAGATAGTGGATGTTAGCAGGTAAGAGAGATGTCAGAATTTCCTTGGCCCTGTAGGGGGCAGGGATGAGTTGGGATTGTCCTACATACACTATTGATACTATGTATAAAATAGATAACTAATAAGAATGTACTATATAGCAAAGGGAACTCTGCTCAGCGCTCTGTGGTGAACTAAATGGGAAGGAAATCCAAAAAAGAGGGGTTATATGTATATAGCTGACACGTTTTGCTGTGAGGTAGAAATCAGCACAACATTGTAAAGCAACTATACTCCATAAAAATAAATAAGATAAAACATACATCCCTAAAAAAAAGGAATTTCCTTGCTCCTGCCTTCTTTAGCCAGGGCTAATGGGAATCAAACTGGGTAAGTATAGAAAAATCATCACTGAAAGAGACTTGGATTTTAAATAAATGGATAGATCTATCAAGTTACTGGATCAAGGAAAGAAAGTATTCAATTCTTGCCAAAGTTATGTATGGAGTTTATAAAAATTCTAATTAAAATCCCCATGGCTATATGTTCACCAAAGCATGTGTTCAAGAATGATTATAGCTGCACAACTCATTACAACGAACATTTGGAAATGATCCAGCAGAATGTATAAATAAATAGTGGATTCCCACAATGGAATACTATACAGCAATGAGAATCAGCAACTACAAATTACAATTTGGATGAATTTTGCAAACATCATGCCACCTGATGTGAAGAGCTGACTCATTGGAAAAGACCCTGATGCTCAGAAAAATTGAGGGCAGGAGGAAAAGCAGGTGACAGTGGATGAGATGGTTGAATAGAATCACCAATTCAATGAACATGAGTTTGAGTAAACTCCAGGAGTTAGTGAAAGACGGGGAAGCCTGGTGTGCTGCAGTCCATGGGGTCCCAAAGAATTGGACACAACTGAGCGACTGAGCAGCAACAACAATGGAGATAGATCAGGCAGGTGGAGGAAGTATGGCTCAGCTGGTAAAGAATCCGCCTGCAATGCGGGAGACTCGGTTTCAATCCCTGGGTTGGGAAGATCCCCTGGAGAAGGGAAAGGCTACCCACTCCAGTATTCTGGCCTAGAGAATTCCATGGACAGTATAGTCTGTGGGGTCACAAAGAGTCAGACACGACTGACTTTCACTTTCACTTGAGGAAGTATTAATTCTGTGAATATTTGAGTGTGTGCCTGTGATTTGTATACTTTTCTGTGTGAATGCTATATGTTAATAAGATGTTTCGTCTTCTGCAAGTAAAGAAACATTTCCATGAGCTTCTGTATTTCAGACCTACTCTTGCTTACCCCCTTTGAGGAGCTGCAGTCCAATTTCCCCTCGACACTCAGAACCAGTCTCCCCAGACAACAGTAACTCTTTTTTTTTGCCGGATGATTCAGAAGCATGAGGAACCCTAAGTGACCAGGTGACAGTCTTGATTTCCAGTTCAATGAAATCATTGTTGTGTCTACTGGTGGAAGCATTGCTCTCTTTGGAACTAAGACCTCTAGGCCAGCAGAACATAAGGTCACAGAGACAGGAAGCAAAATTTTTGCTAGTGTTGTCACTAAGGGTGATGGTAACTGGTGCCACTCCCATCTGACCTCTTGATTCCTGGACTCCTAAACCCTGGTTATGGGAGAAACAGCACCGTATACTGAATGTTGGTTCAGAGCATACACAGCCTTCTGGAGAAGTAGGTGGCTAGGGATTGCCACCTCGCTAATGCTGTAACTGAAATCATCCTTTTGTTTCCTCACTTTGTCCTTCAAAATTCAGAGCAACCAGCCAACCTCATTATATATTAGCTCACCCAAAATGTCTGAAAGTATTTGAAAATGCTCAAGTGTTTGAAAATACAAAAAGTTTTGTGTGATTGACTCTCCAGCGTCATGCCTATCCTTGCTTCTAATAAGTCCTTAGGTAGGACTTTCAGATGGTGATATCTTGCAGATCGTTCTTGCCAGATCACATCATAAATGATTAGCGCTTAATTTACAACTTAAATAGAGTTGTACAGCCACAAGGAATTCAATTCTGTAACAGTAAGAGAGCTAGGGAGAGGTTTCCAATCCTCAGATAAGAATCACAGCCCTTCTGACACCTTGAAACCCACTCAGGTTTGTGAAATGCTGACCTGCAAAAACTGTAAGTTTGTGTTGTTTTAAGACACTGAGCTTTTGTTGTGCTTAGAGTGATGCTAAGCTTTGTTGTACAGCCGTAGAAAATTAATACAGTAAGAACTGCTTGGAAAATTTTGAAAAAAAGGAGTATTAAGAAAAGCTTTATTATTTGAGATTTTAAAATTCCCTTTAAAAGTTTGATCATCAAAACCATGTCATTCTTAGCAACAAAAGCTGATGAAGATCACCAGAACAGAGCAAGTAGTTCTGTAACCAATGGAGCATGTACATATACAGATACAGTACCGAACATAAGAAAGTGGTTCTTAACATTGTGGGGAAAATTGACTAGATATCTGGGAGATAATGGACTAGGAAATGGCAACCCACTCCAGTATTCTTGCTTGGAAAATTCCATGGGCAGAGGAGCCTGGCAGGCTATAGTCCACAGGGTCAAAAGAGTTGGACATGACTGAACAACTGAGATCCTCCCCTCTGCCAGGGGGTAAAAATTAAATTTATAATCTTACTTATAGCTATGACAAGAATATTAAAGGGTTAAATCTAAGAAGTGAAATTGTGAAAAAAAAATAGAGCTGGAGAAAGATTTGCAAGTCTAAAATATGGTGCCATATACCATGTGCCCTAGTAAAATTCAAATTCCTAAATCTAGTAATTCTACTTCTAGGAAAGCATTCTCAGGAAACTCAGAAATGAGATAAAGATTTTTAAACAAGAATTTTTCTTTCAGCATTATTTATAATTCCAAAAAATCAAATAATAGAGGAATGTTTAAATAAATTATGATATTGCGTGTGTGCTCAGCTGAATCCAACTCTTTGCGACCCCATGGGCTATAGCCCACTAGGCTCCTCTGTCCACAGAATTTTCCAGGCAAGAATACTGGAGTGAGTTCCCATTTCCTTCTCCAGGGAAATAAATTATAATATAGTGTTGATAATACAGTAGTATGTACACATACTACTTTTTTTAAAAAAAGTCTGAGTACATTAAGGCAAAAATTTTTTACTGAAAGTATTTATTTGCTTACACTAAGATGTTAAATGGAAAAACAAGAAAAGAACTGTTAAATTACTTAAATATGCCATGTTTATATAGAAAATTCAGAAAATATATTAAAAAAGAAAAAAGTATAAACTATTATAATCTCACCATCCAGGGCCAACCACTGTTACCATTTTATTAAATATATTTTTTTAATGCATGTACCCATATTTAAGTATAACTTAAATAAAATGATAATAATGCCTTATACAGTATTTTGTAACTTACTTTTCACTCAACAATATATACATATTTTATGAAAATAAATTTTAATCTAAAAATTTGACTAGCTGCATAAATTTTCATTTTATGCAAGTGATGTATTTAATTATTTCCATATTGTCTTTTTAAAATTTTTCTTTTGCTCTAACATTTAATGGTGTGAAGATCAATCTGATAACTAACTCATAGACTTAAAAAGTTACTTTAGGGTTTTTTTAAAGCCAGGAAAATAGTAAAAGTGTTATGATTTGTAGTTAATATGAAATTATAAACATATATGGGAAATGAGCTCTAAGATGATAATTTAGTAAGAAGGTTACTTTAGTTTTAATTTCTAAATGTATGAAAGCAGCTTTCAAAAATGTTATAGAAACAAATGTGTGTAGTTAAAAAATCAAAGATCCCAAAGGGTTACTAAGCAGCTCTATGCAGAAGGGTGAAGCTTGTTTACTAAGTCAGAGTGAAAGAGTGGTGATCCAGTTATTTTGCTTTGGAAACCCTAAAGTTAGAATGTAGAGAATATTTCTCTAGGGTACCATCTTCCACACAACGGCCTTAGTTCTCTTGAATCTTCCATTCAATCAAGAAAAGAACTCCTTGTTGGAAGGGTAAATTAATGCCTCTCCTGGGCACCTGTTCCTGGGGTGATGGTTGGCTTAACCGGTAGGTCTATAGACTTCAGTTGTTCCCCTGTCATGACCCACCCTGACCCTCTGTTGTACTTTGAATCCCTAGATTCAAGCTCTCCTGTACTTCTTGAAATCAGGCAAATCATTACCCTTCTCAGATGCCCACCCATCTCTCTACTTGTTATTGACCACAAGTTCCTCCACTTGAGTCATCCACAACTCCTGCGTCTGCTTTCCATTTTTCTAGTAGTTTATTGAAATCTTAAATCTATTGATGGCCTCGCCTTTCTTTTCTTTGTTGTGAGAAGAAACACAAATACCTATCACTATGCTAACGGCATAGTACCTGTTGTTGCTGTGGCTATTATTAATCCATTGTAATAAATTTAGTGCGGGCAGAGATGGGAAAGGAGACAGATGCACTGGTCTAATACACCACTGTGGAGTGGAAGCTACCTGCTCGTTTTGTTTCTTAATCTAACTTTATTTTTAAAATTTTTATTGATGTATATAGTTGATTTACAGTGTTGTATTAGTTTCAAGTATAAAACAAAGTGATTTAGTTACACACATATATGTATATACACATACATATATATTGAAGTGAAGTGAAGAAGTGAAGTCACTCAGTCGTGTCTGACTCTTTGCGACCCCATGGACTGTAGCCTACCAGGCTCCTCCGTCTATGGGATTTTCCAGGGAAGAGTACTGGAGTGGGTTGCCATTTCCTTCTCCAGGGGATATTCCTGACACAGGGGTCGAACCCGGGTCTCCCGCATTGCAGGCAGACGCTTTACCATCTGAGCCACCGGAGAAGCCTACATATAAAAAAAATAATAACATATATATTATTTTTATTTATTTATTTTTATTTTTTAGACCACACTGTGTGGCATGCAGGATCTTAGTTTCCTGACCAGGGATTGAACCCATGCCCTCTGCAGTAGAAGCACTGAGTCTTAACCACTGGACCTCCAGGGATGTACCGATGTATTATTTTCAAGATTCTTTTTCATTATACGTTATTACAAGATATTGGGTAGAGTTCCCTGTGTTATACAGGGGTCCTTGTTGGTTATATATTTAATACTTTCTAAATCAAAAGTGAAAGTGGAAGTTGCTCAATCATGTCCAACTCTTTGCCACCGCATGGAGTATACAGTCCATGGAATTCTTCAGGCCAGAATACTGGAGTGGGCGGCCTTTCCCTTCTCCAGGGGATCTTCCCAACCCAGAGATCGAACCCAGGTCTCCCACATTGCAGGAGGATTCTTTACCAGCTGAGCCATAAGGGAAGTCCAAGAATACTGGAGTGGGTAGACTATCCCTTCCCCAGTGGATCTTCCAGACCCAGGAATTGAACCGGGGTCTCCTGCATTGCAGGAGGATTCTTTACCAACTGAACTACCAGGGAAGCCCCATTTTATATATAGTAGTGTGTATATTTTAACCTACTTGTTTTAAATGTGCTTGATTATCAGCTCTAGAATGTATACTTAGCAAGTTAATATCAATTTCTTCATTTGTACATTGAGTGTAGCAAAACATGCCCTATCTACTTCTTAGATGAGGTCGAAGGAAATTATCTTATGCATGCCAAAGGACTCTTCAAAGCACAAAAGCTACACACAGCCAGGGTTTCTTTTATTCCTTCAGTCTTCTTCCACTTGAAATATTGTTATTTCAGCTCATCATCTGGCTCATAAAAGGTTTCTCAAAGACTATAGACTCTCTTCTAAACCTATTTTATGCTAAACAAAACATAATATGAATTTTTAATGGTCAAGCAAATTTGTTTTAAAAGGTATTCCTTTTTGGATCACCTTTTATGGTGCTATTTTCTTTTATTATTTCAAAATGTCGCTGGCCTTAGTGAAATATTATAATAGGCTAGAATATGCCAGGCTTTCTTTTTCTCCAATAAGAAAACCTATTAGCAGATAAAAGGAGAGTAAAGTACTTGTGAAATCTTTAATCCATGTGTTAATTGAAAAAGTAGTTCGATTTCCTTGTTGCTGTCAGGTCGTTAGGGTTATGCTGCAGCTCATTCATCAGCCTCCAAAACAGGAGGAAATGTGGACTAGCTCAAGCAACTTGACTCCTGGTGTCTTCACTCAATGGAACTTTCCTATACTGCCTTGCCCTGTGCATTTTAGCTGACCTAAAGGCAAATGAAAAACGGCGAATATAGGGCTTCCCTTGTGACTCTGATGAAGAATCCACCTACTAATGCAAGAGGCAGAGGTTTGAACCTGGGTTCAGAAAGATCCCACGTGCTGTGTAGCAACTATGCACCACAAATATTAAACCTGTGCCCTAGGGCCCTTGAGCTGCAACTGCTGAAGCCCTGCGCCTAGAACCCATCTTCTGCAGCAAGAGAAGCGTCCACAATGAGAAATCTGTGGATTGCAGCTAGAGAGTAGCCTCCGTTCCCCAAAACCAGAGAAAAGCCCATGCAGCAATGAGACCTTAAAAGATAAATAAAATTATTTTTTAAGTGATTTAAAAAATAGTAAATATAACTAAGCTCTTATTCTTTCCCTGTGACTCAGTGGAGTTCACTTTTTGATGATTAATAACACTAAGCACTAACATGCTTGTCGGCATGCACAGAATTCCCTGTCCAGTCATCAAGCAATCAAGCTGCATACACACAGTAGACTTTCATCACTATACTAATACACAGTGTTGCTATTAGGCCAGAGATTAGAAGGTGTACAGAATGCGTCCATTACTAGAAAATGAAGGATTCGGTTCCCATTTCCAGGCCCTCAAATTCTGCACTTGAACATCATGATTGCACCATAGACGGTTACTCTAGGATTAACCCAACTTGCTTTTATATCAGTTCCACCCTTCATTTCTGGTTGAGGGATGGGGAAACTGAAATATATTTTTAGAAGGTTTGTGATACTCATAGATCATGTACCTGATGGTCATAGATCATATACGTGGTAGCAGCAAACACAAGAATGAATGGAAACAAGCAAGGCTTCTGGAGGTTTAGGCTCAGAACTGGCCCATTGTTCCTTCTGCCACACTCAGTTCGTCAAAGTAAGTCAACAGAGTAGCCCAAATTCAAGATGGAAAAGAGACTTCCCATCCTTACGGGAAGAACTGCAACACCGCATTGCAAGACTGCAAGTGGCGTGGATACAGGGAAGAGCGGAGAATGTTAGCCACCTGTGCAAAGTTAAAAATCCACCTCAGGGAATATGCTTTAAAATGCAGATTCCTAGGCCCTCCCCCAGATATCATTGTCACTCTTAAGACCAAATGAGCTTATTCTGTTTAATACTACTCCCATTCAGGGCTCTCAGAAAACCTGGGGAACTTTCTAGTCTACTCTATTGATTAGGGAAGTTAAAATGGAGGAAGTCTTGTTCAGATTTCAGAAGCGGGAGAGCTGACCTCTGACTTAGCTCTGACCTGCCTGGACACTGACCGGATTCCATGCCTGCCTGCAAACAGCAAGTCAGGTAGCACTTTAGAGAAGAAAGGGAGTGAGTTTTGGAATCTCTTTAAGCCCCTGTAGGTCTGGCCAACCCCCGGAGTCTAAGAAGTCTTGCGAATCACAAGATGAAACAAACAGCATTGTAAAAATTAAAGGAAAACTAGAACTGCATTTTTGCATACAAACTGATGATGGTATCAGTTTGGGGCCTGGGATTTATAAGTGTGAGCTCGCAAAGCTACAATTTGAAGTCTCACCCTTGGAGTGGACACACCGCCTGGGACCCTTTCCCAGTTAGGACTCCAGATTGCTGCTAATGAGGGACTTCCCTGTGCTGTTTAAGTCTAGATGTAAGTCAGCTCAATTTGGTGATGTATACGCTGTTACTTCTATTGTTTCCATTTCTTTTTTTCCCCTAATGACTGTATATTGAAATCAAGTTAAATAATCTTCTATTAAAAATTGGAGTTATTTGTGAATGAGTGGTTTCTTTTGTTAACTAAATCCTTCAAACCTAAACGAAAATAAAACTTTTGGCAAAATACCATCTCATCAACCTCTTCCCTCTCTAAGACAAGAAAGCAGGCAAAGATTTCTCATAGCCTATTTTCTGCAAAATAAAATAAACCAGGCTGATCTTTTTCATTCCTTTTTAAAATACTGGATGCTTCAGGGAGGGATTATAGCTCCACAGTGTTTGTATACCAATGTTGCTGGCCATTTGGTCAAATTTAGCCTTTAGAATATGGTGCTATTCACCCGATGACAAAGTATTTCCAAAGTCATTCCCTTAACAAACATTTAATGGGTATCTGTTATGTACCAGGTTCTATAAACATAAAGATATTAAATACAGTCTTTTGGTGTAAACATCAGTTTTATTAGTAGAAAGAAATTTATTGCCAGAAAACTTTCCAGGGGTGACTTGGAATTAGTGACACTAAGCAAATAACATATTTTATTATGTATCTACTTGAACTAAACACTGTCAAAAGACTTCATCTTGGAAATTCAGGTAAAGTTTGTATTATAAGAGTACATATAAAAAAAAGAATTTAATGTTCAGATTCATTATTAGCACCCTTAAAATTTGTTTTCCTGTGAGCTTTTTCTTTGTTGGGGCATCTTGGTTGGAATTCAGTCTAATAAAGAGTGGAATAGATCTTAAAATTATCAAAATTCACAGTGTGACAACAGGTTGAAGAGGAAATTTTATTTTTTGGCAAGGGCGTTGGTATAGATTAGACCATTTCAATGTTTAAACTTAATGAGCTGTATCAGTGGGTCTCTCGTATATTTCTGAGTCTATATTAATGACTCTTAAATAATGAGTTCTTTCTTCCCTCTGGGAAACTTTTTCCCGAGTGTCTGTTAAATGTGAAGGGCTTGGGATACATCAGTATACAAAACAGAGCTCCCTGATTTTGTGGTTCTTAGCTCCAGTGTATTGAAATCCAAAGGATTTCCCCATCTTTAAAGGTTCTCAGTGCTTATCCTTAAATGAAAAAATAAATTTTGGGGGAGGGGATGTACTGTTACAAGGAGCTGCTCACTTTATAGACTTCCTCCAGAAGGTTTTGATTTTGGATGATATCAATGGCACCTCCCCTGAAAAACAACCTATTTAAATTATGGAGTGCTGGAAAATAAAGATAGGAAATACTCTCCGAGGAGGCTGGTGACCTGAGAGTGTCTGGGGAGAAGCATGGGAATTTGGGTATTCATGGTTCCCAGAGAGTTCTGCAGAGCGGGAGGCTGAACAGGGAGGCACTCGGGCCAGACAGCCCCGCTCCAGCTGCGCGGCTCCGGCCAGGCCAGGGCCCACAGGAAGCCGAGGGCGTGGCTGGCCAGGGCTGAAGGAAAATTCCAGAGCCCAGAGGCAGGGCCTGGGGGACATCACAGTGTCTTCAGCCTAGGCCTCTTTAAACAAACAACCACCAAAAACCTCTCTGAAAATAACAACAGAAGTCACTCCTACAGTGGGATTATTCAGAAACAAAATAAAACAAATAACATGGAAGGAGTTTATTTGATTAAAAAAGAACACCAACCAAAAAAGGGCTCCAGTCCTCAGGCCTTGTTAATAAAGGAGCCGTTAGTAAAAAGATATTGCAGAGGAAGCAGGAAAGAGGCAGTGGACCCAAGGGAGCTGCTGTTTGGGAAAAAAGCCAAGTTTGGATGAAGCAGAGGCTATGGAAGATGGTCTGGGAGGAACTGGCCTCGAAATGATTGCCAGGGAGTGGAGCAGAGAAAGAAGGTTCTGAGAGGAACCTGAGAAGCTTGACTTAGTGTGTGGTTTGGGCCTGAGCACAGTCCTGGCCAAGGAGCCAGTGAGGTTTAGGAGTTTGTCTCCCTGACAGCCACATCCATCCTTCCCCACGCCCTTCACAGTCACTGCCTCACGGAACAAGTCATGGCTCATTTCCACCAAACAGCTGCCCTAGTGTCTATAGCTTAGTTTTTCTGCTCCTTCAGGACCCTCGGAGTTTGAACCGCTCAATATATATTTGATATACATGTATATGGGCTTCCCCGGCGGCTCAGCAGAAAAGAATCAAGAGTCCACCTGCAATGCAGGAAACACAGAATATGCAGGTTCGATCCCTGGGTTGGGAAGATCCCCTAGAGGAGGGCATGGCAACCCACTGCAGTGTTCTTGCCTGGAGAATCGCGTGAACCAGAGGAACCTGGCAGGCTACAGTCCATAGGGTCGCAGAGAGTTGGACACGACTGAAGTGACTGAGCATGCACACACACATATGTGTATATATAGATTTGCCAGGTGGCCTAGTGGTAAAGAATCCACCTACCAAATGCGGGAGAAATAAGAGACATGGGTTCGATCCCTGGGTTGGGAAGATTCCTTGAAATAGGAAATGGCAACCCACTGCAGTATTTTCGCTTGGAGAATTCCATGGACAGAGGAGCCTGGCAGGCTACAGTTCATGGAGTCGCAAAGAGTCAGACACTAGTGAGTGACTTAGCACACACATACATGTATGTATGTGTATGTAAACATATATGTGTATGTACTAAGGAGCTTCAGTCATATCTGACTCTGAGACCCTATGGACTGTAGCCTGCTAGGCTCTTCTGTCCATGGAATTCTCCAGGCAAGAATATTGGAGTAGGCTGCCATTTCCTTCTCCAGGGGATCTTCCCGACCCAGGAATCAAACCCCACATATCCTGTTTGGCAGATGGGTTCTTTAACAAATAGTACCATCTGGGAAGCCCATACATATGTATATCCTTGCTTAATAGACATATAGCACATAGCTTATATGATGTTTTACAAATATGAAATTCATTATTTATACTATAGTATGGACCTGTAGGTGCAATGTACATGTACATAGGGTGAGAAAATGCTCTGAGGCCAGAACTGAACCAAGTAATCAACCAGAAGTGAGATCACAAAATTAGAAATATCCTAATGAAAAGGGCAGTTATCAGATACATAGCCCTACCCTGCCCCACACTTGGAAAATGAAAACCTGGAGGACTGCAGCGTGTGTTCATCTCCATTTTAAACTGGGCTGGTTTTTACCAGGCCATCCTACTAACCACCCCCTTGGTAATTAGAGCACATCTTAACTCATTTCCAGCAGGCTGCTTTCTGCTCTGCTGAAGGCCTCATGTGGGGCCCTGAGTTGGCTGCAAAAAAGGAAAGAGATGCCTGTTCAGACATGAAGGACCTCCACACAAAGGCATGGAAAGGTACAGGTGGTTCAGATATCTGAGAACTGATTCAAGCCCAGCCATGCGGTTCAGCGAACATTTCCATAAGGCTCCGTTCCTGGGGTTTTGGTTTGGATAAATTTTCTCAAATATGGCCTTTGTCCCAGGACTTACTTATGATATGAACTCAACTTTTGAGATTTTGCAGATGGGTGATTTGACGTAGGAATAAGTCTAAATACGGGAAGCACAGTTGTTTGTTCAATGTATATAATAAAAAGCATTCTACATTTGAGAATTTAGTATCTTGGTTGTTTCCTGGCTACGGGCCAGCTTTTGTCTAGCCTTGTGAATCTACTCAAGTTCTGTCTGCAGCTTGCAGTAAAAGGTATCAAGATGAAAACCAGGGAGATTTCCTGCAGCAACTCAGGAGATTATCTCATAACCTCAGCCTCACTCTCCCCATTTTCTAATTTGTTCTTGAAGCTACATGTACCTGCTGGTTCTTCCTGGAGAAGGAAACGGCAACCCACCCCAGTATTCTTGCCTGGAGAGTTCCATGGACAGAGGAGCCTGGCAGGCTACAGTCCATAGAGGCACTCAGAGTCGGACACGACTGAAACGACTTAGCTTGCCCCCATGCTGGTTCACAAAACAGTATGTGACTGCCTTTCTTGCAACCTCCTTCTGAAGACTGTGTCTTGGGAGGTTCAGTCTATAGTTTCTCCCTCCTTAGGACCTTGTCTCCCTGACAACAATACACTGGTTCTCAGGTCTTCTTCATAACCAAATGGAACTGTAAGGAAATTCAGTAATGAGGTAGCTTGGGCTGATGCTGCCTGACAGTCGAGTTCATAGTGAAAGCTTCCACATTGACTTAAGTACATCTTCTCTCTTGGGGCCAGTGAGTGGGAAATTCATCAGGGAGAGAAGTAGGGAGAAAGAGGTATGCTTGTTCTAGGGGACAAGATGACCAAGGTCCTTAGAAGATAGTAGGCACTCAGTTTGTTAGAAGAAATTAAGCCATGATTTCTCAGAGGAAAGAGCTTCATTTATTCATCATTTATTTGTTCATTCATCAAAATAGCTGACACATGTAATGCCTACTGATATCCTAGGCACCGTGAGATACACAACCTGAGCTCATTCTCAAAGGCTTGACATCTACTCGGGCAATGAGATATAAAGTCAAATTCCAGTTTATGAAGAAAAAGAGTTGTGATTATTAGCTTTCCCAGAACTCTTTTATTTTTTTCTCCAACATCAGAGAGTTTTTCCTTTAAGCACAAAACTTCTTTTGAGGCCTCCCTGACTGTCTACTGAAAATTGTAGCCCACTCCTCTCCTTTCCCACCTCTCCTGACTTGTATCACCAATACCCTGTGTTTCTTCTGCTGGTCTTAGCACCTTTGAACACAGTATATGTTTGCTTCCTTGCATAATTCATTGGTTATTGCCTGTTTCTCTTGGCAAAAATTTAAGCTGCCCAAGGACAGAGATGTCTGCCTGTTTTGTTTACTGATATAGTCCAAAGTATTGATCAGTGCCTGAAATGTGACAGGACCTCAGTAAAAATTTGAAAGATGTTAAGTGAGTGAAACTTGAAAAATCATGGATGAAAATATTTCCAAAATCTTTCTTACTCCCTGTCTTCTTAACTATAATATTCTGGATAGAATGTAAACTTTGAGGGCAGGAGGTAGGTGTTGTCATACCGAACTATTCTTTGCCGAGTTTTTATAGGAGGGTAAGACTATTTTCTTTTATTCTAGGCCCTATAAGAATGCGGGTAGATGGACAATTTGAGTTCTGGTGTCAGCTTTCTCTTTGGTATCAGATGACCCGAGATTCTTTCTCACCACCATCCAGGGGAGTGTCTCACCGCTTCAAATTCTTGGGCTACTCAGCAGTGGACTTGGGTAAAACCAGAGAAGGAAGCCCGCTGTATTCCTGTTGGAAAGAAGACAAGAATTACCTTTGAGATCTTATTTTCTAACCTTCAATCATAAGAGTCTTTTAATCTAAATTTCATATGGCTGATTTATGGATAGAGGAAATGGAGACCTCTCACCAAAACAGATCCAGATTCACAGAGTTGATCAGTGGGAAGGGTGAGACTTGACCACGGGTCTGCCTGGCTTCAGAGTCAGTACTCTTTCCTTGCCAGCATTTTGCTTCTGTGAAGATCTAGAAATGTGTTCCTGTAAGCAATGTGCTCAAAATTCCATTCATGAGATTTTCACTGTGGCTCCTGTTTGCCCATGGTACTTTTACTTCCTGATTCTCCTTTCTTCCTTCCTTCCTTCCTTTTTTTTTTTTTTAAACCTTCCTTATAAAATTGAGGTTTCAAGTTCTAGTCAGAGTTCTAGTCAGAGATACTTCAGAACATATGCCAATGATTGGTATACCCTTGTTTTTGGAAGGTGTGAGTGGTGTGGGAGGGTATGGTGTCCTTTTGAAAACCGAATGCGGATTTGCAGATTAGTACGGGGTCTGGAGTAGCATGAAAGAGAAGGTATTTGGACAAATGGCTCCCTTCAGGATGGGGCAGCCACCTATGATAACACTAGTGACAATAGCTTTGACCAAAAATTGATAAGGACCAGCTCTTAAATGCTTTTCCAGATTGAAAAGTAACACACTTTAGAGGTTTAAGAGAAAAAATTAATTACTAAAGCTCCCTGCACAGTGAGTTAGAAGAATGAAAGAGAAAATGACCTAATGAGATCAGGGTCACAGTAACACCACTTTTATTATCAAAAATATAAACAAACTCTCCCTAAGTTTCCCTCTGAGGAGACCCCTCAGGTAAAACTGGTCCCAGTTTGACTTCTAGCACTGAGATCCATTCTCCATGGAAATCCTCCCACAGCCCTGGGAGGTCTAACAGTGACAAATAACTCTAAGGCCCGAGAGTAAACACACAGTCTGGTCAGAGAAAACAAACTCTCACTTACGCAGAGCCCAAGGGTTCAGATTTCCTCTTACCATTTCTACAGCAGGATCTTGCTCTTAATCATTATTCCTGGCTTCTGACCAAACTAAAGAGTTCAGCTGCTGCCTCTTCTGTGGCCAGAAGTGTCTTTGCATGAGTCTCACTCTCTTCTTTTATCTTTACTTCCTCTCCTCTTTCCCAACATCGCCCTTATTTTTCAGATCCTTTTGGCCCAGACTCTTGGTCTCCACTTCTGAGAGGTCATTTTCTTCCTGACTTCCTGACTGTTGACCATCCTTTGGTGTCAGATGGTCCTTGAGGGTTGACCATTGAATCCACTTTCCTTATCCTCAGGCAATGGGAAGAGGGGGTGTGACAGTAGACTCATTAGGCAGTTTCAGTGACTTTCTTCTCTTTTTTAAAAAGTTTTGGCTGCGCTGTGTGGCATGCAGGATCTTAGTTTCCCAATCAGGGATGAAACACATGCTCTTTGCAGTGGAAGCACAGAGTCTTAACCACTGGACTGCCAGAGAAGTCCCTTCAGTGACTATCAGATTTAGTTCTTTGGCTGATAACATGGAGACATGAGGCTATCCTCAGGGCTTCAGGGTCTCTGATAGCATTCATTCATTAAGTCCCTCCTTTGTTCATGCCTTCAATCTCCCAACATACTGTTTCATGACCCTATGCCTTAGGGCTTAGAGAGAAATAAAGGCAGGACTTCCTGTCCTATTTGAAATGCTTCACTTGCATGTTCAAATCTCTTCACTTGCGTGCTGTGTCCAACTCTTTGTGACCCCAAGGACTATACCCTGCCAGGCTCCTCTGTCCATGGGATTTTCCAGGCAGCAATATTGGGGTGGGTTGCTCTGCCCTTCTCCAGGGGATCTTCCTCACCCAGGGATCAAACTTAAATGTCTCTTATGTCTCCTGCATTGGCAAACTTGTTCTTTACCACTAGCACCATCTGGGAAGCTCCTCTCTTCAATTATTTAATTCTTATTTACTCTTTAGATTCCAACTCAGTTAACATCTCTTAAAAGAATCCGTCCCCAACCTGTAACTGTCTGCACTCACAGAATCCTTTTTTCCTTCCTTAATAGCACTTACCACAGTTGATGCTTTTATTTTTATATGCGATCATTTGATCATTGGTTTTCCCCACTAGATTGTAAGCTGAATGTTTGTTTTGCTGTCTAGAATATTCAATATATAGCAAACATAAAATAAATGATGGTGTAATGAATGTAGATAGATCAGGAGATGATTACAATAATTTTAGTGTGATGGCAGCATAAACCTTGGTGTTCCTCTAATGCAGATGGGGTTTTGGGTGGATGTGATAAAGGGAAAACTACTGGAAATGACATTTGAACATTTGAGTCTTAGAGTGTGAGGAGGTGGCTCAACTAAGAACACAGTGGTGGGAACTTGTGGTGACAGATTTTCAGGTTGGGTGACTCTGTGAGCTGAACCTTGGATGTGGGACAGACTGTAGCTGGCCCGTTTGTGTAAAGGCAAAAGTCTCAGAGAGTCTGAGGTTCAGGGTATAAGTTGCAGAATGGAAACATACCAGTTGAGACTAAGCACATAGATGAAGGACATGTGATGAAGACTTTGCATGCCATGCTAAAGTGTCCTGACCTTATTCAGCAGGTAATGGGGCAGGGACCAAAGTGTTTTCCTTTTTTGCCTTTAAAGATTTTAATTTAACTGGTAAATACAACCTAATAGTGATGGTCACCAAGTACTAAGAGTAAATTCAAGATACTGAGAAGAATCTAGTCTGGTCTGATAAGGGGTCAAAGGAAGGCTTCTTGGAGGAGGTGAGGCTCAACCTAAAACATGCTGCTGCTGCTGCTAAGTCACTTCAGTGGTGTCTGACTCTGTGCGACCCCATAGACGGCAGTCCACCAGGCTCCCCTGTCCCTGGGATTCTCCAGGCAAGAACACTGGAGTGGGTTGCCATTTCCTTCTGCAATGCATGAAAGTGAAAAGTGAAAATGAAGTTGCTCAGTCATGTCTGACTCTGTGCGACCCCATAGACGGCAGCCCACCAGGCTCCTCTGTCCATGGGATTTTCCAGGCAAGAGTACTGGAGTGGGTTGCCATTTCCTTCTCCACCTAAAACAAGAATGTACATTAAAAAAGGGAGGAGGAGGAAGAGGCAGTAAAGTGAGAACATTCTAAGGAATGGGAATAAAAATGCTAAAGATGGGGGAAGGAGAGTGGTATAGTACTGGTAGCTTTCATTCATTAAAGATCAAAGTGCTTTAGATGGAACAGAGGCGTGAACACACAGACTCCAAGCTCAGATGGGTACATAGACCCCACCATACGTCACAGGCTACTGGAGGATGGCCAGGAAATTGCTAGTCCTGAAAGCAAGTTGCCAGGAGAAGTGAGGGTCCCAGAAAAGATGGGGGAAGCGGTGGCTTTAGAGCTCCATTGAGGTGAAGGAAGAAATCTGGTTAATGTTAATGAAAGGAAAATTTTGTTCCTATTTCAAAAGCCAGGATTTTAGAAACTCATCCTTCATTTTCTGGGGAGAAAGAAAGCATTTTGGGGGTTGGATGGTACATAACAGCCAGGAGTTCAGGAAGTTAGGCATCATTACTCTTTCCTCATTTGTGGTAAACTTCAGTGATTATGCTTCATTTCATGTCATGGTCAATGGGACCAGCCACTTTGTTATCTTACCACAATGCTTGTGTTTTAGGAAAATGCTCACCAAAGAAATTCTAAGAATATAATGCATGAGAAAAGGAAATTTTTGTCTTTCACTGGAAAAATTTATGACTCAATCATCATGATTTAATTAGAACTCCCTTGAAGTTCTCCTTTCTGGGGTGTCCGAACACTTGGTTTTCATTCTTTTGAAGAATTCCTACTCTTTTACAAACCAACTTTTAATTATACCACTTGCCAAACTGCCTCTTTTTAAACTCAGGATTTCCTCAAATCCTCCAACTTCTGAACCCAGGAAGCCTAACACTGTCCTGACTCACCAGCCTCGCTGATTTTTCCTTCGCTCCTCTGTCCACTTTGTGGGAGGGAATATCAGCCTGTGAACATCTTCGTTCCAAACCAATTTAATTCTTAATATTCCCAAATGTCTCACCAGCCAAGGCAACACCTGTCGGGGCAGAGCAGAAGAGTATGTCTCCAGGGTTGGAACAAGGGCCCTGTCCTTTGTGTGGGGCTCTCTAGATGGACTGACTTCCTGCGGCCAGTTTCAGGGTAAATTGTGAAATCAGTGATCTCTGGCTTTTTCTCTTAATTTGTCCCAGGTTTTATTTCCTTTCCACTGTAGCCTCATCTCTCATCAACCACACAGCCTCAGCCTAGAAAGACCCTGGATTAAAATAAGTGTTGTGCTCAACTCCCAACTAGAGTACAAACTGTATAGACATTGAGTGAGTTCTGGATGCTTCATTTATTCACAGAAGCAGAATCCCCATACTTACCCGCCATGTTAGCTATGAAAATCAAATTTTATGATCCATTTACAAGGGTTTTCCAAACTATTGAGTGCCATGTAAATGTGAAGGATATTGTTACTAGTGATGCCCAAAGCCTGGAAACTGCTGGGCTGTTTCCTAAACTTTCTTCTATTTATTGTAAGTTGTTCAGCCTGGACATAATCCCTCTTGGTCCTATGTGTTTGCCTCCAGTCTCCTTTCCAAAAAGGTCCTATATATTTTCCCCTCAGGTTCACATTTTCTCCCTACAGCATTCTACATAAGTATTCAAATTAATTTATGAGTATCAATGAACAAGTGAAAAAAAAAGAAGGCAGCTTATATATATACTTATATATTTGATTTCATTTAGAACCAGTCAATACTAGAGCTGATTCACTGGAAAAGATGCTGATGCTGGGAAAGATTGAAGGCAGGAGGAGAAGGGAGTGATAGAGGATGAGATGGTTGAGTGGCATCATCAACTCAATGGACATGAGTTTGAGCCAATTCTTGAGAGATAGTGAAGGACAGGGAAGCCTGGCATGCTGTAGTCCATGGGGTTGCAGAGTCAGACATGAATTAGTGACTGAACAACAATAATACTTACGTATACTGTGGCAAACACATATATATTATGAAAAACAAACATATTAATGAACTAGTAAAAGAAAATGTACCGTATAGTTAGCTAGGTAAGAGTCATCAGACCACAGATTCTGCCTTCTCTCTTACTCCCTCTCACTGGGTCTGTGATTTAGGCCTGAATTCCCAAAGGTGTTATATAGGAACAGAGAGATCAAAGTGTGGGAACTGCTGGGTTAAAAGCAACTAAACGAAAAAAAAAAAAAAGCAGCTAAATGAGTTATTTTTATAGTGAGATTCATGTGCACTGGGGATACTTAAGAAGGGGATTTATGCATCTTTTTTCAAACTTGTTGGATCATAGAATACTTTTTTTCAGAATGAAGCATCTGGATAGCTAATGTTTTATGGGATGCACCTTGGGAAAGTCTGCCTTTAGCAAATTTTGAAAAATGGGATAATGATAGTGATCATAGGAATTAAAAAAAAATTAATACGTACAGTAGGCCCTCATCAACCATCTACTTCATACACACACTTTGTTGTTGTTGTTGTTGTTTAGTCACTAAGTCCTGTCCAACTCCTTGTGACCTGATGGACTGTAGCCCACCAGGCTCCTCTGTCCATGGGATTTCCCAGGCAAGAATACTGTGGGGTGGGCTGCCATCTCCTTCTCCAGGGGATCTTCCCAACCTAGGGATCGAACTTGAGTCTCCTGCATTTCATGCAGGTTCTTTACCACTGAGCCACCAGGGAAGCCACATATATTTATGCCAGGTACCCAAAATAGTCAAATTCAGAGTCAGAAAGTACATGAGTAGATGCTGGGAAAGACTGAAGGCAAGAGGAGAGGGAGACGACAGAGAATGAGATGGTTGGATGGCATCACCGACTCAATGGAGATGAGTTTGAGTAAACTCCGGGAGTTGGTGATGGACAGGAAGGCCTGGCATACTGTGGTCCATGGGGTCACGAAGAGTTGGACACGACTCAGCGACTGAACTGAGATGCCAGGGGCGAGGTGGTGGGGAGGTAGTAGAAAGTGGAGAAGAGGGTTGGGGAGTTGGTATTTAATGGGAACAGGATTTCAGTTTAGGAAGGTGAAAAATTCTGGTGATGGATGATGGTGAAAGTTTCAAAACAAAGTGAATGTACTTAGTGCTACTGAACTGTACAGTCAAATATGCTAAAATAGTATATTTTGTGTGATTTTTAAAAAAATAAAAATTTATGTGACAATAAAAAAAATTTTTAAAAACAAGTAATATGTGGACATGTAAGCAAGGGTTCTGGACTTGAAAGGCTTAAATAGCAACCTCTCACTGCTCTCATATGAAAGATATTCAGGGCTGATGCTCAGAGGATGTCATGATGATGACAAATAGGAGCACAACCTCTGATGGGCTCTGAGCAGGTAGTGACTCCCTCTGCCTCCTGGCAAAGGGATTTGCAAGCTTTTCCATGATTCAGGCATTCCCGGATCAGGCTGTGGGCGGCACAGAAAATACTGACAGGATTTCAGGGCAAAGAGTGCAGGTTAGCAAAAGTCTCACGACTCTCTGTGATCATGCTAAGGACTCTTGAGTAAGAAAGGGAGTTTGGAAGACAAAAGCAACGTGGAACCCTCAGGGAAGGAAACAGAGAGTACCCATACAGAGGCCTGGCCTTAGCGACTCTGGTTAAACTGGATACCAGCCTTTTAGTGAAGAGGAACTAAAAATCAATTTAAAACCCATTGTCTTCCCTTCATGGTTTCTCATGTAGGCCTGTGTTTAAGACACTGGAACTTGTTCTCATTAGGGGTGTGGAATTGGTCATCCTCAATCTTTTTCAATGACTTGTATCTCTGTCATAAATCTTACATTAAGCACACCCCAGGAGGAAGATTCAAGAAGAAGGGAACTTATGTGTACCTATGGCTGATTCATGTTGATGTATGGCAGAAACCAACATAATATTGTAAAACAATTATCCCTCAGTTAAAAATAAATAAATTTTTTTTTAAAAAGGAACCCCTCAGGTATTCTCTCAAGGGCTTATCTGCTGAGGGTGGACCAGACAGTCAAGTTCTGGCATCCAGAGGGGGCAAAAATAGGTTAGCAGTGCCCTTTATAGAATATTGTCTTACAATTCATAGCATCAGTCACAGAAGGTATATACATACTGGATGCTTAATGCATTATCTCACTCATTCATTAGTTTGTTCCATATTCACTGAGTCCACAATGTTCCTTGAAAATCCTTTCTTTTTTAACAGGCACTTTGATAAGATCTGGGAACTCAAGGTGAACACAACAGACAGGGCCCTGATTCTCATGGGCCTGTGTTCCAACAATAGAAAATACTTAAAAAAAAAAAAAAAATACTTCTTTACTTAATCCAGAAGGAAGGATGGAAGGGAAATCTTCCATCCCATTCAGGCCCCCTTATTTCAATCAGTGTCGTGACCTGTGAAAGGCATAGCACACTCCCCTGGTCCAAAAGAGAGACCCAAATTTAGGGTGTCCAGGCAGCCTGGGTCAGTGGAAAGTAGCATCTGAAAAGACAGGGCATTGCCAGGCACTCAATTCTTTGCACATAAGAACTGTCTTGCTAGTAATTGGCCTGGGTGCTGTGAAAAATCACATTTATATTTTTCATTCTCTTCACCAGAGTCATTACTCAAGAAGACAAGGACCTTTCTGCCCTGATTCAAGGTGGAAGCTTTGTCCAGATCTACCCAAGATGACCGGCCACTCCCAGGCAAGTGGGCATGTTGGACCTCAAGTCAGATTCCCACTGAGGAATGTTTTTGGCACACAATCTTCTCCCTCGATTCACTCTCCACCTTCTGGCTTTAAACACAAGAGGCTATTTAAAATGAGATATTGTGGAAGAATCTACAGATTACTATTGTGTGAATAAAAGCCTAACTTCCTGTTCTGAACTATAGTCTTTCCTGTGTTTCCAAGTAACCTTGATTGTACTAAAAATGATGTCAAGTTTTTCATCAACTATAATTCTGATTAGGAAAAGGACTGTTGTAAATGGATGAAGGTTGATGCCAATAGTCAAATCAAAGTTCAAATAACACAGAAAAAAACATTGTTTCGACTTTTCTGGATGGGAGTGCAAGATGGATATAAGAGAAAAAAAAAAGAGAAATGAAAAGAATAGTTGCAGGAAAAGGCATTCTGACAAATGGTGGACATTTCCCTTGAACTTGGTTTTCATTAAGATTCAATGATAAACACAGAGAGATTTTATAAAATTGTGAAAAGTTAAGGAATCTGGGAAAATAATGAGAGAGAGGTGGCTCAGATGGTAGAGTGTGCCTACAACGCGGGAGAAGCAGGTTTCCTTGGGCTGGGAAGAACCTCTGGAGGAAGGAATGGCTAAGTGCTTCAGTATTCTTGCTAGAGAATTCCATGAACAGAGGAGATTGGCGGGCTACAGTCCATGGGGTCACACAAAGTTGGTCATAACTGAGTGACTAACACTTGGAGTCCACAAAGATGTATCTCAGTCTGAATGTGTTTTTTTCCTTAAGCTATTTTGATACTATTTGCTAGCTTATGATCAGTTTTCTTTTTATAAGTATGTGAAATGGTGCATCTGCACAAATGGCCTCAAAGTTTTTCTGCCTGGTCCTGATGACCTTTCCTAGTTTTCATTCATTCATTCATTCATTCACTCACTAAATAGGAGAATACCTCCTATGTCCAAAACACTGAGAATTTAAGAATTTCAGAGGCTACTTTCAGAGAGTTATAATCTACAGGGGGAAATGAAACACTGCTCAAATGCAAGATACAATACAAAATATACAGGAAAAAAGTAATTGGAAAATAGAGGAAAGAGAAATCAGTTTCGGCTTCATATTCTCACTTCTTAAGCTTTAACCCAGCGTCTCAGCCAGCACAGCGTTTAATGGCATGGCCTTGAATCAGACAGGTGGTCTCAGCTCACAACTCTGTCACTGACTGGCCGGGTCACCCTGAGTGTAATATTACCCTCAGTAAGTTTCAGCTTTCACATATGTAAAATAGGAATATTAATAATAGTAATGTTAATAATCATTATATCCACTTTTTTCCTTCCAGAATTATTTATTTACTTATATTGAAACATAGTTGATTTACAATGTTACATTAGTTTCTGGTGTATAGCCAAATGATTCAGCTATCCATATATATATATTCTTTTCATATTCTTTTCCATTATGGTTTATTACAGGATATTGAATATAGCTCCCTCTGTTATATAGTAGGACCTTGTTGTTTATCCATTTTATATGCAGTCATTTGTATCTGCTAATCCCAAACTCTTAATTTATTCCTTCCACTCCCTTTCCTCTTTGTAACTATATTTGTTTTCTAAGTCTGCGAGTTAGTTCCTGTTTTATAAATAAGTTCATTTAGGGACTTCCTTAGTGGCTCAAATGATTAACAATCTGCCTGCAATGAGAGAGACCCAGGTTCAATCCCTGGGTCAGGAAGATCCCCTGGAGAAGGGAATGGCAACCCACTCCAGTATTCTTGCCTAGAGAATTCCCTGAACAGAGGAGCCTGGTGGGCTATAGTCCATGGAATCACAAAGAGTGGGACACGACTGAGTGACTAACAGGCATGTCATATTTTAGATTCCATATATAAGTGATATATTATGGTTTTTTTCTTTGTTTGGCTTATTTCACTTAGTATGATCATCTCTAGGTCCATCCATGTTGTTGCAAATGACATTATTTCATTCTTTTTTATGGTTGAGTAATATTCCATTGCATATGTGTACCACTTCTTTATCCATTCATCTGACAGTGCACCTTTAGGTTACTTCCATGTCTTAGCTCTTGTAAATAGCTCTGCTATGAAAATTGGGGTGCATGTATCTTTTTGAATTAAGATTTTCTCTGGAATAACATCCACTTAAAATTTGAGGACAGAATAAGGTAGTAGCTATAAGGCACCTAGCAGAGAGGGTGGAACATAGTACGTGCTAAATAAAATGAATTGAGTTTGACCTTTGTTCTAGATCCCACAAATAAGTGATACCATGCAGTATTTGCCTTTCCCTGACTCGTTTCTTTCACTTAGCATAATGCTCTCCAGGTTCATGCATGTTGGTTGTTGCAAATGGCAGAGTTTCTGTCTTTTTAAATGCTGAAATATATCTCACATTTTCTTTATTCATATATCCATCAACACACATTGAGCTTATTTCCATACCTTGGATATTGTGAATTATGCTGCAATGAACATGTGAGTACAGATTATCTTTTCATGATAGTGATTTTGTTTCCTTTGGATATATACCCAGAAGATTGCTGGATCATACGGTAGTTCTGTTTTTCTCTTCTTGAGGAACCTCCATACTACCTTCTATAGTGGCTGCGCTCATTTACATTCCCACCTACACTGTACCAGAGTTCCATTTTCTCCACATTCTCGCCAGCATTTTGTTATCTCTTGTCTTTTTGATAACAAACATCCTAACAAGTGTGAGCCCAGTTCAGTCACTCAGTCATGTCTGACTGTTTGCTGTCCCATGGACTGCAGCACATCAGGCTGCCCTGTCCATCACCAACTCCCAGATCTTGCTCAAACTCACGTCCATCCAGTCGGTGATGCCATCCAACCATCTCATCCTCTGTCGTCCCCTTCTCCTCCTGTCTTCAATCTTTCCCAGCATCAGGGTCTTTTCTAATGAATCAGTGCTTTGCATCAGGTGGCCAAAGTATTGGAACTTCAGCTTCAGTCCTTTCAGTGAATATTCAGGACTAATTTCCTTGTAGTTTGATCTCCTTGCAGTCCAAGGGACTCTCTAGAGTCTTCTCCAACACCACAGCTCAAAAGCATCAGTTCTTTGGTGCTCAGCTTTCTTTATGGTCCAACTATCACATTCATAACAGGACTACTGGAAAAATCATAGCTTTGACTAGACGGATCTTTGTTGGCAAAGTAATGTCTCTGCTTTTTATTATGCTGTCTAGGTTGGTCATAGCTTTTCTTCCAAGGAGCAAGTGTCTTTTAATTTCATGGCTGCAGTAACCATCTGCAGTGATTTTGGAGCCCAAGAAAATAAAGTCTGTCACTGTTTCCATTGTTTCCCCATCTGTTTGCCATGAAGTGATGTGACCGGATGCCATGATCTTAGTTTTCTGAATGTTGAGCTTTAAGCCAGCTTTTTTACTCTTCTCTTTCACTTTCATCAGAAGGTTCTTTGTTATCTCTTCACTTTCTGCCATAAGGGTGGTGTCATCTGCATATCTGAGGCTACTGATATTTCTCCTGCCAATCTTGATTCCAGCTTGGGCTTCATCCAGCCCGGCATTTCACATGATGTACTATGCATTTAAGTTAGATAAGCAGGGGGACAATATACAGCCTTGACTTACTCCTTCCCCAATTTGGAACCAGTCTGTTGTTCTATGTCCGGTTCTAACTGTTGCTTCTTGACCTGCATATAGCTTTCTTAGGAGGCTGGTGAGGTCATCTGGTATTCCCATCTCTTTAAGAATTTTCCAGTTAGTTGTGATCCACACAATCAAAGGCTTTGGCATAGGAATAAGAAGATGCTTCCCTTAAGGAAGGCTCAAGACAGGAAGGAGTCCAGGTCCCAGAAGTAAGGTTGGAGTGAGGGGGGCTTCCTGGAGGAGGGTGAGGCCACCGGACTGGTGCAGAAGTGGTCTGGGGACAGAAGTCGTGAGAGTCGAGAATGGGTGTGGGTTTTGGTGGCAGAAATGGAAGGCCTGGGGAAGGTGAGGTGGTAAATTATTGTGGTTTTGATTTGCATTTCCCTGATGATTAATGATGGTAAGCACTTTTTTCATGTACTTGTTGGCTATGTGTATGTCTTCTGTGACCTGTTCAAGTTCTGTGTCCATCTTTTAACTAGGTTATTTGTGTGGTTTTTTTTTTTTTTTTTAGTTATATGAATTATTTGTTATTAGAGTTAATAGTTATATGAGCTATTGAGTTATATGAATTCTCTTCACACTTTAGATATTAACTCTTTATCAGATATGTCTTCCCTGGTGGCTCAGAGGTAAAGACTCTGCATGCAATGCAGGAGACCTGGGTTTAATCTGTGGGTCAGGAAGATCCCCTGGAGAAGGAAATGGCAACCCACTACAGTACTCTTTTTTTTTTTAAACTAATTTAATTTAACTGGAGGCTAATTACTTTATTGTAGTGGTTTTTTGCCATACATTGACATGGATCAGCCATGGGTGTACATGTGTTCCCCATCCTGAACTCCACTCCCACCTCCCTCCCCACCCCATCCCTCAGCATTGCCCCAGTGCAATGGCTTTGAGTGCCCTGTTTCATGCATCGAACTTGGACTGGTGATCTTATTTCACATATGGTAATATACCTGTTTCAATGCTGTTCTCTCAAATCATCCCACCGTCGTCTTCTCCCACAGAGTCCAAAAGTCTGTTCTTTAATTCTGTGTCTCTTTTGCTGTCTTGCATATAGGGTCATTGTTACCATCTTCCTAAATTCCATATATATGTGTTTGTATACTGTATTGGTGTTTTTCTTTCTGATTTACTTCATTCTGTATAACAGGCTCCAGTTTCATCCACCTCATTAGAACTGATTCAAATGTATTCTTTTTAACAGCAGAATCATATTCCATGGTGTATATGTATCACAGCTTTCTTATCCATTCATCTGCTGATGGGCATCTAGGTTGCTTCCATGTCCTGGCTATTATAAACAGTGCTGCTTTGAACATTGGGGTACACACACCTCTTTCAATTCTGGTTTCCTCCATGTGTATGCCCAGCAGTGGGGTTGCTGGGTCATATGGCAGTTCTATTTCCAGTTTTTTAAGGAATCTCCACACTGTTCTCCATAGTGGCTGTACTAGTTTGCATTCCCACCAACAGTGTAAGAGGGTTCCCTTTTCTCTGCACCCTCTCCAGCATTTATTGTTTGTAGACTTTTTGATAGCGCCTATTCTGACTGGCGGTTAGTGGTACCTCATTGTGGTTTTGATTTGCATTTCTCTGATAATGAGTGATGTTGAGCATCTTTTCATATATTTGTTAGCCATCTGACTACAATAGTCTTGCCTGGAGAATTCCACAGACAGAGGACCCTGGTCCCACATGGACATGGGGTCCCACAAAGTCAGACCCAACTGAGCAACTAACACATACACTATGTTATCAGATATGTAGTTTCCACACATTTTCTCCCATTTCATAGGATGTGTTTTCATTTTGTTGATGATTTCCTTTGCTCTGCAGAAGCTTTTTAGATTGAAGTAGTTCTTGGTCTTTCAAATGAGGATTGTAATATAACCACTCTAGAGGGTTATTGAAAAAATTTAAAGAGATGAAGTATATAAAATGTAAAAAAAAAAAAGCTTGATGCATTGTAGACATTCAAAGTCTGACTGTGTTTGAAGAAAAGAATAACATTTTCTGCTTTTGCTTCATCATTGACCTACAGTGATTTTGCCATATAGGCCCTACTCGGAATATAATCATATGATAGCCTTCACCGTCTTCTGAATAAATTAAGGAGGTTATACAATTAGTAGTGAGGGGGGAATGCTAGAATATCAATAGGAAAACTATGAAACCTTAACAAGTAAAGTCATTTCAATTATTGGTGTTGTCTCCACACCCCCACCCCCCCACCCCCCCTTCCCCGCTGATTTTTTGATAATGATTTTAAGTAGTAAATACGTGCTGTGAGTGTAGTGTTAGCTACTCAGGGATTATAAAATTTAATCTACTTTAGGGCTAATTTAGGAGAATTGAAATTGGACTTTGAACTATATGTTGGAGTTGCTAAACAAACAGCTTCGTCTGTAATGGGTGAAAAAGATAATATGGAGCGGAGACTTCCATGGATAACCCTCAGTGACTTGACTATCTCATTCCTTACTGGAACGACTTGGGTCTTGTCTGCCCTGAACAGGTGAGGAGTTGCTTGGTGAGTGCTGTGGTTTACCTTGCTATTCTGAGTGGTCACAGTCCAGCAACAGCAGCATCTCCCCAAATCTTGTTATAAACACAGCATCTGGCCCCCACCCCAAACTAAACAACAATTTGCATCTTAACAAGATCCCCATTTGCAAGATGTGCAACATCAAAATTTGAAAAGCAGTGGTCTAGAGAGTAAAGGGATAATAGAATTTGTAATGTCTTGGTTATATTACATGTTGTTGGGCTCCCTTCTGTACAAAGAGAAAATGGAGGTCTGAGTTGTAAGATGAGAATGATGAGGTTCTATACCTAAATTGTCTTTTAAAGATGAGCCAATTTCTTGGCATTCAAAAGCAACAGGACTGCAGAAAGAAATATCATTGTTTAAACCATATACTACATGACAAACTGTAATCACTGGCTGATTGGAAAGACCACTCTAAGCCTCCTTGTTACTTTTCAGGTGACACTTAATGACTAGGAAACATTCCTGCCTAGCGGTAGTCCACTGAGCATAGCTAATATGCCACCAAGACTGCAGAGTGAGTGAGGTTGCCCAGTGTATGGACCTCAGAGAAGCCTCTTGTGTTACAGTAGTGCCCATTCAAGGATTTTACATAACCTTAGGGAAGATTTGTTCTGGGCTCCAAGACTATAGAGCTTGCAAGGTTTCAGGTAACTGTAATGTGCCTATTGGGGAACACATAACGTCTGGCATTAATGATGACACTTCCATCTAATGTGAGGGTACTAGATTCTCTAATGACCAAAGAATTAGTTCTGGTTAAAGGCCCAGGTGGATTTCCCAGGTGGTGCTAGTGGTAAAAAATCCGCCTGCTGATGCAGACAGAAGAGACCTGGCTTCGAACCCTGCGTTGGAAAGATCCTCTGGAAAAGGAAATGGTGACCACCCCAGTATTCTTATCTGGAAAAGTCCCATGGACAGAGGAGCCTGGCAGACTATAGTCCATGGGGTTGCAAAGAGTCTGACATGACTGAGCACTTGTCAGCAGCAGCAAAAAGTCCTGCTGGATAGCAAATAAAAATATAGAGCAGTTAATTTCAGATAGCATTGAATAATTTTTAGTGTAAACTTATCTCATGGATTCCTTGGGTCTTGTATGTTATCTGGCAACCCTAGCCCTTTAGAGCTGGCACTAGATATTTACCTAGGATCTTAGGAAAATTCTATTCAAAGAAGAGTGTGTCACCGCTATGACTTCCCCGAGGATATGCATTTCTGGCTAGAGGATTACACAGCTTATATTTTGGAACCAACCTCAGAGATTATCAGCTTTGTTTTTCTGGGTTTCACAAAGATTAAGTGACTTGCTCAGGGCAACAAGGCTGCTTATTTCTGGATCTACTTTTCCTCATGTGAGTCATCTTGAGTAATGTAGCCTTGAACCTCAATGTACTAAATTTGACGTAGAAACTGTTCTTATAAATGGTCTGAAAGTAATAGAGGGTGGGGTGGAGGAGGGATGACAAGTAAACAAAGGCCAGGAAGTAATAAAGCTAGGCATTAACTATAGAGACAAAGGACCAAAATGCTTCAAATGTGAGTTACATTAAGGTTGTCATGATAGTTAAAACATGTACATTTTTTCTGTTGAATTGAAGCTATGGAACATGGTTGGAATTTTGTTGACTGTTTTAAAATGCATCATATTAATCAAATTACTCCAAATGTATTATTGACTCACTGCATTAAAGACACAAGAGATTTGTAATTAGAAAAAATATTGCTGAACCATAAAAACCTCTGCTACCCTGAAGTAAATACTGTTATCTTGGGAAGTGCATAAGAGAGAGAAAAACTTTATCTAAAATGAGACCCAAGATCCCGGGAGATAATTTACAAAATCAATTTTTAATATGTACAAGTCAGTTCAAGGAAAAGAAAATAACAGGGCTGCCTATTGAAGTCTCAACACTTTTGAGCCCTCTTCTGGCCAGTAGTTGGTGACAGAAAATTCAAGACTAAATAACCTCTGGTGAATAACAAAGGTGTGAAAGCCATCATAAATGTATTGAGGCTTTAAAATAAAAATTAAAACAAAATTGTTTCACTGGATCAGATGAAAAATTACTGTAACTTGACTTTATTTTCTCCTCTCTCATCTCTGCTATATGTCTACATGAAGGGAAAACATATAATAATCATGACAGTCACTTCAAAGCAACAAGTAAACCTGTTTTTCTTCTGTGGTAGAAGGAGGGAATGAAATGCATTCCTTTCTAAACATCAAGAAAATTGGATTATGAATCCCAGAATAGCTTCATAAATATTTGTACTTTATTGGGCGTCACATTGGTAGTAGCCTCCCATCAAGGACCCCCTACTGTGCCCCTTTTAAGATTAATTTTGGAGATTATGGATGCTAAAGAGCAATCTACCCAGTGGAACCAAAACCAAAGCCAAAAACTTGTAATAAGTGAAGCCAAACTGCCTGGAAATACAGCATTGTGCTTCTGTTCCTCAAGCCATTCTAGGAATCACCAGCCTAGAAATCACACCAGAGGTAATTTTCAATTCTTCTGGGTACAACCTCACATGGATATTTCTGGAACTACCCAACATTTAAAGAGAACTCCAAATAGACAATGGTGTGTCCTAGCGCTAACCCCCTATCCTGTGACCAGACTCAGAGGGTAGCACTTGGGTTGGAGTGGGGAGTTCAGTGAAGACAATGTGCATTTCAGAAAAGTATTAAGAATACGCAGCTAAGTAACGTTTATGTTAGAACATATTGCCACATTTTTTAAAGAGATTTTATGGCTCTGATTGGAAAACATTAAAACCTTAACAAAATGTTCTGAAGGTAGCAAGATTGTGGCAAAGTAACTCCACTGTAAGAGCCACAGTGATGAATATTTTAGGGGTTAAGTTCAAGGAATTACTGAATGCTTTGATTATTGCCTTGAAAGAGGGCTGCTCCATGGAAGTAAATTCAGGTGGAGCATATGAGGCTTTGAGTAATTGCTTTGCAGCAGACCCTCCTAATAAAAAAGTGGAAAACATCAGAAATTATCAGGAGCCTGTACAATTCTATAGAAAAAAAGAAAACAAGTCTTGTTCTTGACTCTAGTGGTGTTAACAATGCTTAAGAGACAGATACTTTGCATTGAGGTATTACATTAAGGCTTTTGTAACCAGAATAAGTTTAAATAGAACAGATCTTCCTTTGAGAGATCACTTGCCAACAAGAGTCCATTGAAAATGAATGGTTAAAATTATTGGGATACTGCATCTTTCTGATAATTATCAATTTAAAAAAATAAAAGAGAAAAATTTCTAAAACCCAAGTATAAATTCAATTACAAATTTGATGCTGAAAGAACTTCACTGGAGGCTGCTGTGTTTTCCCCTCAATTTATTTATGCTACAGGGTCACCAGTTCCCACCGGGATTACAATGGTGGACGATCCAGGACCTACTCAATCATGTAATAAGGCATCAATGCAAATGAGAGTGGATTTGAGCATGGCTGTTATCTAGACTCTCAAAACTGAGTTATCAAAGGAAGAAAACCCTGTTGAATCCAAATATTTTTATTTTTACTTAAAAAAATTTTTTTTTACAATTTTTTTTTTTTATGTGGACTGTTTTTTAAAGTCTTTATTGAATTTGTTACAATACTGTTTCTGTTTTACGTTTTGGTCTTTCGACCGTGAGGGATGTGGAATCTCAGTTCTGCCCCCAGGAATTGAACCCACACCCCTTGCACTGGAAGATGAAGTCCCAACCACTGACCTGCCAGGGCAGTCCCTCAGATGTTTTTTATAAAAATGCCCTGATCTAATTGATCAGGTGTGCTTGATTGATTGATGTGCTTAGGTGTGTGTGTGTGTTTTGGTGGTAGAAGAATGTCAGTGGAAAGGGAGACGAAGGACAAGCAGGTGCATTCAAACAACCCTCATCATCTAAAATAGCTTTGTTCCCCATCGGAAGATGAGAACTTGTACATAAGTGCAGAGCCTTTAAGATCTTGCAAGACACGATGACATGACTGTTAAAAAGTAATTGTGTAATAGACAAGTTACATAAATCTCCAGATGAGCACTTGGATTTCTCTTTTTATTTAATTTCTTCTGTAAAATACAGTACAAAGCCCAAGAAAGCCCCAAATTTTCCAGTGAGTTTCATTAACAGCTGATTTTTTTTTTCCCACCAAAGTCATCTCAGGCCTGAGATGTCAAGTCTTTAACCATTAGCTTCACAAGACCCATAAGACTTCCTTTGTATTTGTAAACTACATTCTTCCTCCATATTAAAGAAACACAATTCTTTTTTTTTTTTTTATGCAAATGGCTGCCATATTTCTGCTAAAGTGACAGGGACACAAATAAGGTAAAGTGACACAGCGGGTGGGAAAGGGGTAGATGATGCAAGATAGCAACCTAATATGAAAAGATAGGTGTAGCCCCTCCCCCTCCCCAAGTTAAGTTAGCTTCGGACCAGTGTATAGCAGGAAAGCAGATTTTGCCCTTCAGGAGGGAGGTTTTAAAAGAAAAACACTCTGGGTGAAGGGCAGAGTTAGGGTCAGGTTAGGAGGAGGGGAGACCTTTAGGGGCTGGGGTGATCTGGGCTCAGTGTGTGGCAGGCATGAGAAGGTCAAGTGGAAACGCAGGGCTAGAGGTACCAGGCACAGGTTTGAGTGTTCCTTCCAGCCCACCCCACGCTGTCCCCTGCCCTGACGTCCTGCAGGGGGCCGGAGAACTTTCCCCAAGACCCACTGTGTTCCAGGCACTGGCCTAGGGTGTTTGTTTGGCAAAGTTGATAATTCTTGGAAAGCCCTCCTCTTGAAATCTGGCCATTTTCTCCTTTAATCACCAGTTTTCTTCTTTAATCATCACCTTGGAGAGGTTACTAACATGTTTTAAGAAATGTAAAGTCCCAGAGAGGATACATGTATGTGTATGGCCAGTCCCTTCGCTGTTCAACTGAAACTATCACAACACTGTTAATCAGCTATACTCCAACACAAAATAAAAAGGTGTTTTTTGTTTTTTAAAGAAATGTCCCAGGTCAACATCTTCATCCCCACCCAGCTTACCCTCAAGTACCCATAGCATTGCAATCTGATGTGAGTTCAAGAGGTAGAAGCTGATTTCATCACAGACATAAGCCAAGTGAAGCAGAGGGCACATTCCATGGAAAGTATGCTCTGTGAGGCTGCGTGTAGTTGTGTTGTATTTGGCCCAAGGTTTCCTTTACTGATGTGCGTAACTGAGAGGTCCCCTGCTTGGGGATGAATCACATCCTGCTTTGGTAACATGGTAGTGAAGGAGTCTTTTGGGCCTAGAAAAGAGAACAACAGTCTCAAAGGCCCCTTGCTGAATCATCTAACTTCAGAGAAAACAAAACAGAATTTTAGTTCCACCCTGATGCTGCAGGCCGGTTGCATCTATCTGGGACTTATCAACCCCTGTCCAGAAACCTTCCACCCCCTACACCTGCCCAGAAGACCTATCACCCCCTGTCCAGGAACTTTGCACCCCCTACATCTGCCCAGAAGACTTACCACCCCCTGCCCAACTACAAATGTCATCTCAACAAAAGAATACTCAAAATATCCCACCTGATTAATGTTTCCCTTATCGCTTCCACAAACCTCCCTATAAGTATGAAGCCTCCCTGATCCCTCTCAGCGTTCAGCCTGGTCGTTAGGCCGACTGTCGCCCCTCCTGAATAAAAGTAACCTACTTCTGTTGAAGTTGTCTTTCCTTTTCTGCCTCACCTGAACTATACCCTACAGGTAGGATGTTTTCAAAAGCACATGGCCCATGAGAACTTGGTTTGGCCAGAAGTACATTTACTCTTTATCAGCATATGCTTTTTTCATTTTGATCTTCAAAGAGGCTGTCTTAGAGCCTGTGGATTAGTGTCTGAGATATGAGGGAGAATGGGCATGTCGAGGTCTCTGTGAAGTGTCGGTTGGAATTCTGGAAGGCCAATGGAAGTGGGTAGAAGAGAGAAGCATTGACCAAAGTCAGAATGAGCTGGAGTGGAGGGAAAAGGGCACCAAGAGGTGAATGAGGGGAAACTGAAAGGAGCCTTCCTTAAACCAGAGAGGTTTCAGAATGGAGGTGCAATAGGCAACATTTAACTACATCTTTAGGCTTGAAAGTTCTAACTATGATCCGACTCAAGACTCTGGGGTTTTTTGGTTTTGTTTTTTGTTTGTTTTGTTTAGTTTGGCCCCAAATGCCTGAAATTTTAATAATAAAAAACTCATGTTATGAATTTAATTTTTTCTAAAGTTAGTTCCTTCTCTATTGACCTACAGAAAATGAAAATCCTAAAATATATATGACAGGGTATCACTAGCCTAATTTTTTGTACTTCTTTCTTATTCTGCTCAGTTCCATCAGAAGCATCTACCCTAAGCACTTACCTAGATTAGTTAGAATCTGGGTTTTACCGTCAACAGATAAAAGAACATTGTCAAGACTCTGTTTTGAATCAGTGCATGTACTTCCCAAATTGCTGTTGAAATGACTTTTTCAGGACAAGAGAATGAGGCATTTGCATTCCCAAAATGTCAAGGAATTTATGCAGATACAGCAGAACAGGGCCCTGACTGAGCAAGCCTTGACAAACTGACTTTCAGAGCCCTTCTAGGTAGTAGAAGTGACTCTCCTCTCTGCAGAAGGTCCCTCATGCATCCAACTGCAAGTGTCTAAAGTGGAAGAAGAGAAGGAGCTTCTGGTTTCAGGACTGGAAACATGGCCACAGTGTGCCTGTTGACCACATCTTTGGTGTGCAAAGCAAGCTGAGGAACCGAAAGTGCAGGCTTTGACTCACAGGGACTCACTCAACCGGAGAGTAAAATATATTGTAAAATCGTAAGAGCAATGTGATATGTCAAGGAAAAACAGCTAAACAGAATATAATATCCCCAAATCAACTGAAGGGTATATTAAAAATTAGAGAGGCAGTTTGGTGTAGTACTTACAGCATTTAGACTCTGGAGCTAGCCTGATTGAGTCTGATTGCTGGCTTGCCACTTAACTGTGTGATCACCAGACCCTCTGTGATCATGCTCTTCTCAGTAAAAAGAAGACAATAATAGCAACTCCTGGGGTGAGGATGAAAGGGGCTAATATATGAAAAGTACTTAGCATAGTTTCTGGAATACAGTTATTATTCAATAATGGTTTGTTATCATTTTGCATAGGAAAAGTCTTATTTTTAAATGAGAAAACATTATGATTTATTTGATAAAAAGTGTTATGACAATTGGCTAGATACACGAGAAGAAAAATTCAATCCTTTCTTTATATTCTACTCTAAAATAAAGTCCAGCTGAATTAAGAACTGTAACTTCTAGAGGAAAATACAGATGACTATTTAAATATTCTTGTGGTAGAGAGAGTCTTTCAAAAAAGGAGGAAGGTGGAAGGGAAAGGAGAATGAATTGATTTGAGTGTATTAAAATAGAAAACCTCTGTGCTTCGAAGCAAAGCAAAACAAAACCAATTTGCTCTAAGCAGAATTAGAAGATAAATGTGTGTGTGCTCAGTTATGTCCAACTCTTTGTGGCCCCATAGACTGTAGCCCGCCAGGCTCCTCTCTCTGTGAAATTTTCCAGGCAAGAATACTGGGGCACGTTGCCATTTTCTCCTCCAGGGGAGTCTTCCTGACCAACGGACTTAACCCGCGACTCTGGCATCTCCTGCATTGGCAGGTGGATTCTTTATCACTAGCACCACCTGGGAAGTCCAGAAGATAAATGAAAAGCTAGGAAAATAACATTCGCAACAGCTAAGGCAGACCATCTAAGGGTAGTATATTCCCTGCATAAAGAGTGTATGATTCTCTCTATACTGTTGCTATTGTTGTTCAATCACTAAGTTTTGTCTAATTCTTTGCGACCCGGTGAACTGCAGCATGCCAGGCTTCCCTGTCCTTCACGATCCAGTTAAAAAAACAACTTACATAAATCAATCAATAAAAGTTTAATACCTCTACCAGAAAAATAGGCATAAGACATTACGAGTAGATTAAGTCATAAAGTAAAAGCATAACTTGACAAAAAACCTAAAAAGATGATGAATTTAAAAAATAATCAAAGACTATAATTTAAAATGAAACAGCATTTTCCACTTCTCAAGTTGGCAATGACTTTTAAATGACCATATCCCATATTGGTGAGTCTGCAGGAAACAAGCTGTCTCTCATCTTGTTGTCAGAAGTGTAAATTGACTCGACCTCTCTGTAGGGCAGATTTTTAATACCTATCTAATGTATATAACCTTTGACCTAGCTTTTATACTTCTGGAAATGTAATTTTAAAAGATTCTGAGATGGGAAAAGAAACCTAACTAAAAAAATATTTTTGCAGCAATTTTAAACAGCAAACAATTGGACCACCTTAAAATCTTGTTCCCCACTATTGGTTAAATAAATGTTAGTACATCTTTGGTGACCTTTGAATGAACCTCATAGTTATCAAGCGAGCTTAACTGACTAAGGCCCCCAGCTGCTGCTCTGAAATACCATTGCTTGCTTATGGAGAAATACAACAGCCTTTGAATGTATTACAAAATAGGTATTCAAATAATGTGGCAAGCACCCTATTATCATACACAAGAATAAACTCAAAATGGCTTAAAGACTTAAATGTAAGACATGACACCATAAAACTCCTAAAAGAGTACATAGGGAAAACATTGTTTAACATAAATTGTATTAATGTTTTTCTTAGGCTACTCTCCCAAGGCGATAGAAATAGAAATGAAAATAAACTAATGGACCTAATCAAACTTATAAGCTTTTGCACAGCAAAGGAAACCATGAACAAAATGAAGAGACAACCTACAGCTTGGAAGAAAATATTTGCAAATGATGCAACCAACAAGGGCTTAATTTCCAAAATATACAAACAACTCATACAACTGGACAACAAAAACCCAAAAAATCCATCAAAAAATGAGAGGACCTAAAGACATTTCTCCAAAGAAGAAAGACAGATGGCTAACAGGCATGTGAAAAGATACTCAACTTTGAATAACTGTTAGAGAAATGCAAATCAAAACTACAGTGAGGAAGCAACTCATACCAGAATAGCCATTATTTAAAAGTCTAAAAAAAAAAAAAAAAAAAAAAATGCTAGAGAAGCTGTGGGGAAAGGGGAACCCTCCTACATTGTTGGTAGAAATATTAGTTGGGGTAGCCACTGTGAAAAAACAGTATAGAGATTTCAGAAAACTAAAAATAAAATTACCATATGATCCAGCAATCCCACTCCTGGGCTTATATCCAGGTGAAACTATAATTCAAAAAGATACATATACCCCTGTATTCATAACGGCACTATTCACAATAGCCAAGACATGGAAACAATGTCAATGTCCATCCACAGATGAATGAAGAAGATGTGGTACATATATACAATGGAATACTACTCAGCCATAGAAAAGAACAAAATGATATCATTTGCAGCAACGTGGATGCAACTAGAGAATATCATACAAAGAGAAGTAAGTCAGAAAGAGAAACACAAATGCCACATGATATCACTTATATTGTGAAATCTAAAATATGACACAAATGAACCTATCTATGAAACAGAAGTAAAATCAGAGACATAGAGAACAGACCGATGATTGCCAAGGAAAATGGGGTGGGAGAGTGTTGGATTGGAAGTTTGGTTAGCAGATGTAAATTGGTATATATAGAATGGATAAACAACAAAGTCTTCCTGTATTGCACAGGGAACCATATTTAGTATTCTGTGATTAACTATAATGGAGAAGAATATGAAAAAGAATGTGTGTGTATATATGGGTATATATACACACATATGTATAACTGAGTCATTTTGCAGTCATAGTAACAGAACATTGTAATTCAATTATACTTCAGTAAAAAATACACAAATAATGTGGCAGGAAGATAATACATAATGACAGAAAGATGTTCCAGTTGTATAAAATGATATGTATGTGTTTACTTATAAATTGCTTAACAGATAATCTGCACAGAGAGATCTGGTTATGAGGGAAGGTATATATAAACATATGCATAGATACAAAATATTGATGTAATTTCAGAGGTGAAATTGCAAGTTATTTTTATTTTCCGTTTTTCACCTGTTCAAATTTAATTTTTCCCCTAAGAGACATGGGATACTTTACAAAGAGAAAAAAATAGGTAAGATTATTTTAAAATGTAACTGTGTTTCTTTGAATTATTTGAGTTGGCTTTTATTTTATATTTTTCTCCATGATCTAATACTTATTTATTTGCTGGCAACTTAATATTCAACGTGGAAAGTGAGATATTTCAAATAAACAACTAATTTCTGGATCAGAATTAGTTTTCAATGCCTGTAAGTACAAAACTTGGTCCTCAAAAAGAGTTATTCTTGAAGACTTTACTAAGCTGGTAGGTAGGTAAATGGTGGTATGGATGATTATTTTCTTTAAAAATCTGTTGAATGTTGTTGTAAAGTTGTCTTGACAAACATGGCATGCACCATGCAGACAAGAAGACATCCACTGGACCCCTGGATTTTCCTGCCTGGCCCAGTAGATTTGAGCCAAAACTTAGATAGCCATCCCTTCCTGGACCATGCTCTGGACTTTGGCTTCCTCTTGATACCTGGAATCAAGTCTTTTCCTACTAGTGACCTCAAGTGAAAAAGTGAAAGTCACTCAGTCGTGTCCAACTCTTTGTGACCCCATGGACTGTATAATCCATGGAATTCTCTAGGCCAGAATACTGGAGTGGGTAACCTTTCCCTTCTCCAGGGGATCTTCCCAACCCAGGGATCAAACCCAGATCTCCTGCATTGCAGGTGGATTCTTTACCAACTGAGCCACAAGAGAAAGCCTCAAGAGGATTTTGCATTCGATCAGGATTCATGCACAGTTGCCCCTCTCCCAGAGTGGGTGTCCACCCAACTCAGACTGCAATGGCTCCTACCTTCCCCTTCTTGGTGGCCTCTTTACGATCGCTGTGTAACAAGTAGCCATGCCCATGGCAACCTAACACAACACCTATTTATCATTACACAGTCCTGAGTCTTTGCTTAGGATTGCACAAAGCTGAAGTTGAAGTGCTGCCCAAGCTGGGCTTTTATCCGGAAGCTCTAGGGATGAGTGACTTCCAAGTTCATTCAGGCTTTTGGCTAGATTCAGTTCCTTGGAATTGAGATCCCTATTTCCTTGCTGGTTCTGAGCTGGGGCTATTTTTAGCTCCTGAAAGCCACCCATATTTCTTGCCACATGGCCCCCTCCATCTTCAAGCTAACAGTGGTATATCAAATTCTTTTTGGGCTTCAGATCTCTAACTTTTTCTTCAGTGATCATAAGGAAGATGCTCTGCTTTTAAAGGTCGCATGCGATTGAGACAGGCCTGCTGGACCATCTTCCTTGGCCATCTACTGTAACAGTCATGGAGTGATACCCATCATAATCACAGGTTTGTCTACACCCAAAGGGAAGGGGCCAACACAAAGATAAAGGTCTTCAGGGGTCATTCTTAGAATCCTGCTGCCTCAGGAGCTTCAAGGATAAGCCCTGGGCAGCTTTAAAAGTGACTATCTTCCCGACTCAGAGAGAAGGCCTGCCTTGGGTGCCTGTCCTGAGGACTGCAGCAAGCAAGAAGGTCAGTTCTGTGTCAGAACGGGGCTTCTCCGACATTAACTGAGGATGAACAGATAAAGGGACATTGGATTAGGCTGGAGATGGTGAATGGGACATTGAAATAAAAAGGAAAAATAAAATTATTCACTGATTTCAATCACTAAGACCTTCTCTCTTGCATATTCCTGATTTTTAGATGACTAAAAATTCATTTTAAACTCCATTAGCACTCACTGGGTCTTACACAAATGTCTGCAGTTTTCACAGGGACTCGATCCAAACCCTTCTTGCTCCTCACTTTCTTCCAGCCCCGACCACTCTCTTATCAGCTGATCAAACAGGTTCACATTTTGGCATCAAATATAATCAAAATTCCATTGTGAGATCAGATTCCCATGCAAATCAAAGTACAATAAAGAAAGTAAGAAGAAGACCACAGAATGAATGAAATCTTTCTTAAGCATGCTCTTTACTTTCTTTAAAAAAGTGGATTCCTACTCATCTGACCAGGCTGATTAGTTTTGGGTTTTGAAAAAAATCATTGAACTCTAAAAATCTCATCCATCTTCATGAGACTCAAAAATCTTCTGAGAGCCAGCTATTCTTCAATCACTCTCCCTTAAATATTCTTATTCAATTTCTAATCCACAGGGTTTTCTGACATTCTTCCTTCAAAGTGATTTTGTAGACAGGGATCACAGAAGCCTCTTCTCACTTTATTTTATCCCAAAGTTCTGCCACCCACCTAGAGCTTCTGCAGGAATTTAGTGCTATTTTTATCCTATCTGGTTAGTGCCAAAGAACAATGCTCTGGTCCCATCACTGAAGCGCTAGGAACATCTGCTAAGTTACTTTTGTATTCATGTCCTGTTATTTCCTGTCATTTCTTGCATTTTCACAAGGTTACTCAGTTTGAAATTCCTGACTTGTGTTCAGATATTTGCCCATTCCTTGAACAGGAGAATTTTAGCTTCCCAGTATTCTTTCCTGCAGAATTCCTCAGACATAGGAGTCTGGCTGACTACACTCCATGGGGTCGTAGAGTCAGACATGACTTAGTGGCTGAACAACAACTATACATTTTTAAAAGGAGCATTCTGCTGCTGGGCACCTGGAAACTTTCACAACATGGTTAATCGACTGTTGTTGGGTAGTCCCTAAGTCGTGTCCAACTCTTTTGCGACCCCATGGACTGTCGCCCACCAGTCTCCTCTGCCCGTGGGATTTCCCAGGAATGAATACTGGAATAGGTTGCCATTTCACTCTCCAGGGGATCTTCCCTTCCCAGTGAGCCAACCTAGGTTCCTGCATTGGCAGGTGGATTCTTTACCACTGAGCCCCCTGGAACGCCCAACTATACTCCAGTACAAAATAAAACATTAAAAAAAAAAAAAAAAAAAGAAATAACATACTTCAAACCAAAAAAAAGAGACATTTTAAATATTTAGAAAAGTTCAGGGGGAAAACCTTAATACAGTTTTGAGCCCACAATCCAAATTTAATGGGTGTTAACATTTTGTCATATTTCTTTTCAATCTCTTGCTCTCTTTAAGATATAAATTGTTAGGTATTAGATATAACCAAATTCTTACTCTGTATCCTTATCCCCTTCCTGTTTCTTGGGAAATGAATACTGGCCTTCATGTATTATCCCATTTAATGTTTTATACTTTATTTTAAAAAGTGTGTAATATACACAAATGACATAGTTTTATGTTGAAAACATAAATAGAATCATACTGCATGATGATGAGAGCATTCTGAAAATTTTTATATTTGCAAACATATAAAGCAAGTTGTTAAGAATTTAATGCCCATGTGTAAGCGCCAGATGCAAGCCCAAGAGGTTTCTTCATGACACACCTGAGGTAGGAATTAGGTCATGCTCTTCTGTTGCCCCTTCATGCCCCTTGTTCTAAGCTTACGGTTTTCATTTGGATATGGACATTTTCTCAGTCATTTGCCACCTTCACGTCACAGGCACTGGTTGTGAGTCTTTGACAGAGTCTGAAGAATTTAGAAAGAGCTGGATTCTCTCTTTTCCTCAAGCCTGCTTCCTTCACTTCTGGCTTTCTTTCCATCCTTGAACTATACCAAATTCTTTTCTCTCTCTGGACCACGCAGATGTTAGTAATGCTCTTCTCCAAGAAAGTCACTTCCTCCTCAGCTTCCGGTCCAAACTTAGATGTCACATCGTCTGAGAATTCTTCCTCACCCATCCTAGCCAAGCATCATTCCTGGCTCTCTGCACATATGAGCCTGTTTCAAACTCTTGATAGCACTTACTGAGAAAGAGTGTGTGTTCATTGCCCGTATGCCCCCGTGAGAGTGTTGGGAGTACTGTCTTACTCACTGTGGTATCTCCAGCACCTAAAACAGCACTTGGCTCATGGTGGAAACTCAGCAAGTACTGGCTGACAGGTTGCCAGTGACCCCATCCTCCAGTAAATATAATCTAATCCGTGTCTTGAAATCTGACCAATCAGATCAGCACTACTTCTAGGAGATGAGCAAGGAAGAAATATTAGCTACTTATTGCTGTGTCATGAATTATGTCCAAAAATAAAGGTATAAAAAATATGATCATTGATTGTCTTAGTTTCAGTGGTCAAGAATTCAGAACTCAGCTGACTCAGCTGGATGGTTCTTGTTCTGGGTCTCTCATGAGGTTTCAGTCAGGATGTCAGCTGGAGCTACAGCCATCTACAGGCTGAATGGAGCTGGAAGGTCTGCTTCCAGGAAGGCTCCCTCACATGGCTGTCAGCATGAGACCTCAGCTCTTCCCCAACGACCTTGCCAAAGAGCTGTGTAAGTGTCTTGACAACAGGGCTGCTGGCTGCCCTTGAGCATGTGATACAGAGGGAAAGGCAGAAGCCACAAAGTCATTAGTGACCTAGCCTTGAAAGTAACAAACCATCACTTCTGCCATGTTCTGTGGCCACACATTCCAATCCCAGTACAATATGGGAGAGAACCACACAGGGTGTGAATACCAAGAGGCGAGGATTGTTGGGGGCCATCTTGGCAACTGTCTACCACACCTTTCTTTGCCCTTACATTACGTAGCTTCTTGTTGTTTGTTTGTTTGCTTGTTTTTGTCTATGAAACTCACTTGCTGTTATAGATTAGGTTGAGGCAGAGGATATAAAGACTGGGTACATAACCCCTGACTGTCATGTTGAGGGTGGAGTAAGTCTGTGTGCAAGATGCAGAGAAAATTTCAATTTGATAGGCAGAGCAAAGTATCAGAGGAAAATGACAATAAGTAGCAGTGTCAGTTGTAAAAAAAATGTTGAGAAGACATGGAGGAAGCCCCACGATGTACAGAAGGGTGCCAAAAAGTGGATAGAGCCCAGCAATGGGAATACACAAGCAGATTATATTTAAAGTTAAGGCAGAAATCCAGAAAGTCTATAATGGATTATAGGGCTCCAGCTCCGTACTTAAGGAATCAACACAGGACTCCAATACCAGAAGAGTTTCACTAAGCCCTTTGCTGGTTCTTAGTCATACTCCATTCTGTTCCCCTCAAAAATGGTTCCAAAGGTCCCCTCTCCATTTCCTGAGTCACAGAAGATTCCCTACCTCTTCCTTAACTGAGAAATTTGAAGTCAATGGTCTTTCTTTACAGGTTCTCTTCTTAAAGCAAGAGAAGCATGCAAATCTCTTTGCTACTCAACATCAATAAAATCTTCCTTTACATTCTTTAACAGCTAGAAACTGTCCAACATCTTTACTCTGTACAGTAGTCCAAATCCTCATGTCTCTTTCTTTATTGTCTCTTTCTTTATGTCTTGTTGACTCTGAAATCTGGTTCATTTCCTGCTATTTTGTTACACTTCTCAGTGAGGTCACCTATGTAGTGAAATAGGGTCAAGATACCCCTATTTTACAACAACAGCTTTTTGCAACCCTGGTAATCTAGGGCCTCTCTGTTACAGCCAATGAGGACACCATGGACCACTCTCTTTATTGAGCTCTCTCAGCCCTTGACTTTCTTGACATTTCTCCATCCTGGCTCTCCTCCTTCCTCTAACTGCTCCTTCTGAAAGCCCCTAATGCTTTTGTATCACTGCTCTTTTCTCCCACTGGCTCCATGTGAGTGATCCACTCTCATGATTTAAGCTGTGACTTATATGCCTTCAGTGGCCTATGATAGCTGCCTAGATCTCCTAGGTCAGCCCTTTCCTGGGATATTCAGATTCCAATAGTCAAGAGTCTATCTGACTCCTCCACTTGGATACCCCCAGATGCAGCACCCTCAGCTGTCTCCCACATGATACATCACCATCCTCCCTAAGTCTGCTTCTTGTACACTTTGCTGTCATTGGTTGGCAGCATTATCTACTCCAGCCTGTACTAGAAAGCAAGGTTTCCTTCGTGATAACTTTCTTATCCTCATCCTTCCATTCAGACCTTCCATTCATCAGACCTGCTGTTTTTATTTTTTGTTATTTAATGGTCTCTTTATTTCCATCTCCTTTAGCCTACCCTAGTTCAGGCTATCATTATTTCTCCCTTGATACTTCAATAGCCTCCTATCTGGTCTCCCCTCTTCTCTTTGCATCTCCTTAAAACTTTCTTTCATGGAGTTGCAGGAGTGCTCCATCTATGAGCACAAATGTGACTTTATTTGGAACTGAAACTCTTTGATCATTTCCCCACTGTCTTCAATCTAAAGTGAAACTTGTATCTTGTTGCATGCAAGATGCTCCAGGAGTTAGAGCCGGCTTCCTGCCTCTCTAATTTCATCTTCATGCATTTCCAGTAATGCTGAATAGCATGTGAGTGCATGAATACACCACACTATTCTTTCTCCTTGCTTTTGGAAATGCTAAACCCTCTTCATGGAATACACATTTCCATTTTGCCTAACTAACCCTTGCTCCTTTTCTCAAGTTCATCTCAGGCTAACCTCTTGCAAGTTGACTTACCTGACCACCTCCATCTGCCCTGACAGTCCGTTCACCCTCACCCAGAGCACCCTGATAACCTTCCATGTGTCCCTGACATTGCACTCACCCCCATCTCTCCAGAGACCTCTCAGTTCCTTAAAGTCAGAGACCAAGCCTTTTGTCACTGTATCCTCAACACTTTGCTCAGTACTGGTATATCGGAGGCCTCATCAACATTTTTGTTGATTAATGAAATGAACTGCCTGAGAGGATTTTCCCACTTTCCAATGTAGTGTCAGAATGTAGAATATACTCTGTGATGCTTTGTGGGAATTGACGAAAAAACGAATGTTCTCAATGACTCAATGCCAGATCAGCACCCAGGATCACATGGAATATGAGCTTGCAGGTGCTGTAACATCAGAGAAAAGGAGCATTTTGCCTCAGGAGTTAGCATCCCCAGACAGTGACATGCACGTGGATGCCGCCAGGGCCAAGGTACAAGGAAACTAGGAGGGCTAAGGAGAACCCACAGTAACCTAGAAGTGAAAACACACCTAGATAAAAGTCTCACATCACAGTCTTTCTTGCAGAAAGTTCTGGTCACGTGACTAGACTCTGGTCAGCACCCACTACAATGGATATTGTGTGTTAAATGCACGTGAAGTGTCCTTAAATGGAGCATGGGTTCTTCCCTTCTTTCTGCAGGCGGGAATGCGGACACCCTGATTGGGACCGGGCTGCCATCTTGGATTCATGTCTGACGACCTCACTACTTCTTGAACTTGAAGGCATAACATTTTCACTTATTCAAGATTTTTCTCATTCAAGATTTGTGGAAGAGGAGGCATCTATATAGGCAGAGTGAATGTAGGAACAGAGGACAGTTCCAGGTGAAAACCACAAAAGTACACGCTCTGTCATTTTGAAGAAAAACAATGCTCACCAATGTTCTCATGGCTTCTGAGGGGTTATACTGTCTTCAGGCTTCTCCCAGGGATGTGTGTGTATTCCCTTAGTCTGGTGTAGAGCTACAGTCAAAACTGACTAGTGAAGGGGATAGGATGGTGATTATGAGGTTGACGGATCAGTTTTGGGGGGAGGGGCTTCTTGGAATAGTCAAGGAGACAGGATGACTCTGAAGACGCACCTCCTGAATCCACTTTAGCATTTGAAGGTGGATTTGAATTAACAAACACCCCGTGAAAAGTTGCCAACGCGTTAGTCATCCATACCTCAGTGATAATTGCTTTCATCAAACCAATGGTTAGCAGAAATCAACGTCAAAGGAATAGAGGTTGCAGTGGCGAAGAGAAAACGATGGTGGTTCTTTTGGGAGAAGACAGGCTCGATGGGACTTGGTGCTTCAGAGTCTGCAGAGCTGGGAGGAGAGGAATGGGAGGAAACTTGGTCTACTTCCCAGTGTGGCTCAGGGTTTCATCAGGGCCACTGTGCACTGAACATCACCTCCATGCCGCCCTGGCACTTCTTTGGCGCCTGGGAATGCCAGAGCTGCCATGTCGGAACCTGTCCGGAGGCTGTACATCATGGCCTATTCTGGGTTGGCCTGGGCCCACAATGGCAGCCTCCACTTAGTGAGTGCTATTGATAAGCAAGCTGAAGATGGGTGGATTTAGGTAATTCACACTGGTCACAAATAACCAAGATGCCATTGGGTTGGAGCCCAAAATACAGATGTCCATCCAGCTTCCCCTCACTCTTTCCAGTCGTTAGAGGAAACCTGAGAAACAGCAGAGGCTGAGAAGTGCCTGTATCCTGCTGCAGAAGGACACGGAGACAGCCAGGCCCCTCCTCCCACTTGACCTCTGCCCCCTGGTCCCCTCACTTCTTCCCCCTTCACCTTCTCTGTCATTCTTGGGAATTTTCAGTGCTTTCCAAAGCTGGCTACTTTGGGAATATTTTAAAATAAGAATTCAGACCCCATGCCCAACAGACTCTATTCTGATGGCTTTGGTGACTGTGGTGTGCAGACCAGGCTGAAGCTAAGAAGGGATTGCAGGTGGGAGAAGCCTCAGATATCTTCTCAGATGCAAAGCCTCTAGGGTGTGCAAATCTTTGATGACCCCCAAAACACCACCCCTGTGGAAGGCCAATGGGATGGATTGAGAGAAATGCTATCTCACTTGGAGGCTGACTATGGAAATTTAATTATTTCAACAGTCCTGGAGAACAAATATTCCTTAAAATGCATCCTGTATATTTTTTTAAAGTCTATTCCGTTAGGATAGTAGGGAAGTCACTGTGATGACTTAGGAAAACCCAGAACAGTAGGTGAAGTTTGTCTTGGTGAGTCTCCTTCTTTGCCTTCCTTTGAACAGGTGGCCAGGACTCTAATTCGGTCCCACAGACACTCTGAAGGTGGATTCCTGCACCTTTTCCCAACTGTGTGCTTTATAGGTAATGCATCTTCCACCTTCTTCACCGCTAGACTCACCTTAAATTCAAATATCCTCATGTTTACTTAGGTCAAGAGAGCAGTCACTCTCAAAGCAAGCTAATAAGTGAATGATAACCTTTGAGGAACTGCAGACTTCATATTTCCCTGGGGGGTACCACATTTCCTGACCTTTCTTTCACCTTCTCTGTTTTCTTATAGGGTTGGTCATATGATCTTAGGAAGAGATCATACGCTAAGGAATTCAGTAATTCCCTTGAGGAGAATCAAGAATTGAAACAACTACAACACAAGAAGCTTGGTACTTTTGAAGTCTAGCTATTGGTGATGGAAGATGAAAGCGGAGACTGGACAACAAGCCAATTTTGCAGTGTCACTATGAATCTGTTCAGTCAGTTCAGTCACTCAGTTGTGTCCGACTCATTGTGACCCCATGGACTGCAGCACCCCAGGCTTGCCTGTCCATCACCAACTCCCAGAGCTTGCTCAAACTCATGTCCATCGAGTTGGTGATGCCTTCCAACCATCTCATCCTCTGTCATCCCCTTCTCCCACCTTCAATCTTTACCAGCATCAGGGGCTTTTTCAAAGAGTCAGTTCTTCGCATCAGGTGGCCAAAGTATTGCAGTTTCATCTTCAGCATCAGTCCTTCCAATGAATATTCAGGACTGATTTCCTTGAGGATGGACTAGCTGGATCTCCTTGCAGTTCAAGGGACTCTCAAGAGTCTTCTCCAACTCCACAGCTCAAAAGCATCAGTTCTTTGGTGCTCAGCTTTCTTATAGTCCAACTCTCCCATCCATACATGATTACTGGAAAAACCATAGCTTTGACTAGATGGACCTTTGTTGGCAAAGTAATGTCTCTGCTTTTTAATATGCTGTTCAAGTTGGTCATAGCTTTTCTTCCAAGGAGCAAGTGTCTTTTTATTTCATGGCTGCAGTCACCATCTGCAGTGATTGTGAAGCCCCCCAAAATAAAGTCTGTCACTGTTTCCATTGTTTCCCCATCTATTTGCCATGAAGTGATGGGACCAGATGCCAAGATCTTAGTTTTCTGAATGTTGAGTTTTAAGCCAGCTTTTTCACTCTCCTCTTTCACTTTCATCTTCACTTTCCCCCATAAGGGTGGTGTCATCTGCATATCCGAGTCTAGTGGTATTTCTCCTTGCAATCTTGATTCCAGCTTGTGCTTCATCCAGCCTGGAATTTCACATGATGTACTCTGCATTTAAGTTAAATAAGCAGGATGACAGTATACAGCCTTGACGTATTCCTTTCCCAATTTGGAACAAGGCTGTTGTTCCATGTCAGGTTCTAACTGTTGCTCCTTCACCTGCATACAGATTTCTCAGGAGGCAGGTAGATGGTCTGGTATTCCCATCTCTTTCAGAATTTTCCACAGTTTGCTGTGATCCACACAGTCAAAGGCTTTAGTGTAAGCAATAAAGCAGAGTAGATGCTCTCCTGGAACTCTCTTGCTTTTTCTATGATCCAACTAATGTTGGCAATTTGATCTCTCATTCCTCTTTCTTTTCTAAATCCAGCTTGAACATCTGGAAGTTCATGGTTCACATACCGTTGAAGCCTTGCTTGGGGAATTTTGAGCATTACTTTGCTAGTGTGTAAGATGAGTGAAATCGTGCAGTAGTTTGAACATTCTTTGGCATTGCCTTTCTTTGGGATTGGAATGAAAACTGACCTTTTCCAGTCCTATGGCCACTGCTGAGTTTTCCAAATTTGCTAGCATATTGAGTGCAGCACTTTCACAGCATCATCTTTTAGGATTTGAAATAGCTCAGATGGAATTCCATCACCTCCACCAGCTTTATCAGTAATGATGCTTCCTAAGGCCCACTTGAGTTCATATTCCAGGATGTCTGGCTCTAGGTGAGTGATCACACCATTATGGTTATCTGGGTCATGAAGATCTTTTTGGTCTAGTTCTTCTGTGTATTTTTGACACCTCTTCTTAATATCTTCTGCTTAATATCTTCCATACCATTTCTGTCCTTTATTGTGTCCATCTTTGCATGAAATGTTCCCTTGGTAACTCTAATTTTCTTGAAGAGATCTCTAGTCTTTCCCATTCTATTGTTTGCCTCTATTTCTTTGCACTGATCCAGTGGCTTTCTTATCTCTCCTTGCTATTCTTTGGAATGCTACATTTAAATGGGTATATTTTTCCTTTCCTCCTTTGCCTTTAGCTTCTCTTTTTTTCTCAGCTATTTGTAAGGCCTCCGCAGGCAACCATTTTGCCTTTTTGCATTTCTTTTTCTTGGGGATGGTCTTGATCACTGCCTCCTATACAATATCATGAACCTCTGTCCATAGTTCTTCAGGCACTCTATCATATCTAATCCCTTGAATCTATTTGTCACTTCCACTGTATAATCGTTAAGGATTTGATTTAGGTCACACCTGAATGGTCTAGTGGTTTCCCCTACTTTCTTCAATTTCAGCCTGAATTTGGGAATAAGGAGTTCATGATCTGAGCCATAGTCAGCTCCCGGTCTTGATTTTGCTGACTGTATAGAGCTTCTCCATCTTTGGCTGCATATAATATAATCAATCTGGTTTCAGTATTGACCATCTGGTGATATCCATATGTAGAATCTTCTCTTGTGTTGCTGGAAGAGGGTGTTTGCTATGAACAGTGTGTTCTCTTGGCAAAACTCTGAATCTATTACCTTGAATTAATTTTTAATAAAATAATTAAATATTGTGCTTTGTTCAAGCAATGTGGTAGTTGTCTGTTAATACACTTGCATTCAAGGGTGGTGGAAAGATGAACAGAGTGCATCCCTGATTTTTCCCATTCAGAGAGGGAGCTGTGAGATGGGTCATTCAAAGTCCAACTCTACTTAATGTAAGTATGCACACTGTGATTTGGGGAAGGAAATGGCAACCCATTCCAGTATTCTTGCTGGAAAATTCTGTGGACAGGGGAGCCTGGTGGGCTACAATCCATGGGATTGCATAGAGTCAGACACGACTGAGCACACACCCTGTTTTAGGGTTATCAGGAGCTTTTCTTTATGATCACAGAATGTCAGACACAGAAGGGACTTTTCAGAGTGTATCTTTCCTCGGCTGATAGCAAAATTAGTTTGCCATCTCTGAGCACCCCTGCCAGCTCACAAGAGAAAAAGGTAGCTCTGATGATTACTATGCATTAAGGGCTGGGGAGAGAGATGAACCATTTTCAGAACAAATGGAAAAGAGCTGATATTGAATGCCCTCCAGAGTTTCCTTCCTGTGCCCTTGAATAATCAGCAAAATTGAATCAGTTTCTGGTGGCCAAGGATCCTACTGATATTCACAACAAGAGATGTTCAGTACTTCATTTATGGAGAACGTCTTCAGAGCCCAGGGGACCAGCTGTTTCCCACCATCATTCTTTGTTCAATATACACCAGCCTCGATGGTGAGAAAGGCCAAATAAAAGTCCCCAGAATCCTCATTCAGCTAACAGAGAAATTGCAGGAGTCAGAACAAGTTCATACACATTGCTGGGTAAGACTGCTTTGCGAATATTAGGCAACAGTAAGATGCTCTTTCAATTTTTGCCTACTGAGCTCTCCAATTTCTTTATGTCCAAAACCTTTCTCCACTTGGCTATTGTGACCTGGGACATCATAATAGCTGAGAGTCCTCTGGCAACTCACTTCCTCCCCGACTCACCTTTTTTTTTTTCCCCCAATTATTTTTATTAGTTGGAAGCTAATTACTTTACAATATTGTAGTGGTTTTCGCCACACATTGACATCTGACTCACCTTTAACTGCGTGCAGGTACTCACTGTGATACTCACTCTCTGAAAGCCTGGCCCCACCATGCAAGTTTTTATTTTTAACCCAAACATTCCCCTAAATCATGAGGTACTAGATTTTTTCCCCCCTCCATGGTCCACATTTTTATTGGGAAACTGTGATTATAATAAAGTTATTGTTTAGGAGCATAATGAAAATGGGCCCAAGGCACAAAACCTATAGAGTTTAAGTTCACCTGCCTGATCATAAGATGGTGGCTCAGTCTGTTCTTGGACCTTCTTGATGTTGGCCAGACGGAGATGTGGGTTTTGAAAGACAATGTTTTGACTTGGCTTTGGGTCAGGCTCCAGACTGCAGAGGGTGTTTCTGGAGGCCTGACAGCCATTATAGAGTCCTGGGTTGCTGGTGTTGGGAAAACAAACTAGGGCAAAAGAGACTTCTCTCATGCATTGCTTTTGTATCAAATGAACTTGTAATGAGAACTTTTCCCTTTATTCCATGCTTTGTCCTTCTCAAAACGTGTTTACATACAGCACCCCTCATCTGCTACTGCCATGAGTCGGCACAAAGAGGATGAAAGCATGAAGAGATTTAGTGTGTGTTATTAAGTGATGGGAGCTTCACAGACGGCACAGTGGTAAAGAACCCACCTACCGATTCAGGAGAGGCGAGAGAGGCGAGTTTGATTCCTGGCTTGGAAAGATTCCTGGAGAAGGAAATGCAACCTCCTTCAGTATTCTTGCCTGGAAAATTCCATGAACAGAGGAGCCTGATGAGCTAGTAGAGTCTATGGGGTCGCAGAGTTGAACATGACTGAATGACTGAGCACCTTCCATGATGACCCCACCACCTCCCAGTCCTCACACACTCTTTACCATCACCTGCCAGGAGGCCTGAATCTCCTCCAGATTGGGCTGAATCTCCTATTAAGAGCCACCATCAGGAAGCTAGGACATCCCCAGACCATGCCCCCTTTATCCTGCATGTTCTAGGCTCCATCCACATGCAACCCTGTATATTGTCTATCATGTCTATCCACCTCCCATTCCATCCTTAAAGCAGAACCTTTCCAGGAGGCCCTCTCATCATGAGTCATCTGCAAAATTTCCTTTTTTCACCAAATATACCTTCACTTTCTCCCCCTTTCTGAATCCTGGATCCACCCCGAGGGCATGGATTTTGCTGCAACTCTTCTCAGTGGTGGCAGTTCTATCTCCTTCAGCTGTTGTACTTATCCAAAAACTCCCAATTTGCCTAAATGCAAATTTCTGCATTTTGAAAGCCTGCAGCAGAGAGCTGGATGTGGCTAGAGAAAAACACCTATCTATGTGGACGACTTCATTTTAAGTTCTGAAACACTAATGTAAGACCCAACAGGCCCCCAGCCCTTCCCTTGTCGATCCACTTACCCATGCTCCTAGATTATTAACTCCCACCAGCCCACTTGGGGCTGGTGTCCTTGGCCCTTATTTCACCAAAAGTTAGGACCTCTCAGGAATCTCTCATCAGTCAGTGGCCAGCTGGCCTCTTTCTGTGTATCTCTTGCTTGTGTTTGTACATAGCTCCTGGACATAGCTGAAACTCTTAACTAGACTATAGTCACTATCTTGAACGTCACATGTTCCGAACCAAACTCATACATCAAACTATGACAAAACTAAGAACAGAAACAACCAAAAGAACCTGTTCTTCTTGAACATTCTTCTTTCAATAAATGATAACTTCTTTTATTTAAGGCTAAAACCCTCAAAATCATCCTTTTCATTCTCAATATTCAACCCATTAGCAAATTCCATCAGATCTACCTTCAGAACATATCCAGAATCTACTTACTTCTTCCCTCTGGATCCAAGCCACTACCATGGATTACTGCATTAAACTTCCAAAAGTTCTTCCTGTTTCTACTGTTGCCTCTGTGCTATTTTTCCCACGTAGCAACCAGAGTTAACCTTTTCACAAGTGCATCACATCTTCTCAAGGCCTGTAGTAGCTTTCCACTCAGAGGAGAAGCAAAGTCCTTGCAAAGGTCTCCATGGTCTAGACCTCTGTAACCTCATTGTTAACTCTCCCTCCCACCCAGCTCATTCTGCTCCAGTCCTTCCGGCCCTTTATGCTGCTCCCAAACACTCCAGCTGAGATCTTTCTCCAGTCCTTAATCCTACTGCTACCCCTGCATAGGAAAGAAAGTGAAGTCGCTCAGCATAACTTGTTCTCTAACTTCAAGTCGTTGCTCAGAAGTTACCCCCCTCCTCACATTCTATTCTTCATTGCTTGCTTTTCCTTCCTCACTGTTGAACACATAGTATTTTTTCGTCTGATTTGTATCTTCCAACCATCTCCCTACCTCGTCTACCTCCATTGTTGTTGTTGTTGAGTCACTCAGTTGTATCTGACTCTTTGTGACCCCATGGACTGCAGCACATCAGGCTTCCCTGTCTTTCACTATCTCCCAGAGTTTGCTCAAACTCATGTCCATCAAGTTGGTGATCCCTTCCAACCATCTCATCGTCTGTCGTCCCCTTCTCCTCTTGCCTTCAATCTTTCCCAGCATCAGGGTCTTTTCCAGTAAGTCAGGTGGCCAAAGTACTGGAGTTTCAGCTTCAGCATCATTCCTTCCAATGAATATTCAAGGTTGATTACCTTGGATTGACTGGTTTGATCTCCTTGCAGTCCAAGGGGATCTTGAGAGTCTTCTCCAACACCACAGTTCAAAAGCATCAATTCTTTGGCATTCAGCCTTTTTTGTGGTCCAACTCTCACATCCATACATGACTACTGGAAAAACCATAGCTTTGACTAGATGGACCTTTGTCAGTAAACTGATGTCTCTGCTTTTTAATATGCTGTGAAGGTCTGCCTCCATAAGGGTAAAGTTATTGGTTTTGTTTGTTGGCATGTCCCTAGTGATTTAACAGAGTGGGTGCTTGATAGAATGTGCTGCATAAGTAAATACATTTTATTTTACAAATTTAAAAAGTGTTTATTTATTCCTATTTCTTTGCCTGCGTCCAGCCTTAGTTGCAGCGTGCAGGGTCTCGGGTTGCAGACTCTCTAGTTGCGGCTCACAGGCTCAGTTGCTTCACAGCGTGTGGGATCTTAGTTCCCCAACCAGGGATCAAACCTGTGTTCCCTGCATTACAAGGTGGATTCTTACTGGACCACCAGGGAATTCCCTCATTTTTTACAGATTTTTATGACAGTGCGTGTCACATTTTAATCTCTGTAATAGGTACTCTCAAGGATACCAAGACCTCATAACTTTTTGAAACAAAAATCCTAACTGCTCTGCCCTTGCAGGATAAGTGTTTTGAATATTACACTTTATGCAAAAGTACGTAGGCATCTGGCAGTAAATACATTGCAATCTGATTACTACTTTTTGAAGTCAATGTAAGTAATAAAATCAATAATTTCTAAGAAGCCAGACTTTGCACTTGACATTGCAATAGGGGTGTCAGATTATTCTAACAAAAATGCTAGATGGGAATGACTTACCAGGTAAATGTTATTTATTTTTATTATCAGGTAGATTATCATTTAAATTGTGGAAGGTTTAATGATGACATTCTGCATTACATTCTTTTTCTTACCAAATAAGTAAAAGCATTTTAAAACACCTTCCCCAGACCACAAAGTTTGGTTTTTACTGACTCAAGCATGGCTCTGTTATAGCCATTAAAACAAGATTACTCATAGCACAAAAATTATTTTCAATCTGGTATTTGGTACAGAAGTTAGAGTAATTATCAAGCAGTTTTTACATAGAGCGGCAGGTTCCCTGTGGAAAACATATTTCCACTTATCAAAAAATGATGTTTTCTCGAAGGAGTTGAAAATAATGTCTCCCATACCAACTCTTCTCCTGAAGGGAATTTGAAGCGGGTCCCTTTTTTTCATGTTGACAACCTCCAGATTTGAATTACTCATCAAAAGATTGATCATCATTAGCCAAATGCAAAAGACTCAGAATATAATATCATGAATCCTAACTACTCCTTCTAGAGTTTGAGACTCCTTAAATTCACATTTGTGCCTTGGTAGTTTATGATCGGCATAAACAAGAAACTCATTTTTCTGCAGTTTGAATAAGGCCTTCAGGCCGAAAAATTGTAGCATCAATTTTTGAAAGGCTCTTTGGAGCTAAATTAAATCTTTAAGATTCTTGATTCAAGCTGGATGAAGTTACCAAAGGTGACTTGCCTTTAAAAAGTTCTGCAGTACATAATTTAAAGCTATGCATGTCCTGTGATTTACAAATCTCATTTCTAGAACTTTGCCTTAAGGAAACAGTCTTGTAAATGGAACTTACATGGAAAGTGGGCAAACCTAGGTTCTGACCCCAGCTCCAGCATTAATACCATGTGCATTTATATAGTCCTTTCTGTCTCAGTTTTTTCATCTTTAAATGAAAAAATAACATTATATTTAAATAACATCATATAATATTTTATACATATAACATTATATAATTAAATAACATTATATAGATTTTTCAGGACTGTTGTAAGAATTAGAGTTATGAGAAATATAATCCCTTATGCAGGTCTGTATGTGATATATATTAATAAATAAATGGAATATTATTCAGGCATAAAAAGAATGTGGTGTGGATGAACTGCAGTGTGGATGAACCTTGAAAACACTGTTGAGTCAAAGATGCCAAATACAGTATCACATATTTGTGGTTCCTTTAATACAAATCATCCCTAGTAGGTAAATCCTCAGAGAGAGAAAATAAATGAATGGTGGCCATGGACCGGAAATAGTGAAGAATGGGAAGTGATTGCTAATGGGCATGGGGTTTCCTTTTGGGGTTTTAAAACATTTCTGAAACTAGGTAGTGGTAATGCTTACACAACATTGTGGATGTGCTTCATGACACTGAACTGTGTACTTGAAAATGTTAAAATGACAAATTTTATGGTATTTATATATATTGGGCTTCCCTGTTTAGCCCAGCTGGTAAAGAATCCACCTGCAGTGCTGGAGACCCCAGTTTGATTCCTGGATCAGAAAGATCCCCTAGAGAAGAAACAGGCTGCCCACTCCAGTATTCTTGGGCTTCCCTGGTGGCTCAGACGGTAAAAAATCCATCTGCAATGTGGGAGACCTGAATTCAATCCCTGGGTCGGGAAGATCCCCTGGAGGAGGGCATGGCAACCCAGTCCAGCATCCTTGCCTGGAGAATCCCCATGGACAGAGGAGACTGGCGGGCTGCAGTCCATTACTATTGTAAAAATATGTTACTTAAAAAAATATATTGCAAAATTGTCTTTACAGTAAAATGGTGTTTACAATCATTTATACCTATACACACACATGACAGAATTTATACTTCAAAATATTAGTAGTAGTTATTTCTGAATGTCATATCACAAGTGTTTTTTAAAACCACCTATATTTTCTTAACTTTTTTCAGTAAATATTTATTATTTTTATATGCATTATAATAAGAAATGAAGTTTAAGAACAAAGAATCAAGCAAATGAAAGTGCTGAATAAATGAGAAAAGTAAGAGTAGACCCAGGACTGACTTGCACTCTCAGTTCAGTTCAGTCCTTCAGTCATGTCCAACTCTTTGCGACCTCATGGACTGCAGCCAGGCCTCCCTGTCCATCACCAACTCTCGGAGTTTATTCAAACTCATGTCCATTGAGTTAGCGATGCCATCCAACCATCTCATCCTCTGTCGTCCCCTTCTCCTCCCGCCTTCAATCTTTCCCAGCATCAGGGTCTTTTCAAATGACTCAGTTCTTTGCATCAGGTGGCCAAAGTATTGCAGTTTCAGCTTCAGGATCAGTCCTTCCAATGAACAGTCAGTACTGATTTCCTTTAGGATGGACTGGTTGGAACTCCTTGCTGTCCACAGGACTCTCAAGAGTCTTCTCCAACACCACAGTTCAAAAGCATCAATTCTTCGGCGCTCAGCTTTCTTTATGGTCCAACTCTCACACCCATACGTGACTACTGGAAAAACCATAGCTTTGACTAGACAGACCTTTGTTGTAAAGTAATGTCTCTGCTTTTTCACGTGCACTCTAAGTTTATAAAATAAAAGTGCTCAGCAGTACTTCATAATTGCTCCCTGCCTGGTTACAATTCTGAACTGTGCTTTTCTACTTAGAGCCATTCTGCCTCATGCACCAGAATTTATGAAGAATCAAGTCCCATTCTTAACATCTAATTTGCAAATCAGCATAGTAAGGTATAAGCCTAGAGACTAAGCAGGAATAACTGCACCTAAATCATGACATGACAGGATACTAATAACTCTAACGCTCACCATTACCGTATATATAACTATAAATGCCCCCATTAAAAAAAAATTTCCCTGTCCCTCTCCTCCCCGGTGGAAGTCTCAAATACCAGATGGTGAGATTCAAAGCAAAATATTTGGCTACTCTTTTTTTTTTAATAATTAAAAAAATATTTTAATTTCTTTGGCTGTACTGGGTCTTAGTTGAGGCATGCAGGATCTTGGTTGCAGTATGTGAGATCTAGTTCCCAAACCAGGGATCGAACCTGGGCCCCCTGCATGGGGAGTGCAGTATTTTAGCCACAGGACCACCAGGGAAGTCCCTGGCAACTCTATTTTTAATTGCCTTTATTTTTCTCAACAACACTATGAGGAAGAAATCATTATTTGCATTTTACACACAATAAAATTTGGATTCAAGGTGAGTAACTTTTGAGGTTCAAAATGTTAGTAAATGGTGGACTCAAAATTTGGAGCCCAGACTTGAGCCTGAAGCTCACATTCTGCCCATGGTGACATACTGCCTCCTGTCATCTGATGGACGAGGAAGCAGGTATTCAGAGAGGTAAGCTGCCTGGGCCAGAGTCCCAGCAAATGTCTGATATGACTTGGGCTTGGATCCCAGGTTTTCTAGTTGAGTGAATTTTCAGACAACTCAGGGACCTCTCAGGCTTTTCTCAAGGGTTTTAACCAGTGCTTTAGGAAGGACATTCAGAAGACCATAATACAACACAACCTCAAAGAATGAGTAAAAAGATAACTGAAATTTTAGAATCAATGTGTCTCAGATGCCAAGAGAATAACAACTCAACTAAAAATAAAGTTCTGATGTGGAAACATGCCCAGTTACTCAGTCGTGTCCGACTCTTTTCAACCCCAGGGACTGTTGCCCTCCAGGCTCCTGAGTCCATGAGATTTTCCTGGCAAGTATACTGGAGGAGTTGCCATTTCCTCCTCCAAATTTCTGACATGAGATTGTAAAATGTTCTGAGTTCAAGCAGATGCAAATACTTTATTTTAAATGATATGATGATGTAGGGATAAACACTGAAATGAGACCCACATTAAAATGTGAACTGCCATGCAAAATGAATGAGCCCTCTTAAAGACAGAACTTGCTATGAGCCTTGCAGCAGAACCTATTGCCTGCCTGGTGTGCCATTCGGAGCCTTTGTTCAGAGGACAGAATCCATGTGTGAGCAGATTTTGATATTTGAGCCACCCCCTCGTCTCCATGGGTAGCCTAAAGGAGAAGCTTATCTGGACAAGGTTCTCTAGCTGCGTTTGTAGGAGTGTGTTCAGTGCAGAACATTTTAGCCCCAAGAGAAAGCATAAATCATTTTTCCTCATTCTCAACCATTCTAACACAGCAGATTATTCACTCAGATGGATCTACACTGGAATCTCTTTTGCAGGCTCCCCCATCAGCTTCTGAATACCTTGCACACTCTGCTCAGAGACCATCTGGGGACTCTCAAAGCAATGTGTCAACCAGGTGCCCCTTAGCACTCTCAATGTGTCATTAAGGGCATTGGCACTGAATTACATTTCTTCTCTGAGTCTCAGAGCATCTTGCCCCTTCTTTAAATATCTGACCTACTCTTTTTCTCCAGTAAATCTAAATAAGTTCAGATTCCATGTCTTGACCCCTTGGTTCTTCCATGTCTCACTTTCATGTTTCCCCCAGTCTGTGCCTCCTCATCCTGTCCCATCTCACACCTCTCTTCCCCATGGTTCAGCCTCGCTCTCTGTCCCATCTCTGTTGCCCTTGAATTTTCATTCTGAGTCTTTCTCAAGCACTTCCAGTCATGACTGTCCTTCTGCCAGGACACTTTCCAACTCAGATGCCAGCCTTTCTCTCTGAATCTCACACCTTCAGTCTCTGCAGTGTTCACTTCCTTGGTGGACCCGTCCTATGCCCCTGACTCATGGTACCACCAGCATCTCAGAACTCGACCAGGGCCCATCCCCCTGCCCCAAGACTCACCAATAAAAGGCTAGGATTCAGCTTATTAAGCGGTCTCCGCTCAGAGAGGAGTCAATTGGATACACTTCCAAGCATAAGAAGATAACCCAGAGAAGCACTGCTTTCTCACTCATTCATTTATTCATTCTTTGTCTCTGTTCCTCAATAGATTTGTTGAGAAGGCACTGGGCACTGGGTAACTTGTGTATGTGTGTATGTAATTTTTTTGGGGGTCATAAAGAGTCATCACAGAGATTCCCAGACTTCTTGGTCATGGCACCCTTGATGTCTCAATAATATTTTCATGACACTTCTAGGCCACATCTAGTCTTAAGGGTCCAGGTGACTTTCCTGCTCTTGGCCTGAAGTTTCTCAGTAGCAACACTGTTGACAGTTGGGGCCAGATAATTCTTTGATGTGGGGGGGTGGGCTGCACTTTGTAAGGTATCCAGAAGTATCTCTGGCTTCTACCCACTGGATGCCAATAGCATCTCCCCAGTTGTGATAACCAAAAATGTCTCCAGACATCACCAAACTTCCCTTAGAGGGCCAAATTACTCCCAGCTGAAGCCGCTGGGCTAAACTCTTTGCTTGTGCTGTGAGGCACACTTGCCCTTTTAGTAATCTCCTCTTTTCCTCCTAAACTATTTCAATTTGGCTCTTATTACCTGCAGCACATAGAGTCCTAAAAGCTAGCCTAACATTTACTGAGATGCTAACTACGTCTCGGGCACTGTGCTAAGTAAGCATTACAGTCATCATCTACTTTAAGGCTCCCAGAAATCCTGTGAGTCAGGGGTAAGGTTTTCATCCTCATTTTACAGAAGAGGCAACTGGAGATCTGACAGAAACTAACTCACCCCCTGCCACTGAGTGGAGTGGGCACTTCGGGACCATGAGGCTCTATTGAATCCGTCACCAGCAGCGTATGAATTGGGAGGGTATGTGAGACACAGTTCAGCCCACAACAGGAGAATATAATGAGAGTGCTTGGAATCACATAGCGCTCTGTCTAGAAGATTTGTTTGTCCTCCCATCATATCTGTCTTATCTGGCTCTTGAAGTGTCTTGCTTTATACAAATGTGGTTATCTTGCCCCTTCAAGAAGTCTGCACGCTTACTAAAAACACTTCCTTTCCCAAATGTAATACAGTGATGGGCTCACATCAGTAAGATATTAGAAAGTTATGGTACCTTGAATATTCTTGCTATATTAAAGCAGGGAAATTGATTTTTTTTAAAGACCAAGGATTTCTTCTAGTTTAAATTTCCATGGCTCATTGCTCTTTAAAACCAATTTTTATGCCCTTAAAACACTCTTTGAGGTCTCTTGAAAATCTTTATTATTACCTTAATTTTTCTCATGATGAGCCAGCACCAATGTTATCAAGAATTGAGCTTTAAAAACACTCAAAACTGATTTTTCCCTGCTGCAGATTTTTGGTTCTCCAATCTAGTAAAAGAGAAAGAAAAATCTTAGGACCCAAATAGGTAAGGAAACCTTTAGGAGCCCTAACCTACAGGCCAGCAAAAAAAAAGATCCTGAGTACCAGGACCTCTTTCCTAGCCCAGCAAGAGTGACTTGGAAGAGGGATTGATGGATGTCATTGCTTGGAAAGGAAGTGCGAGTTTACAGAATAAATGTAAACACATTCATTCTAGGGAGCTCGCTTCAGATTCACGTTGGTTTTTGGCTCTGCTCCATGGCGTGTCTGGACACAGAAGAGTTTAGAGCTCTATGCTCCAAACAGTCATTGTTTCTTCTAGAACGTGCAAAAATGTCCAACTTATCACATTTTTATTTGACTGGAGAATATGGTGAGCAGCCACTGCATCATTTCCCCGATGAGCTGCCTCTATGCGGGGTTTATTAACCATGTTTCTGCAGTTGTTTGTCTTCATCCAGCAAATATTGATTGGGTGGCCGCTTTGTGCTGGTTTGTGATTTGACTTTACCCTGCTGCATTATTGTTAGCTACTTTGGGTCTAGGACCGGCCGCAGATGTAGGGAGGCAGTCAACATGTGGTTGAATGTGGATTCTGGGACCAGACGGTCTGGGTTCCCAACAGACTCCAGCACCTGCCCGTTCCTTGGCTGCAGGCAATCTTGCCTGTGTTCCTTTGTAACACAAGGAAAATAATTTATTATTTTTATCCTTATGAGTTGTTGTGATAAAGAATGTCCTACGGGTTCCTTATTGTAGTTCCTGGAACATTATAAGAGCTGAGAAGTAATTAGCTGCTATTACCGTGGCTGTTCTTCAGTAATATTTTTGCAATTTATTTCCTCGGTATTTTCTGTTACTCTCACCATGACCATCACAAAACCACTGCTTTGGGGAAAATTTGCTGCAGCAGGAGGAAGTGAAAGGCTTTTGACATTCAGATGCAAAAGCAGAGGCAGAAAGGATTTACAGTGAGTTGGAACAGCCTTCCATCTTATGAGACAGAACTTTTCCCTCAGTGAGGGGAAGGGATGGCAAAGACATTCTAGGAGCCTGAGAAAGGGGGACCTGGTTCCTTGGGCTGGAGGGAGGAACAATCCAGGGGTCTGGTGCATGATGTGAACTCACAATAGATTTATGGAGATTTAAGAGCAGATACTGGGACTTCATTGGTAGCTCTGCGGTGAAGACTCCACCTGCAATGCAGGAGACGCAGGTTCAATCTTGGATCGGAAAGATCCCCTGGTGGAGGGCATAGCAACCCACTCCGGTATTCTTGCCTGGAGAATTCCATGGAGCCTGGCAGGCTATAGTCCACTGAGTCGCAAAGAGTCAGACTCTACTGAAGTGACTTCCCATACACACACGCACAGAAGCAGATACTATGTACGCTAAAGAAACTGGACACAGACAAGTCTGGGTCAGTCTCTCAGAGCTCCCTGTGGTCACTGCAGACAGGTGAGGTGGGAAAAGAAGAAAGCATCGTTGTGTGAAGCATTAGCTTTAAAGACGCACAAAGTCTGACTCCAAGGGGCTTTCCAGGCAAGACTCCCAGAAGCAATGTGCTGGAGTCCTGCATGGATAATATTCAAAGATGAGACACCCTTTCCACCCCAGCCCAGCAATCCTTGCTGTTGTTGTTAAGTCGCTCAGTCGTGTCCGACTCTTTGTGACCCCATGGACTATAGCCTACCAGGCTCCTTTTCCATGGGATTTCCTAGGAGAGAATATTGGAGTGGGTTGCCATTTCCTCCTCCAGGGCATCTTCCCAAACTGGGGATGGAACCCACATCTCCTGCATTGGCAGGGGGGGTTCTTTACCACTGAGCTACCAGGGAAGCCCCGCCATATATGTATTTTAGCCAAGTCACACCACTGGTAGGATCTTAGTTCCCCAACCAGGGATCGAACCTGCGTCCCCTGCATTGGAAGTGCAGAGCCCTCATTACTGAAACACTGGGGAAGTCCACAACTGCTGATATTTCTCTGGGGTCCTGAATACAATGCCTTTGAGATCCAGCAGACAGGCACAGCTCCCTTTGCCACCAAGCCCTGCTCGTTTCTCCCGGGAAGACAGCAGAGGTCCGGGGTGGGGGGCGGGGGGCGGTCCCTCTGCAGGACCCCCCTGCTCACCTTCCAGCCCACCTGCCTAGAAGTGTGGCCCCTAACTGGAGGGCATCTTTATTCAGAGTCACTTCCCAGAACAGCTAACAGGCTATTGAGGAAGCAGGGTGAGTGCAGACTGCCATGTTCTGAGCACCTATTGTGTGCCCTGCATGGTGCTCGGGGTTTACCTCACGGGTCCTTCTCACAACAGCCTTTGGAGGGGTGTTCCCTCCACTTTAAGGTAAATGCAGAGCCTTACAGCAGCTCGGTGACCTGCAGTCTCTAGAAAGGTTACCTGTGTGTCTCTCAACCCCTGCCCTAAACAAAGATACATTGTCTAAGGTGGCACTTTTTCAAAGAAATAGTCATTGAATCTTCAAGACTGATGCCTCAGGTCTGAGCCCCTCTGAGGCTTCAGCTGGTGTGATTTCTCTGATAGAGGCGTTTTGTCAGGCTGACTCAAGACTGCAGATCTGGGAGCCCTGAATTTTCTGGGATTCTAGGATTTCAGCCCAATATCTAATTCCAGAAATAAACTACTCTCTGCTTGATTAAACTTGTCTGCACTTAGGCCAAGTGGCTGTTGCCCAGCAACCCTATCTCAGCACAACGTAGAACCCCAAGAACTTAGATATGATGGATGGTTTGGGGGAACGTGCAACAGTTACTATCATTATTGAAGGCTTTTGAAGACAGAGACTATTACTTTATACCAGCACAGAACCTAGTATGTAGTAGGGGCTCGATAAAATTTATATTTAGAATAGCAAGTGCTGAATTAGATGCTAGGGCTATACAGATAAGAAGGCAGATCCTTGCTCTTTGGGAACTCAGAGTCTAGTGAGGACTCACACACAGCGTGGTAAAGGCATAGAGGTGCGGTGAAGGCATAATGGAAAAAACTCCCAAACTTTACTGCACAGCTTCAGAGAGGGAGAGATGTTGCCCTAACTTGGGCCAAGGACATTTGCAGCAGAAGGAGTAACGTGTACACAAATACAGAAGCACGGAAGAGCACGGTATGTTTGAGGGGCAACTGAGGGTCAGACAGAACCAAACTCCTCCTGCTAGGATGACGTGGAAACTGACCAAGGACACACATGCCCCAGAGGGCTCTCCAGGACAGATGCTTGGTTGGCTAGAACTGAAAGCACTGACCTCTCAGGTCACTCCCAAGACACAGACTTTTTTAAACAAATAAATGTGGAAGGTAAAAGAAATAGCCTGGAGCTTGGACAGTGGATGTTGGTTCTGGCTCCATCACTTACTAGCCCTGTGATTCTGTCCAACTGATTTCACTTTCTCCTGCCTCTGAAAGACACAATTCTTCTATTACCTGAGAGTAAACAGAAAAATGGTGAGACTTGCCTGAGATGGCATCTTGGTGCTGCTCAGAATGGCTCTGATCAGTGGGTCGGAAGAGGCAACGGAGGGAGAGTAGAATTGCTTTCAGGAGAAAGCGCCCCACTGAGTCTGACATATTCATTCAGCCAGTTAGAACAAGCCCACCAGCCTCCAGGCAGGAAAATGCAGAATGTACTAGAACAGCTGAAGGCAGACCGGTGGGATGAGTGAATTCTTATTTATTGAACCACTTTTTTCTGAGCATTATTAGGGAGGATGGGAAAATACAGATCCACAAGCTATAGTTACTATTCCTAAGAAAATAACAGCTCTTCATGGGAACAAAACATAAGGGCAAAAGTAATGATGAGATCCTTGGATAGATATGTTCCAAGACTTGGTAAACACAGGGAAGGGAGCAACTCGACTAATCTGCCTCTGTAGGGGAGTAGGAAGAGGGAGCCACATGGAAGGGATAATGGTTGAATAGGGTCTTCAAGACTCTTTTTTATCAGGACTTCCCTGGTGGTCCAGTGGCTAAGATGCTGCACTTCTGCTGCAAGGGGTACAGATTCGATCCCTGGTGGGAGAATTAAAATCCTGCATACCCTGTGGCCTGGCCCAATAAAAAAAAAATTACTCTTTTATGAAATCAAGGGAGAAGTGGAGAAGACAGTTGAAAATCAAATGTTAAATTATATTTTAGTGGTTATTTAGCCCTGAGTTGTGACAGTAATCTGATAAAACATGAGTGATTCATCATTTTGAATAGATTTCTGTATCTTACTGCTTTTTCGTTTTTTACTTCCTCTGAGACATGTTTTTGTGTAAAATTGTTTTCTGACGTTCCTTGGGCATTTGTTCTCTGCCTTAGTGAAGAATATTATGCACGGCTTCTGTCTAAATTAAGAAATCGGAATCTAGTTATTGGTTCCAGTTGGGAGCTGATAGCTAAACAGAATAGAAATAGCACTAGAAACTTCGAGATAGGTAGAGAAAGACCAGAGCAAGTATTTGAGGCTATAGTCAGGGCAAAAATAGTTTCTGTACCCAACTCTTTCCAAGCCCTTCCATCTGTCAGTCACCCTACAGAGGAGAGAGAAAGAGAAAAGGGAGAAAGGAGAATTTGACAGGAACTATGGTAGTTGGGTGAATAGATCTGGGGTCAGCCAGTCTGGTTTTAAATCCTTCTATTCACCAGTTATGTGATCTCAGACAAGCTACCTAAACGTTGTTCTCATTCTCTTCTTTTCTGTGTAATAGTGACAATAATCAAACCTTCAGCTTAGCCTTACCATAAGACTAACAAAGTCATATACTGAAAACAAGTATACAATGCCTGGAACATACTTAAGGACATAGTACATATTAGCCACTAGCATTTGTCTACACATCACCCTCTCCCACCCCCTTTCTTGGCTACAGACTGTGAAGGGCAATGGACAGGACCACAGGATTATCTGTGGTATCACTTCTATCCCTCTGACCTTGATAACTGGCTCAGGAGGGACCTATGACACAAACTGCCCAGAGACCTTATCTGGGTTTTCGTATTGCAGCTGAGCTCTCCTCTGGGGCCTTAGACCAGTGCATCCCTGGGGTGCAGAGCTGCCATGTCCCTTCCACATGGAGAAGACCTGTCTGTGACTGCACAGGATGAAGCCTTCAGGGCAAATGAAGACTTTGGAACAAGCAGAATAAAACAGTGTGCATTGAATCCAGATCCTAAGGCCCCCCAGTATTCTGTAGATCCTCAGCTATTCTTTACATCTGGAGTTCTATCTACATCTTGCAATGAACTGGGTGGGAGTCAGACTTGAAGAGTTTTGACTGATGCAAAGCGGCAAAGAAACGATCCAAGAGAGATGACCTTGACCCAGGCAGCTTGACCTTGCTTAGAAATGGGCCAGGAAGGTGATGATATGTAACCGAGAGTGAAGCATCCAAGACCTCCTGGGCTAATCACCAAGGAAACCAAGACGTCTAGATTGATGGCTACCTTTCCATAAAATTCTCCTATAGCTGTTGTACTTAAGTTTTTCAGGGTGATAGAGACCATTTTTATCCTGAATTAGGAATTTCTATCCTAAGAAGTCCATCTCTATTGCCATGTGGTCTTTGGACCACTTGGCCTGAAGACTTGAACTGATTATGGTTATGATGAATTTTCCAAATGAATTGAAAAGAGAACGATGATCTCATAACCCCTATGTTTCTATTTCAGTTAAATCCTGATTTATGTGGTTCATACTGTATATCAAATGTATTATGCAGAATACATTAGAATAATTATTAAGAAATCTAATGCCATCCATTATACTTTCTTAAAGTAAACTATTAAAGATGTGGTTTAAATTGATGCCTCTTGTTATCTTCATATGGTTTTTGTCTTTTGAAGCTAAGAAATGGATGTACAGTAGCAACAAGATTTGCTTTTGTAAGATTTTACATCTCTTCTTTGCCTAGTCTTCCGTAAATCAGGAAACTTCTGGACACCAAAATGATAAATGCTCTCAGCCCTCAGGAGGCCTAACTAACATTTCCAAGTTACCAAAGTGGGGAATTCCCTAAGGTCATGCACTCTGGGGGAGAAGCTGTAGAATGAAACCCATCATTGGAGGGGAGGGAGAGGTGTGTAGAAGCTGAGCCAGACCACCCCTAAAGCACATCTACCTGACTCAGTTGGGCAAGATGAAATAGAAATTAGTCTGGCAATCCTTTCCTGATGTCTCAGACAGTTAAGAATCTGTCTACAATGTGGGAGACACGGGTTCGATCCCTGGGTCGGAAGATCCCCTTGAGAAAGAAATGGCAACCCGCTCCAGTACCCTTGCCTGGAAAATCCTAGGGACAGAGCAGCCTGGTGGCTTACAGTCCATGGGGCTTCTCCACGCAAGAATACTGGAGTGGGTTGACAGGCCCTCCTCC